>NW_027250831.1:1373000-1681500 GCF_044704955.1 Pristiophorus japonicus | reverse complement strand
AGTCCAGTGCCTGCAAGGAACTGCAACCCCACGTCTAACTTCAGTGAAACACACAATACAAAACATTTTAAAGGAAAAATAAACCCCATCATAGTTCAACAAAGGCAATTAAGGGGCTGTAAATCCCACTCACTCATACACCTTCTTCACCCCAACTCTCCACCTCCCCCTCCCCAACTACTCTTTCAACCCAACTCCCCAACCCCTCACCCCAACTCCTCTATCACCGCATTTCTCTCAAACCCTCCTCACCCAACTCCTCTTTAACCGACAATTTAATGTTTAACATCACTTACATAAGTCATCCACACTGGAGGTAAATCTCAGGACCTTCTGTGCGATGGCGAGGTAATCACTGGGCAATAAAGTGCAGAGACTGGTGGGAGGCTGCTTATTACCCTCGGTGAGATTTAATCCCCTCTCCCACAGTATACTGCGGACAAGTGGTCACCTTGGTAACGGCATGGTCAGTGTGACATCACTTTCGAATCAAGAGCACACAAGACAATAGGTCATCAATAAATGGTAAAGGGATTGAACACTCTGCAATTACATTGTAAATAAGAGCAAATAAAATGCTGGAAAATAACTGGCGAAGACAATAGCTTATCTCTGTGGAATTCACTGTCAAACATTAAGAATGATGTGTTTTGTTTACACACACGCTCACACACACGCATATATATCAAAGACTTTGTGTGTGCACTTTTCAGTTGTTGTGCCTAACCAGATGCGTTAAAAATGTTGGCCTTTAGGACCTTGCGGGAGCCCACCGGCGGTGCTTGCTATGTGAGGATATAAGGAGACCGCACGCGTTTGCTCCTCCAAACCTGGGGGAATGGAGAAGATATTTAAAGGGACCCGGACTCCCTTTTCACTGCCTATTTATACTTAAAGGAACAGTGTAGTTTATCTCGGAGTGTCGGGGGACTTCACGAACCGAGCTCCCATTAACAGTCGCTCCCTTCTGTACTGTGCAGTGATTGAAAAGCTGTCGATTTCAGTGACTTGCGCCTTTCTAAAATGTCACACTCTTTTTAATGATCCATTGGACTTGAATTTAGAAAGACTTCAGAATTGTGCAATGTGACGAAGGTTTCCTTTAAAGCTGGAGTAAAATGTGTTTCAAAATATTATTTCTAACCCTCCCCCCATCCCCCAAATTTTAGAACACTCTGCAATACTGACTGGGAAGTTCCCAAATTCGTTCCTTGATCTGTGCTGTTAGTTGATCTCAGCCAAGGCAGCAGTTCAGGGGTTATAATTGTCCTCACTGCCACTGGGCTAAATATGATTAAAAATTAGTCAGTGCCCATGTTCTTGATGCCGTTCCAATGACCTCAACTGGGAAATTACCTCACTGGGAAGTGTGTGGTTGTAATTTGAGGGCAGGACTGGACTCGACTCTGATGCCTACAACAGTGGAAATGTCTATCCTGTACTTAAAGTAACAACGCTTGTAACCGCCATTTGCAGGGTATCAGAAGGTGAGGGTCTACAGCTGGGAAACTGAAAGCAAACATCACGGCAAGATTTGAGAGATTCACCGGATTGATCAGGATCACCCTATCATCAGCCTTTGGAAAAACACCAATCACAGCGGGGAGAAATAGGACACATGTTCTGTGTGTGGATGCACCTTCAACCAATCGTCTAGCCTGTGAGACTCGTGTGCCCAGCTGACTCAACACTGTAAATGTGGGGACAGTGGGAATGGATGCAGATGCACGTTGGGTGGAAAGACATTAGGGAGAGGCCGTTTACCAGCAGAATGTGGAAAGTGATTCAGTCTCTCATCTCACCAACTGACATTCGAGGACTTAGATAACAGACATTCTCCTGTGAATATAGAGCTGGGTTACTGGGCCGTGATATTTTTACTTGTTCATCTTGTTGACTGTAAACCTTTGCCAATTACTTGATGTGATGGGTTTACTTGTACATTTTTCTTCAAATACATTCACTGAATGGATTCAAATTTAAATCGAAAACAGATTTGCACGATTCTCTATTCACACATCGAAAGTGAGAGAGATGCTGCCAGGAACGCGCTAAGTCCTGTAGCTGATAGGGATTAACAGCCTGTGTTTTGTGTTTAATGATCCCAGGCATGATAGCTATCCCTACTCCTCGGACACCAAGGCAAAGAGAGCCACTCTGGAAGGTATAAGGAACTGGGACTTCTCCCTGAGAGTAACCAAAGGCATGAGAACTGAAACAATCTAGAGATAGAAAGGAGAAAAGGACCAAAATATAACAGGACATCAATTAGTCTCCTCTTATCATGGATATTTTAAATATCGACACATTGTATTATTTGAAATATCAAAATATTAAACTCCATCCCAGTTTTCGGGGTTGTAATATCAGCAGAAACAAATCCCAACTGACAGAATGAACACGATTCAGTCAGGATGCGATTAACAGCAGTAATAACAGTGGAACATAACCCGGGCAGTCACTTGTGAACACGCAATTCAGATGACTGAGTGAATCCCTCCACACACTTCCCCAGTGTGAACTCACTGGAGTTTCATCAGGTTGGATGACTGAGTGAACCCCTGCCCACACACAGAGCAGGTGAACAGCCACTCTTCGGTGTGACTGTGACAATGAATTTCTATATCAGATGGGGAACTGAATCCCTTTTCACAGTCTCCACATTCCCACGGTTTCTCCATGATGCAGGTGTCCTTGTGTCTCTCCAGGTTGGATGATCAGTTGAAGTTTTGTCCACACACAGAACACGTGTAGTTTCTCCCCGCTGTGAATGGTGCAATATTTTTTCAGCTGTGTAATTGATTGAAGCTCTTTCCACAGTCAGTGCACTGGAACACTCTCACTCGGATGTGTGTGTGCTTTTCCAGTCACACTGATGTATGAAATATTTTCCCACAGACATGCTGTGGAATAATATTTCCGAGACTGTATAATATATAAAGAGAGGTTTATTAAATCGGAGACAAAGCTTTGGGAGAAGTGTTAGAGACTCCTCTCTCTGAACCAGCTTCTCAATTTGATATCTCCAGTGAGGTTCTTTTATCTTACAAATTAGGTCACTTTACATCACATGCTTTAACACTAGTCCTTCAGTCTTATCATCGCATTACAAGGTTTACAAAGCTTTTCATACAATTACTATCCAAGGCTGAGCTCTTGATATAATCCATCCTCGCATTGTGACAGGGCATTATAAACAAATGCAGGCTTTTTGGCACCGGTATGGACAAACAGGCCCCCACTTATCTCTCCAGTCGTTCATTATCTCACTTTCCTATCTCCATAACTCAAGGCCAGCATACCTTGAAGTCTAACTGTGTTTTTTCTTATATAAAGCATCAGTATTGTCCCTTACAAAATTCATTAAAGCGGAATATAAAAACAAATGTTTGATCCCGTATACTAGTCAAGTATATGTCCAAAGATCCGCTCCAACAATATTCCCCCTTTTGGTCCTTGAGGATGTTCACGAAATCCAGATGACCACAATGATAGTAGCATGGTGTCATATATTCGTCCTTTGGGTTATGTTACTTTCCTGATGTTCCGTATGTCCACCTTGCCTGCAGCTCTAGGCTCCCCTTCAAAGATAGTGGTCGGTGTCATCGTGATCTGTTTCTTCATCCTTGTGTGTCTTCAAGTATTTCCATCAGGTGTGCTTCTTCTTCGGCGATTACACTTGCTACTGGCATCAGTCGAGCCATCATAACTTTACAGCAGATATTAAAACACCCGATAATCAGACAGCAAGTAATTATTATTACAACCAGAATAATTACCAGAGTAATTATGCATATTTACTCCATGCATAAGATAGGACCACAGGATGCCCCTAACAGCCAGTCAAACCAGCTAGATCCTCCTGCTGTCGTGGATAACTTATTTACCTCCCTTCTTACGTGTTCAGCGAGGTTGGTTATGTTTTCTGAATTATCGGGAATGTAAGTGCAACATTCAGCTCCAATTAAGGCACATGTGCCCACACTTTGTGCTAGTATCCATGGCCATTCGGTTCTGGAGTACCATTGTGCGTATAGCTACCATTTCAGCCGTTATGCCCTCTATTGCTTCAGCACTGTCGTTAACTATCTGTTCCACTACCCTCTCTAGGTTACGTAATTCATCTATGGTGCGTCCTATCCCGAATGGGTATGGTTCATGCGCTCTACCATCCCAGAACTCTGCGGGTGGTAGGGGATGTGGAATTATTGCTTTAATCCCATAAGCTGGCATATATTTTTTACAATTTTTTTCCGGTGAAGTGGGTACCTTGGTCAGAATATCCTTGCCACTGTGAGGCAGTGCAATCACGTGTGGGAAAAGCTTCCACCAACCTGGTAAATTGATTTATAATCACGAGGCAATAACTTTTTCCATGGGATGGGGGCAAAAGACCTGTGAAATCAATTTGTACGTGTTCCCATGGCCCCCGTGAACGGGGCTGGTGTCCCATTTTAATTTAAATGGGCCTGCCTGGATTATATTGTGTACACGTAACGCCTCGATGGCAATATTTGGCGATATCTCTCCCCATCCCTTTCCACCACGAATCTCTTCCAAGACTCCCGGTCATGGCCTCTCGTCCTGAATGAGACAGGCCATGATGCAACTCTGTATGCATTCAGGCGCCGTTACCTTGTCGTTTCGTCTCCAAACGTTATCCTTCCCTTGCGTTGCGCCCTGCTTTGTCCACATACTTATTTCCTCCTCAGAAATGTCCTGGGGTCGTTTCTCAATACTTAAATGTTCGTCTCGGACCCCAGCGGCACTGACTGAGGCTTCCTCACACGCTTCTTGTTCTAATGCCTTCTGTGCTGCTACGTCTACAGCTTTATTTCCCTGGTGACTCAGCCAATCTGGACTGGTTCGGTCCGGCTCCCTCCTGAGGGCTTTAATTTTAATAACCGCTACCTGTTTTGGTTTATTACTGGCTGCTAAATGAGCTTCTATTCTCAGCTGATGCTTTATGGAATGTCCGCTAGTTGTGATAAAACCCCTTCTCCCCCATGCTGTCATATAATCGTGTACTACCCCGAATGCATATCTACTGTCCGTATAGATATTAACAATCTTATTTTCCGATAATTCCAGTGCCCGGGTGAGGGCTACCAGTTCTGCCACTTATTCAACTGTCTCTAGATCCTGGTTAACTACGGCCCATCCGGTACGAGGTAGTCACTCTACGTATTTTCGTGAGCCGCCCACAAACAAAGTTTGTTCTGCGGTTTGAAGGGGGGCGTCTTTTATTCTATCCTCTTCCATATCCTCACATACCTCTTCACAAAATTGGTGTTCCCCTTCACCCATCATACCTTCTGCGGGGTTGTTTCCTACATCCCTAATTATGGTTACCACTTTGTTGGGTGTTAAGAGGACTGCTTCCCACTTTGCCCGTCTCATATTAGATATGGTTCTCAGTTTTCCTGTGTTTAACATTTCTACCAATGTGTGTTTAGTGTGGAGAATGATGGTTCCAGTCATCACCACAGGCTCGCTTATTTTTACCGCCCAAGCTGCGCAATCTATGGTGGCTATACATCTGGATAACCCAGTTACCATCGGGCTTTTGCTGGTACAGTAGTAGGCTATAGGTCTCCTTTTATGCCCGTGATCTTGGATGACCACGGCCATATAGAACCCACCTTCATTGTCACAGTGGATGTGGAAATCCTTACTCATGTCAAGCTGTCCCAATACAGGTGCGGAGACTAGTTCTGACTTGAGTTTACTATACGCCTGTTCTTGTTCAGGACCCCACTCTATAAGGTCTAGGGCCGGTTTCCCCCCTTTCACTAATCTTTGTATTGGCTCAGCAATTTCTGCAAAATCAGGGATAAAGCTCCGGCTGTAATTAAAGAGGCCCAGTACCTTCCTCACCCCCCTTACCTTTACTGGTCGAGGCTTGTCCTTGACAGCCTTTTTCATATCCGAGGGCATTTCTTTCAGCCCCTTTGAGAGGCAGTACCCTAGGTACAGGACCTGGGATTTCCCTACCTGGGCCTTTTTGGGGTTAACCTTAAGGCCCGCCGTTTCCAGAGCCCTTAATACTAAGTATAGGGTTGCCTGATGTCCTTCCTTGGTTTCTGAGGCTATTAATATGTCGTCGACATATTGTAAAATACTATTTCCTGCCGGTACCTCTATTTGTTTTAGTACATCCCTCATGACTCGATGGAATATGGCAGGACTATTATGGAATCCTTGTGGTAATCGGGCCCAAGAATATTGTTTATCCTCCACCTTGAAGGGAAATTTTTCTTGTGATTCTGGGTCGAGTGGAAAGGCCCAAAACCAATTGGCTATGTCTAGGACTGTAAAGATCTTATGTTCATGGTATAATCCATTAAGGATTGTGGAGTGACTGGCCACTATCGGGTGTAATTTGGGCGTGACCTTGTTAAGGGTATTTTATCGATAGTGAGTTTATAACTCCATTCTGGTTTCCCTACCTGCCATGTTGGAGAGTTAGTGGTGCTAACTGTTTCTTTTAAGAAACCCTTTTCCACTAGCCCTTTTACTATTTCTACAAACGCTGTTCTAGCTTCAGGTCTTATAGGGTATTGTCGATGTGGTTTATGAGGTGGTCCAGGGAATTTAATAGGATCCATCTTCGACTTTCCAGTATACAATTTTGTCTGTGCCCAGACCCCGGGCACAGAGGCACATATGCCTCCATACCCTCCAGTCCCGATAAGCCAGTCAGTTTTTGTGGCTGTAGCTACACCTATACTTTCCACATGGTGGGCTATTTGTCCTATATCTCCCTTACTGCCATCCGCCTTTAGACATGTCAGTTTCCCCTTGCCGCAATCAATCAGGGCCTTAAATTCCCTCAATACATCATTCCCCAATATTGTTCCCTCACGATTCTTGCATACGTAAAATCTCATGGGTATATATAAGTTATCAATTTCCTCCAATTGGGTGCTGCTCAGGTTGCCAGTGTGGGCCGTCCATCTATTCCGTTTATCAGAGCCTTTTTGTCGGTGACGGGAAGGTGAATATTGGTGATGGATATTGAGGCTCCCGTGTCCACGAGCATCTCACACTGTCGGCCACATACTCGTTCAGACACATATATCCTTTCCTTCTTTTTACTTTGTACAGGGGCCGCCGGACATCACAGGGTGGCTTTGTACGCCTGCCACTGCTGGTTTTCCTGTTGTGACAGGTTCCTTGCCTTTTTAGGACATTCATTTTTACCATAGCATGTCGCTTCCAGGTGCCCTTTCTTACCACAATACATACATTGCTTTTCACTGCCTTTCCCTTTGCATTCCCTGGCAAAATAGCCCGGTTTTCCACAATTATGTCAAGTCCCCCTTTCCTGCTCTCCTCCTGCTCCCGTGGCAGATACCTTTTCCTGCTTTATCTTTGTCTGAGATTTTTCATCGCCCCCTCCCTGGACGCCACTAGCCCACTCGACCAGTTCATCATAATCCTGGGTTACAATTACTCCTATTTTTATAATGGTCTGGTGTGCAGCGGATAGTCCGTCCTTGAATGCCTGAATAAATGTTCGGTCACCGCGGCCTGGGTTTCCCTGTCCAGAGCATTCTTGATATATCGGGAACAATCGTTCCCCATACTCTGAGGCTCCTTCCCCTTTTTGCTGTTTGTTGTAGTAATTTTACCCCAATTAGTAGGGGCATTGCCTAAAACCCGTTGGATCTCGGTTTTAAAATGTCCAAAGGCCGCCAGTTGACCATCTACTTCGGTGGTTAAAGGTACCGCGTGTGTCCAACGTCCCCCTGAAAAGTCGACATTGGCTGCTACCGCGGCTCCTCGGGCCACTACTATCCACCGATCTGCCGGGCAAGCCGCTCAGACTAGTTGGTGGATATCTCTGAGGTGTAGTTGGTGGCCCACCCAAACTGTATCCAGCTCTGCCCAAAATTTAATATTCGCACATCGGGGCTGTAATTTACCCAGGGATGCCATTATCTGCTGTATTTCGCCGGAGGTAAAGGGCTTAATTTCGCAATGGGATTTGCAGCCGTCCCACCTCTTATTACCAGCGCCACCGGGAGGGTTTCTAAATCTTCCTGACCCGGGGCAGTTGCTTCGCATTGATAATTCTCGTGAGGGGGCAGCGATCCCCCCCATTGAGATCGACCCTGGATCTGTTGTTCCACCGCCAGGCATTTCTTTTCCCACTCTATTTTTTCCTTTGTGCCTGGTTTAATTGTTTACTTTTTTCATCCATTTTCTCTTTAAAATCCTTAACCTGTTCCATTAGTCCTGCTAACTGATGCACCAATAATACTCCGGCTTTTTTAGTTTTATCTTTCTTTTGTTTAACTATCCAACTTCGATGTTGTTCTAACGTCTGGGATACATCCCAACCGTCTTTTTGCATTTTCTTGATTAAGACCTGTCGATCGGTCATATAGGAATTAATTAACGAGCCGGGCGGCCCACGTTTTACATTCCCTTCCTTACCATCAATCTTCGCCAGGCTCGCACGTTTCCCTTTGTTCCTGTAATACTCACGACCACGACTACTCTGTGGGGTTCTTTGTCTTCGCAACAAAGCAAGCGTGTTTCTTTACCACTGGAGTTTTTCGGCTCTTGGTTGGAGTGATCAGTTCCCTTCCGCACAGACCTTATTTACCAAAGGGAAAAATCAAACTGGTTAGACAACCTCCTCCCGCTATCTACTTACTCGTATCTTATACACTATCCCGTTGTGCCCGGACACCTCACTTTTCAGTCTCTAACACCAGATTCCAAATATTGTCTTAAATGGTCATGTCTGATCAGAGAGTATCCGGTCGTGACGCCATTTTGTTGTGGAAAAATATTTCCGAGACTGTATAATATATAAAGAGAGGTTTATTAAATCGGAGACAAAGCTTTGGGAGAAGTGTTAGAGACCCCTGTCTCTGAACCACGACTCAAATTGGTATCTGCAGTGAAGTTCTTTTATCTTACAAATTACGTCACTTTACAACACATGCTTTAGCACTACAAAGCTTTGACTATCGAAGGCTAAGCTTTTGATATAACCCATCCTGCGTTGTGACAGGGCAGTATAAAGAAGTGCAGGCTTTTGACACCGGTATAAACAAACATACTCAGCACTTAACTCTTCAGTGTTCATTATCTCACTTTCCTATCTCCATTAACTCAAGGCCATTATACCTTGAAGTTTAACTGTTGAAAGCACAATGCATCAGTATTATCCCTTACAAAATTCATTTAAAGGGGCAAATAAAAAGAATGTTGGACAAGTATATGTCCAAAAATCCGCTCCAACAGCCTGGATGATGTGGAATCGGTATGGGTCGAGCTGCAGAATTTAAAGGGCAGAAAACGCTTGTATAAACCACCAAATGGTAGTAGTGAGGTTGGGGACAGCATCAAATAAGAAATAAGGGATGTGTGCAATAAAGGTACAGCAGTAATCATGGCGACTTTAATCAACATATTACTTGGGCTAAACTAACTGGTAGCAATGCGATGGAGGAGCATTTCCTCGAGTGTATTAGGGATGGTTTATGAGATCAATATGTCGAGGAACCAACCAGGGAGCTGGGCATCCTAGACTGGGCGATGTGTAATGAGAAGGGACTAAACTTGTTGTGCGAGGCCCCTTGGTGAAAAGTGAACATTCTTTGGTAGAATTCGTTATTAACATGGAGAGTGACAAATTTAATTCGGAAACTAAGGTCCTGAACTTAAGGAAAGGTAACTTCGACGGTATGAGGCATGAATTGGCTAGAATAGACTGGCAAACGACACTGAAAGGGGAGACGCTGGATAAGCAATGACAAAGATTTAAAGATCACATGGATGAACTTCAGCAAATGTAAATCCCTGTGTGGAGTAAAAAGAAAACTGGGAAGGTGGCTCAACCATTGCTAACAATGGAAATTAAGGATAGTGTTAAAGCCAAGAAAGAGGCATGTAAATTGGCTAGAAAAAGCAACAAACCCGAGGACTGGGAGAAGTTTAGAATTCGATAGAGGAGGACTAAGGTTTTAATTAAGGGGGGGAACAAACACTTCGAGAGGAAGCTTGCAGGGAATATAAAAACTGACTGCAAAAGCTTCTCTAAATATGTGAAGAAAAAAAGATTAGTAAAGCCAAACGTAGGACCCTTGCAGTCGGATTCAGGTAAATTTATAATGGGGAACAAAGAAATGGAGGACCAATTGAACAAATACTTCGATTCTGTCTTCACGAAGGAAGAAACAAATAACCATCTGAAGGTACTAGGGACAGTGGGTCTAGTGAGAAGGAGGAACTGAAGGATATCCTTATTGGGCGGGAAATTGTGTTCTGAAAATTCATGCGATTGAAAGCCGATAAATCCGATGGGCCTGTCGTCTGCATTCCAGAATGCTCAAGGATGTATCTCTAGAAATAGTGGATGCATTGGTGATCATTTTACAACAGTCGATCGACTCTGGTTCAGCTCCTATGGACTGGAGGGTAGGTAATTTACCATCAATTTTTAACAAAGGAGGGAGAGAGAAAACAGGTAATTATAGACCGGTTCGCTTGACATCAGTAGTGGGGAAAATGTTGGAATCGATCATGAAGGATGAAATAGCAACGCATTTGGAAAGCGGTGGCAGGATCGCATCAGTTCAGCATTGATTTATGAAAGGGTTATCATGATTGACGAATCTTCTGGAACTTTGTGAGGATGCAACTAGTAGAGTGGACAAGGGAGAACCAGTGGATGTGGTGTATTTGGACTTTCAGAAGGCTTTTGACAAGGTCCCGCACGAGAGATTGTTGTGCAAAATCAAAGCACATGGTATTGGAGGTAATATACTGAGGTGGATAGGGAACTGGTTGGCAGACAGGAAGCAGAGATCGGGATAAACGAATCCTTTTCAGAATGGCAGGCAGTGACCACTGGAGTGCCGCAGGGCTCAGTGCTGGGTCCCCAGCTCTTTGCAATATACATTACCGATTTGGATGAAGGAATAGAGTGTAATATCTCCAAGTTTGCAGATGACATTAAACTGGGTGGCGGTGTGAGCAGTGCGTAGGACGCTAAGACACTGCAGGGTGACTTGGACAGATTAAGTTAGTGTTCAAATGCATGGCAGATGCAGTATAATGTGGATAAATTTGAGGTTATCCATTTTTGGGCAAAAACACGAAGGCAGAATTTTATCTGAATGGCGGCACACTCGGAAAAGGAAAGGTGCAACAAGACCTGCGTGTCATGGTTCATCAGTCAATGAAAGTGTGCACGCAGGAACAGCAGGCGATAAAGAATGCAAATGGTATGTCGGCATTCATAGCTAGGGGATTTGAATATAGATGCTGGGAAGTCTTTCTGCAGTTGTCCAGGGCCTGAGTGAGGCCTCACCTTGTGTTTAGTGTCTGAGGAACGATGTTCTTCCTCTTGAGGGAATGCAGCGTAGGTTCAGCAGACTGATTCCAGCGATGGCTGAACTGTCATATGAGGAGAGACTGGATCAACTGGGCCTTTAGTCACTGGAGTTTAGAAGGATGAGAGGAGATCTCATAGAAACATATAAGATTCTGACGGGACTGGACAGGTTAGATGCGAGAAGAATGTTCCCGATGTTGGGGAAGTCCAGAAACAGGAAACATAGTATTAGGATAAGGGGTAGACCATTTAGGACTGAGATGAGGAGAACCTTCTTCACTCAGAGAGTTGTTAACCTGTGGAATTCCCTGCCGCAGAGCATCGTTGATGCCAATTCATTGGATATATTCAAAAGGGATTTAGATATGGCTCTTACGGTTAAGGGGATCAAGATGTATGGAGATAAATCAGGAAATGGGTACTGAAGGATTGATCAGCCATGATCTTATTGAATGGCGGTGCAGGCTCGAAGGACCGAATGGCCTACTCCTGCACATATTTCCTATGTTTTTATGTTTATATTTAACACGATGTGGATCAGGCGGTCAGAATGAGCTCGTCGCCAACACGACAGGAAATGGGAATCATCAGGGTATTCATGGTAATACATTTACTGTTAAATTACAAATATAGGTCAGGTGAATGTGGAGGGATGCAGTCACAGTTTAATGTGAAACAGAGAACTGGTGCATTTAGGGCAATAGAACAACTGTTCAGTTATAAATCATATAAAGGTAATTGCAGAGAAATAGAGTCATTGTCTAATTAGAAATAGAGGACTGGGGATTTAGTGGCAAACAGTGAGAGTTTAAATAGAATGGGAGGACTGGGGAATTAAGGGCAACATAGTGAGTTTTTAATTAGAAATAGAGGACTGAGGAGTTTAGGGGAACACAGTGAGTGTTTAATGAGAATTAGAGGGCCGGGGAATTTCGGGGAACACAGTGCATGTTTAAGTAGAAATAGAGGTCTGGGGAATTGAGGGGAATACAATGAGAGTTACATTTGAATTAGAGGACTGGGAAATTTGGGAGAACACAGTGAGTGTTTAATTAGAATTAAGAACAAAGGAACATAAGAAATTGGAACAGGAGTAGGCCATACGGTCCCTGGAGCCTGCGCCGCCGTTTAATATGATCATGGCTGTTCCGATCATGGATTCAGCACCAGTCCCTGCCCGCTCCCCATAACCCCTTATTCATATAACGTTTAAGAAACTGTCTATCTCTGTCTTACATTTATTCAATGACCCAGCTTCCACAGCTCTCTGAGGCCGCGAATTCTACAAATTTACGACCTGCTGCAACAAGAAAATTGTCCTCATCTCAGCCGTGAGTGGTTGGCCCCGTATTCTAAGATTATGCCCCCTTGTTCTAGTTTCCATTATCAGTAGAAACATCCTCTCTGCATCCACCTTGTCAATCCCACTCATAATCTTATACGTTTCGATAAGTTCACCTCTCATTCAGCATTTAATACAAATGTCGATCTTAAGTAATTTTTTTGCAGACGGCAGATGTAACCATGCATGCAGTATGCATAACTTTTACGGTGGATAGTCATGTATGTTGTGTTGTGTTGCGTATTAATAATAATAATGATGATAATAATAAAATATCTGTCAGTAATCTATGTATCTCTATCTGTAACAATACCTGACAATGACATGCCGTTGTCACCTTTTGCAGAAAAAACTTTCATAGAACAGGGATGAGCAGCGGAGCACGGATAACGGCCCAGCAGATCTATGTCCCCTCACCGATCTCGAGGAGCCGGTGCTGGCACTTCTGGGGTTCCACAAGCGTTTGCCCACCTGTGCTGCGTCAGAACCTGTCGTCAGGCCACGTGAGTAAACTATAAACAATTGGGTGATGTAAAGTCAATTGATGCCTCATATATCCATAAAATATATCATTGATGATTTATCGATGCAATGTTATGTAATATTATGTTATGTAATGTACTGTTATGTAATTAATGATGGGATCATGAAAGTTATTGTAATGCTAATTTAGTACGATCATGATGTTCATCATTCGTGAAGTCTGTCATCATTCTTACAACATTAGAGTTGCTCTCATGCACATGGCTGTGTAGCGTTTGGATTCTGATGTGACCCAAGCACCGCCTTCTCCTCTAATTAGCTCTTTTTTGTCTTCTAGTTCAACCAAGGGTGCAGGCCTTGGAAATCGAACCACCACTTCAAATAATGGAGCCGGTCTAACTTATTTCTGGGTTCATAGAGGCCTGAATCCCCCCCGTTCTGCTGCGGGTCCTACTCTCCACTGAAGAAAGTGAGGAGGTCAAGAAGGAGTCTGCAGCAGCCGTAGCTTCCAGTGTTCCTGCGGCCACGTACTCCTCGAACGAGGAGGTAGCTAGGCCAAGTGCTTTGCCAAAGGGTGCCTCCAGTGATTCACTGCCGGTGACGAGCACGCGGCAGTTGGTTCGGCGCAGTCGAACTGCTCCACGAACAGGAGATCTTAGCGTGTACATGTTTAACTTGTCCTGGAGAAGTGTTGACTTTTGTCAAGAGCTCCTCCAGGCAATGGGTGGAATATCTCAGCAGATGGCCACCCTATCCACTAAAGTGAACGAGAAAATGACACAGATAGCGGTGGCCCTGGAGATAATAGCCAGGGACACTGGTGCCAGAGTGCTATCCTTGGTCCAGGAATCCGGCACTGCTCCCCAATGTGCCGCACCCCCATTGCCCGAGACCCATGCGAGCCAGAGGAAGCTGGTGCATCTGGCTCGGAGGATATTTCCACAGAAATGTCCTCTCCACCATCATCACCTTGGTGTTGGTAGGTGAAAGGAAAGAGGTGCTGATCAGACCGGTGGAAAGTTAAGGAGGGGCGTGGCCGTAAGGATGGAGGGAATGTGTTTTGTTATACGTAACTATTGTTGTCTGTGAGGTGGGGTGTGTGTTTCGGTTTACTTTTAATTGATTAAATTGTTCCTATTTTTAAATGTTTAATTGTTGGGATGGTTTGCGAGAGAGTGGGTTATGAAGGCTTTTTTTAAATTAAAATCTGTTGTTATTGTATTGCTAAAACGTTAAAATGTTGAAAGTTTGGGTTGAGGTGGGGGAGGGGGTACTGTTGTTTTGTGTTGTATTGTGTTATGTTTTATTAAAAAAAATATATCGTTAAACGTATTTATAAAAACTTAATTTAACATTGTTGTGCATTGTATTCAGCTACTTGTAGCATTAAACTCCGGCGAGTCCTTACCATGAAAGGTTAACATCAAACGTAACGGTACTTGTCACAAACTTAACGCAAAGCTTTCATTTATGAGCTGCAGACATAACACGTTCAGCTGTGTAGTCACAACGGGCCCTTTCCTGCGTTCTAGAGGAGAGTAAGGGCATGGTTTCAACATCAGCCTGAGTGTCTTCCCCGAGGTCATCATCCACCTCATCTTCATCATCTTCTCCTCCCTCCTGAGGTGGATCGGCAGTCCCATTTGGCAATTCTTATCCCTACCTGGTAGCCAAATTATGCAGCATGCAGCACACCACAATTAATTGAGCAAACTACTCAGAGTATTATTTCAATTCGTCTCCTGAATGGTCCCGGCATCTGGAGTGTTGTTTAAGCATTCTAATTGTCTTTTCGACGACATTTTGTGTGGCGATGTTGCTTTCATGTTATCACCTCTCGGCTTCTGTCTGTGGCTTACGCAGGGGAGTCCATCAGTCAGCTGGTAATGCCATATCCTTTATCACCAGCATCCAACCGTGACTTATGGCTGACTCATAATCAGGTCAGGCAAAGTACTCTCACGCATGATGAGTGCAACAGGGATGCTGCCTGGAAATGTTGCATTGAATGCCATGATCATTTCCTTGTGGTCAACAACGAGATGCACATTCAGGGAGTGGACTCCCTTTTTGTTCAGAAACACCTCTGCTTCCTGAAAGGGTGCTCTCATGAAGATGTGCGGGCTGTGTATTCCTCCCTGTAACTTGGGGAAGTTTGCTATTCTGGCGAAATCCAAAGCCCCCTCAGTCTGTGCCACGCTGGTCAAAGGGAAGCTTATCAGGTCCATCCTTTGAGCGTAAAGGGCTTCAGTAACCTATCGAAAGCAGCAATGCGTGGCATACTGAGAGATATCGCAAATGTCGCTTGCTGAAGCCTGAAAGCAGCCAGATGCATATTCGGAAAGTGCCGCAGTAACCTTGACCTCAAAGGGCAGCACGGTCATGATGGTGCTGTTAGGCTGCAGATCTCCTTGATGATCTGCCATATCCCAGCGATGACCTCTTTTGGAATCATACTCTCCCAAGGCACGTGTTCACCGACACGTTCAGGTAAGACCGTTTCTCTCTGGAAGTGCGTCGGGTGTATGTTCTCCTCCTCCTCCTGCCACGTCCTTAATTGGGCAGATAATGCTCTTCAATATCCCTTCTTTCACCTCTAATCTGCAGCATGTCTGTAGTCATCAATACAGGCTGAGAAATTTCAGGCCCCATTACAATTACTATTAGACGTATTCTTCAGAAATAATACATTTTCATCCGAAATTTCATAAATTCTTCTAAACTCGACCACAGTATTATAAGGTGTTTTTTAAATTTTGATATTCACCTTAAAATAACTCACAGATTAAATCAATGCTCTCCAGAAATTGAAGCAGCCTTTTTTAGAAAAGTCCTTCCATTTACGAAATGGATTCCATGCCGCTGGGTTAAGATCAGGTGAATGCAGCTTTTTTTCAGTGTTTTTTTGGGCTAACGTTAGGCTGGGCGGTTTATTGGCGTTAGTTTCCATGAAAATCTGTTTTCTGGATGTTGACTTCTTAAAGATATGGACGAGTGGTTAAATTAAATGTCGGCGTTAACTTGATTCTAAAACTAATGCTGGCGATAAATGGGAAATAAATAGGCGATAGATGGACGTTAGTTTCCATTTCTGGGTAAATGGGAGATAACCGGGTGCTATAACATCTCAGCGTTTAAATAGGTGGTAAGTGATGGGTAGCGGGGAGAAACTAATGGAAAAATTAAAGAAACAGCAAGGGACCTAGTACTGAGCCCTGCCGAACCCCACTGGAAACAATCTTCCAGTCACAAAAACACACCAATCATTTGCCTTTTCTTCCTGCCACTGGGACAATTATGGGTCCAACTTGACACTTTCCCTTGGATCCGATGATTTTTATTTTTCTTCCATGTGGGAGTTTGCTGCAAGCAATGATTCAAATCCATGCAGACTACATCAAACAAACTGTCCTCCCCGAACCTCCTTGTTACCGCCTCAAAAAATTCAATCATGTCAGTTCGAAATGAGTTTCCCTTAACAAATCCATGCTGACTGTCCTTGATTAATCCGTGCCGTTACATATGATGATTAATACAGTCGCTCAGACTTTTTCCGATAATTTTCCCACGGTCTCGTTCAGGGTCACACAGCTTGAATTACTCGGTGAACCCCTTTCTTCATTTTAAACAATGGTACAGTGTTTGCAAAACGCAAGTCATCTGGCACCACACTTATGTCATAGCAGTGCATTTGGAAAGAGGTGACATGATAGGTCCAAGTCAGCATGGATTTGTGAAAGGGAAATCATGCTTGACAAAGCTTCTGGAATTTTTTGAGGGTGTTTCCAGTAGATTGGACAAGGGAGAACCAGTTGATGTGGTATATTTGGACTTTCAGAAAGTTTTCGACAAGATTCCACACAAGAGAGTAATGTGCAAAGTTAAAGCACATGGGATTGGGGGTAGTGTGCTGACATGGATTGAGAACTGGTTGTCAGACAGGAAGCAAAGAGTAGGAGAAAATGGGGACTTTTCAGTGACTAGTGGGGTTCTGTGCAGGGGCCCCAGCTGTTTACACTGTACATTAATGATTTAGACGAGGGGATTAAATGTAGTATCTCCAAATTTGAGGATGACACTAAGTTGGGTGGCAGTGTGAGCTGCGAGGAGGATGCTATGAGGCTGCAGAGCGACTTGGACAGGTTAGGTGAATGGGAAAATGCATGCCAGATGAAGTATAATGTGGATAAATGTGAGGTTATCCACTTTGGTGTTAAAAACAGAGAGACAGATTATTATCTGAATAGTGACAGATTAGGAAAATGGGAGGTACAAAGTGACCTGGGTCTCATGGTACATCAGTCATTGAAGGTTGGCATGCAGGTACAGCAGGCGGTTCAGAAAGCAAATAGCATGTTGGCCTTCATAGCAAGGGGATTTGAGTACAGGTGCAGGGCGGTGTTGCTACAGTTGTACTGGGCCTTGATGAAGCCACACCTGGAGTATTGTGTAGAGTTTTGTTCTCCTAACCTGAGGAAGGACATTCTTGCTATTGAGGGACTGCAGCGAAGGTTCACCAGACTGACTCCCGGGATGGCAGGACTGACCTATCAAGAAAGACTGGATCAACTGGGCTTGTATTCACTGGAGTTCAGAAAATGAGAGGGGACCTCATTGAAACGTTTAAAATTCTGACGGGGTTAGACTGGTTAGATGCAGGAAGAATGTTCCCAATGTTGGGGAAGTCCAGAAACAGGGGACACAGTCTAAGGATAAGGGATAAGACATTTAGGACCGAGATGAGGAGGCATTTCTTCACCCAGAGAGTGGTGAACCTGTGGAATTCTCTACCACAGAAAGTTGTTGAGGCCAATTCACTAAATGTATTCAAAAATGAATTAGATGAAGTCCTTACTACTAGGGGATCAAGGGGTATTGCGACAAAGCAGGAATGGGGTACTGAAGTTGCATGTTCAGCCATGAACTCATTGAATGGCGGTGCAGGCTAGAAGGGCCGAATGGCCTATTCCTGCACCTATTTTCTATGTTTCTATGTTTCTATGTACTTCCCCTGTACTGATTTCCATGTTTCTGGAGCTCCTAATTCCCCAGTTTTTGCACCGCCCAATTCGGCAGTTTCAGTAACTCCCAATCCATAGTTTCTGGAGCTAATTCCCCTGTTTCTGCAACTGCTAATTACCCTCCTCCTAGAGCTAATTCCCCTGTTTCTGGAGCTCATGTTTTTCTGAAGTTCCTAATATCCCAGATTGTGGATCTCCTAATGCATCTGTTTCTGGAGGTAACTGTCCTGTTTCTGTTGTTAATTCAACTCTTTCTGGAGCTAATACCTTTTAACCGGGGGAAAATTCCTATGGAGCTCCTAATTTCCCTTTATCTGGAGCTCCAAATTGCGCAGTTAGTGAAACAAATAATTGTGCTTTTTACCTGTCTAGTAGACGACGATATATATGGCTCCGAATTGTCCTGTATATGGTGCGCTCTCCTAATTACCCAGCAACATGAACATGAAAATGCAATTTTTCTGGAGCTAACTCTCCCGTTTTTAAATGTAATTCCACTGTTTCTGGAGCAAATTGCACTGTACTGTGAATATTACTGTGTTCCGCCAGCTGGCTTCCCCTGTTTCTGGCGCAAATTTCTCTGTTTCTGGAGCTGCTAGTTTACCAGTTTCTGTAATTACTACTTTTCATCTTTCAAGACCTAATTCAACAGTTTCTAGATTTATGTCCCCTGTTCCCGTCGCTATGTCTCCTGTTTCTGTCGCTAATGCCCTTGTTTCTGCGCTAAATCCCGTGTTTCTGGAACTTCTACTTCCCTTCTTTCTGCGAATCCTAATTTCCCTGTTTCCGGAGGGAATTCCCAATTTTCTGCAGCAAATAACCTGTTTCTGGACCTAATACCTTTAGTTTCTGGAGAAAAATATAGTTTCTGGAAGTCATAGTTCCCTTCGTTCTGGAGATTCTGAGTTGTGTATGGATCTCCTCATTGTCCTTTTTCTGCAGCTCCAAGTTGCGCTGTTTATGAAGCAGCTAATTGTCCTATATGACTGTCTACTAGTTATATATATATATATATATATATATCTCTGAAGTGTCCTGTTTAAGTGCGCTCCCCTAAATCCTCTGCTGTCACCTCTTTCTAGAGCTTAATCTGCTTTTTCTAGCCACAATTCCTCTGTTTCTGGAGCTAATTGCACAGTTTCTGGAGCTAATTCCAAGGTTTGTGTTGCTGCTAATTTCCCTGTCCGTGGAGCTCATAATTCCTCTGTTACTGGAACAAATTACCCTATTCCTGCAGCAAATCACCTTTTATCTGAAGCTGAAATTTCCTCTGCTTCTGGAGCACCTAATTTTCTCTGTTTCTGTATATCATCGCGATATTCCTGCACATAAGTTCCCTCTCTCTGCGGCTCCTAATTCCGCGGTTTCTGGAGCCCTTAATTCCCTAGTTTGTGGAGTTAACTCCGATATTTCTGGAGCTAATTCCACGGTTTCTGGAATTAATTCTGGTAACTAAGCATATTCCATTTGCCATATCGGGAGCTTTTTCCCTTGTTCCGGGTTTAGATTCAATTATCTTGGAGCTGCTAAATCCCATCTTATGGGAGCTGCCAATGCCGCTGTGGCTGGAGCTCCTACTACCCCAGGTTATGCAGGTCCGAGTTTCCCTGTTTCTGGAGCTAATTCACTTAATTGTGGAGACCATAATTGCCCTGATTCTGGAGCTTCAAATTGCGCTGTATATGAAACACCGAATTGGGCTTTTAATGTGGCTACCATTTCACTGATATATTTAGCTTCGAATTATTCTGCTTATGGTCCGCTCTCCTAATTCCCCCGCTACAGGAATAGATAGTTTACCTGTTTCATGAGCCAACGCTTCTCTTTCTAAATGTAATTGTTTTTACTGGAGCAACTTTCGCTGTACTGAATAAAATTCCATGTTTCTGGAGCTCATAATTCACCAGTTTCCCCAGTGCCTAACTCGTCAGTTTCTGTAACTCCAATTCTCCTCTTCGTAAACCTTATTCCCCAGTTTCTGTAGCTAATACCTATTTTCATGAACTAAAATCCAGTCATACAGGAGCTCCTAATTCCCCTCTCTGCAGCTCCTAATTCCCCTGTTCCTGGAGATAATTCACCTGTTTCTGGAGCTCATGTCTTTCTGGAGTTCGTGATATCCAGATTGGGGATCTACTAATGCATTTGTTTCTGGGGATAATTCCCCTGTTTCTGTTGCTAACTCAACTGTTTCTGGATCTAACCTTTGTTTCTGGGGAAAATTACTCTGGAGATCTTAATTTCCCTTTTTCTGAAGCTCCAAATTGTGCAATTTATGTAGCACATTATTGTTCTTTCCTTTTAGTGTCTCGTAGTTTGCGGATATATATGGCTAGG
Organism: Pristiophorus japonicus; assembly: GCF_044704955.1. Taxonomy (NCBI): domain Eukaryota; kingdom Metazoa; phylum Chordata; class Chondrichthyes; family Pristiophoridae; genus Pristiophorus; species Pristiophorus japonicus. The sequence continues at coordinate 1,660,961 of NW_027250831.1, read as the reverse complement.
AAGTGTCCTATTGATAGTGCGCTCTCTCAATTACCCTGCAACATGAAATGTAAATTCATCTTTTTTTTCCCCTGTTTCTGGCGCTAATTCCTTTGTTTGTGCGCTAATTCCCGTGTTCCTAGAGCTCCTACTTTCCCTTTTTATGCGACTCCAAATTCCCTCTTCCTGGATGGAATTCTCCTCTTTCTGGAGCGAATTCATCTGTTTCTGGAGTAAATACCTTTGTTTCTGGAGAAGTTTCCATAGTTTCTGAAGGTCCTCTTTCCGGAAATATTTCAGCTGTTTTTGGAACTAATTCCCCTGTTACTGGAGCTCCAGTTTGCACTGTTTATGAAGCAACAAATTGTCCTTGTTACCTGTCCACTCGTTTGCCGATATACATAGCTCCGATTTGTCCAGTTTATGTTGCGCTATTCTAAATCCGCTGTTGCAGGGACAGCTAAGGTTATTCTTTCTAGAGCTTACTCTGCTCTTTCTAAACCGACTCCCCCTGTTTCTGGAGCTAATTTCGCTGTTTCTGGAGCTAATTCTAATATTCCAGAGGCTGCTAATTTCCCATTCTGTGTTATTGGAGCAACTTTCCATGTTCCTGTAGCAAATCACCTTGCAACTGTAGCTGAAATGTCCTCTCTTTCTGGAGAACTTAATTCTGTCTCTTTCTGTAGATAATCGCGATATTTCTGGACATAACTCCCCTCTCTTTGGAGTTCCTAATTCTGGTGTTTCTGAAGAACTTAATTCCCCAGCTTGTAGAGTTAACTCCAATATTTCTGGAGCTAATTCCCCGATTTATGGAATTATTTCCTGTAATTTAAAGATAACCCATTACCCCTGTTTCTGCTGCTATTTCCCTTGTTCAGGGGTTAGTTTTAATGTTCTTGGAGCTGCTAGATCCCATCTTGTGGGAGTTCCGAATGCCACTGTTGCTGGAGCTCCTACCACCCCAGGTTATGCAGGTCATGGTTCCCCTGATTCTGGAGCTAATTCACTTATTTGAGGAGATCCTAATTCCTCTGTTTCTGGAGTTTCAAATTGCGCTGTTAATGAAACACCTAATTGTGCATCTTATGTGGTTACCATCTCCCGATATATTTAGCTGTGCATTATTCTGCTTGCCGTGCGTTCTCCTAATTCCCTTGCGACTTGAGCTAATGCTTCTCTTTCTAAATGTAAATCTCTTTTTTCTGGAGCTACTTACGTTGTACTGATCAAATTTCCGTGTTTCTGGAGCTCCTAATTCCCAAGTTTCTCCAATGTCCAATTCGGCAGTTTCTGTAACTGCTAATTCTCATCTTTCTAGATCTAATTCCCCCTTATCTGGAGCTGATACACTTGTTTCTGAACGAATTCCAGTATTCCTCGAGCTCCTAATTCCCCTCTCTGCAGCTCCTAATTCCCCTGTTCCTGGAGATAAAACCCCTGTTTCTATGCTAATTCCCGTGTTCCTGGAGCTATTACTTCCCTCTTTCTGCGATTCCTAATTTCCCTGCTTCTGGAGCAAATTCCACAGATTCTGGTGCGTCTAATTTACCAGTTTCTGTAACTCCTACTTTTCTTCTTTCAAGACCTAATTCCACAGTGTCTAAACTTAATTCCACATTTTCCGTCACTATTTCCCTTGTTTTTGCATTAATTCCCATGTCCTGGAGCTCCTACCTTTCGACTTTCTGCGATTCCTAATTTCTCTGTTCCTGGAGGGAATTATCCTGTTTCTGTAGCTAATTCAGCTGTTTCTGGAGCTAATATCTATGTTTCCGGAGAAAATTCGACGTTTTTGGAAGTCCTAGTTCTCCATTTTCTGCAGATTCTGAGTTGGCTGTGGAGCTCCTAATTGTCCTTTTTCTGGAGCTCCAAATTGCGCTGTTGTTGAAGCACCTAATTGTCCATCTAAGTGTCTACTAGTTATATATATATATTTCTGAAATGTCCTCTTTATGTTGCGCTCTCCTCAATCCTCTTCTTAATCCCCTTCTCTGCAGCTCCTAGTTCCCCTGTTCCTGGAGCTAATTTCACTGTTTCTGGAGCTCATGTTTTTCCTGGAGTTATTCATATCCCAGATTGTGGATCCCTTAATGTATCTGCTTCTGGAGGTAACTCCCCTATTTCTGTTATTAATTCAACTATTTCTGGAGCTAAAGTTTTTTTCTTGGGAAAATTCCTCTGGAGCTCAAATTTTCCTTTTTCGGGAGCTCCGAATTGTGCGGTTTATAAAGCACATAATTGTACTTCTTACGTGTCGAGTAGTTTGCTGATATATATGGTTCCGCATTGTTCTGTTTATGGTGCGCTCTCCTAATTACCCTGCAATATGAACGGAAAATTCACGTTTCCTGAAGGTAACTATCCTCTTTCTAAACGCACTTTCCCTATTTCTAGAGGTAAATGCGGTAATATGATCATTCCTGTGTTTCTGGAGCTACTATGCGGGGAGCTGGCCAAGCACGCCGTATCGGAAGGGGCAAAGGCGGTGACCATGTCCACCAGCTCCAAGTATAACTGCGTGCTGTCCTGAGAGATCAAACCCAAACACAACGGCTCTTTTAAGAGGCACCCACAACCACTCTCAAAAAGCTGCACAAACGCATCTGCATTTGGACTCAATTTACTGTAATTATTTTCAGAATAATTGTGTGCGAACCTTTGCAGTCCCTGCTACAGATTTAGTTTTAAATTCTCAGATAACCGATTGTACTGTCCGCTTTGACGTAAACTAAAAACTCGGTCCCTGGTCCATTTTTCCCATTACTCTCAGGCCCGTTCCTTTACACCGCCTACTGACGAATTTGAAGCTTGTTTTAGGCTGAGACTCAGACTTTGGCTACCTCATTCTCTCTCAAGCCCTTTTCAAATTAAAAGAACATTCTAGTTAGGAGTCAAACAGTTTATTAACCCTGGAGTCCGAACGTAACAAACGGGACAGTTTGAACACTCTGTCCCTCTTCACTTTTCACAAACGGACTCCCAGTTCTGGTCTCACTGCCGCCTTTGCGCTGGATCGATCGATAATCTATGAATCCCGAGTTTTACAAAGATTGAGCTGGAATGTATCCCTTTATAGAATCAGTGGGGAATGATTCTCGCACATTACAGATAGTTTATACTGAACCGGAATTTAATCCTGATTGTAAAAGCCTGGATTTTGCAATGGAAATATGGATTAAGATTAAAGGAAACAAAAAATGTTTGGATATATTTGGCTAATGGTGAAGTTACTTTCATAATCCGAAATTTTAACAATTATTTGCGGTATTTTATCAATATCTAAATCGTTAGAGGACTGACTGTTGAGAACATTCATTTCCGCCCAGGTTTTTTTGGCGGGCTAAACAGGCTGCGATTGGTCATCAGAAAATACCAAAGAAATTCCTCACAGAGCAACCAATCACAAGTTCGCTCTCTCCATTCCTCGAGATAGTATAAGAAGGGCAGATGTGGGAACATTTTCTCATTCTTTCTCTGAACGTGTGGAATAAGTAAATGTCTGGAAGAGGAAAATAGCGGCGGTAAAGCTCGGGCCAAGTCCAAGTCTCGCTCCTCCAGGGCCGGACTGCAGTTCCCTGTGAGCCGTGTTCAAATGCTCCTGCGGAAGGGGAATTACGCTGAGCATGTGGGTGCCGGAGCCCCGGTCTACATGGTTGCTGTGCTCGAGTATCTGACCACTGAAATCCTGGAGCTGGCCAGCAACGCGGCCCGCGACAACACGAAGACTCATATCATACCCAGCCACCTGCAGCTGGCCATCCGCAACGACCAGGAGCTCAACAAGCAGCTGGGAAAGGTGGCCATCGCTCAGGGCAGGATGCTGCCTGATAGCCAGGCTGTGCTGCTGCCCAAGAAAACAAAGAGCATGTAAAGCGGACAGGGTTGAATCTATTAACCCAAAGGCTGTTTTCAGAGACACACACAGTATCTATGAAACGGCTGGTTACAGTTCTATGGGTCGCAGTTTACCGATTCTAATTTAATATTAAATCTCTGTAATTAAGCTGGGAGTTTGCTGATCAAAAACGAGCCTCAGACCTTCTCAGTTAAGAGCATAAACATCTCGAAGTCCAGCTCACCAACCAGTGCCGCATGTATGCTGTTAGCCAATATTCAGATCAGTGAATCAAAGTAGAGAGGGAATGGCTTCAGAAAAATACAAATCAGGCGGAACCTGAACGTGAGACCACCAATCATTCAAAAAGTTGTTGTGAGAGTTGAATATGAACGGATGTTAAGAGCCGAGTATAAAGGAAATGGGCGGTTGATGGCCTCACCGTATCTTATTGGGACAATAATTCCACAGGGAGAGGTTTATACATCCTGAACACATTGATCCATGCAGACTTTTACCCGTTTCATTTTTATACAGAATAGAAAGATTGAAACATAGAAAATAGGTGCAGGAGTAGGACATTCGGCCCTTGGAGCCTGCACCACCATTCAATGAGTTCATGGCTAAACATGCAACTTCAGTACCCCAATCCTGCTTTCTCGCCATACCACTTGCTTCACTTTGTAGTAAGGACTACATCTAACTCCCTTATGAATATATGTAGTGAATTTGTCTCAACATCTTTCTGTGGTAGAGAATTACACAGGTTCACCACTGTCTGGGTGAATAAGTTTCTCCTCATCTCCATACTTAATGCCTGACCCCTTATCCTTCGACTATGACCCCTAGTTCTGGACTTCCCCAACATTGGGAACATTCTTCTTGCATCTAACCTGTCTAAATCCGTCACAATTTTAAACGTTTTTATGAGATCCCCTCTCATTTCTCTGAACTCCAGTGAATACAAGCCCAGTTGATCTAGTCTTTCTTGATATATCAGTCCCGCCGTCCCGGGAATCAGTCTGGTGAACCTTCGCTGCACTCCCTCAATAGCAAGAATGTCCTTCCTCAAGTTAGGAGATCAAAACTGTACACAATACTCCAGGTGTTGCCTCACCAAAGCCCTTTACAACTGTAGTAACACATGCCTGCCCCTGTACTCAAACCTCTCGCTATGAAGGCCAACATGCCATTTACCTTCTTAACTGCCTACTGTATCTGAGTGCCAACCTTCAATGACTGATGTACCATGACACCCAGGGCTCGTTGCACCTACACTTATCCTAATCTGTCACCATTCAGAAAATAATCTGTCTCTCTCTTTTTACAACCAAAGTGGATAACCTCAGATTTATCCACATTATACTTCATCTGCCATGCATTTTCCCACTCACCTAACCTATCCAAGTCGCTCTGCAGCATCATAGCATCCTCCTGGCAGCTCACACTGCCACCCAACTTAGTGTCATCCGCAAATTTGGAGATACTACATTTATTTCCCTCGTCCAAATCATTAATGTACAATGTAAACAGCTGGGGCCTCAGCACAGATCCTTGCGGTACCCCACTAGTCACTGACTGCCATTTTGAAAAGTACACATTTACTCCTTCTCTTTGCTTCCTGTCTGCCAACCATTTCACAATGCCAGCACACTACCCACAATCCCATGTGCTTTAACTTTGCACATTAATCTCTTGTGTGGGACCTTGTCCAAAGACTTCTGAAAGTCCAAATACACCTCATCAACTGGTTATCTCTTGTCGCCTCTACTGGAAACATCCTCATAAAATTCCAGAAGATTTGTCAAACATGCTTTTCCTTTCACAAATCCATGCTGACTTGGAACTATTATGTCACCTCTTTCCAAATGCGCTGCTATGATATCCGTAATAATTGATTCCATCATTTTACCCACTACCGATGTCAGGCTGACCGGTCTACAATTCCCTGTTTTCTCTCTCCCTCTTTTTTTAAAAAGCGGGGCTACATTGGCTACCCTCCACTCCATAGGAACTGATCCAGAGTCTATGGAATGTTGGAAAATGACTGTCAATGCATCCGCTATTTCCAAGGCCACCTCCTTAAGTTCTCTGAGATGCAGACCATCAGGCCCTGGGGATTTATCGGCCTTCAATATCATCAATTTTACCAACACAATTTCCCGACTAATAAGGACGTCCCTCAGTTCCTCCTTCTTTGTAGACCTTCTGACCACTTTTATATCCGAAGTTTGTTTGTTTCTCCGTAGTGAATACCGAAACAAAGTCCTTGTTCATTTGGTCTGCCATTTCTTTGTTCCCAGTTATGACTTCCCCTGTTTCTGCCTGCAGGGAACCTACCTTTTTCTCTTTACATATCTATAGAAGGTTTTGCAGTCCATTTTAATGTTCCCTGCCCTAATCAAACCGTTTGTCCTCTTCTGCTAATTTCTAAATTTTCCCACTCCCCGGGTTCGCTGCTATTTCTGGCCAATTTTTATGTCACTTCCTTGGCGTTTATAGTATCCCTGATTTCCCTTCATAGCCACGGTTGAGCCACCTTCCTTTATTTATTTTTATGCCAGAGAGGATGTAGAATTGTTGTCGTTCATACATGCGGTATCTATATGTCTGGCATTGCCCATACACTGTCAACCCCTTAAGAATGATTCGCCAATCAATCCTAGCGAATTCACGCCTCATACCTTCAAAATCAACCCTCTTTAAGTTCTGGTCCAGAATTGCATCTCTGGTTAATTCAAAATATTCCAAATAATATCCCCGCATTAAAAGCTGGTTTAACGGTGAGATACAGGTTGTAGACACCTCGTCCTCTCCCTGGAATCTATCCCGGTATGTGCACAGGGAACAATTCACTATCAGAGCTCTCACCTATACTTACTGACCCACATTGGGCGTGCGCTGTCGATAGACTGGGCATCTCATTCACTTTTAAACCTGGATCAATCCCGCACCGTAAGTTATTCACCGCCTGCCCTGTGTAAACCCAGTTGCAGTAACACTACAAGACCTGCACGGTGTGTGCACAGGTTAGTTTGCCTGGCGCTGGTCACACTTCTTTCCTATGCTGATTTGGTGGCTCTGAAAAGAGCCGTTGTTGCATTTGGTGCTGAAGCTTCGAGCCGGGCAGGGGGAGTCTAGACGCACTCCCTACTGATGCATCGGGCCACCTGGATGTATTTGAGCAGAGGAAACATTACAAGGACACCCGCAAAGCCTCCCTGATAAAATGCAACATCTCCACTGACACCTGGCATTACTTGGCCAAAGGCTAACCTAAGTAGAGGAAGTGCATCCGGAAGGGCGCTGATCACCTCCAGTCTCATCGCCGGGAAATGCAGAAACCAAGCGCAAGTAGAGGAAAGGGCATGCGGCAAACCTGTCCCTTCATCCCTTACCCTCAATGACTATCTGCCCACATGTACCATGGATTCTGGTTCTCATATTGGATTGTACAGCCACCCAAGTATTCATTTTTAGAGTGGAAGCAGGTCTTCATCAATCCCAAGGGACTGCCGATGATGAATGCGGAGCCACCTTTGAAAGTGTCTGGGAATGTCCGCCCCGGGGCTGTGATTGGTCGCAGCTCGACTGCCAATCAAGTTTGAACCAATCACCGAGAGTGAAAAGCAAGGGCGGGGATTACTGGGCCATGATTGACTGAAATGAAACTGACAGTTTGTCAATTTCAAACAGCCGGCCAATTTCAGAGTATCAACAAACAGATTAAAGAAACTCTAATTTCCCACCAGCAGTTTAAGAATCCCCTTTTTTAGAACCTCGCTGCTGCTCCATTATCAGTCACCAATCTCATTCTCTTTAGCATTCCGGTTTGAATTCTGTCCCATTCCCTGATCGGTCTGTACCGGGCAAGAATACATCCCCGGTCACTGCAACCTGGAAGCACAAATTCCCGCATCAATCCCACCAGTGCCGTCTCGTTTAACCGGTTCGCACATAGAAATCTCACAATATGACAGGATTACCTGTCAGGGGAAACTGTAATGTCTGGGTAAAGGAGACTCTGTATTCCCGCCCTCTCATTTTGACCGTGATCGAATTTCTGATCTCTCATATTAAAATATTGTTCTCAAAGATTTAATAATTCCCATATTCCTACAGCGACAACAGTCAAAAAGTACATCATTGTCTTTGCGACGTCCAGTGGTCCTGTAAGGCGCTATATAAATCCGATACTTATTTCTCTTTCCATTAATGAAGTAGCTGAATTAATATCCCAATCCAACTGTCCACACTCCCATCCCCAGGTCGCTGCTCTCTCTGTGTGAGGCGATGGGTGGCTCTCAGAAGAGCCTTTGTGTTATGTCCGGAGGAAAGGGTCGAGTTGTTCAGCCGTCGAATCCATAGAGAGTGCGGCCCTGCCGTTTCAGAGCGTACTCCACATCCTTGGCAGTGACTGTCTGTGCTTCACATGTAGGTGACATGTCCCTGATCACATTCTCCAGGAAAACCTTCAACACCCCGCGCATCTCCTGATAGACCAGCCCCGAGATCCGCTTGACACTGCCACGGCGAGCCAGGTGGCGGATGGCAGGTTTGGTGATGCCCTGGATGTCATCACGGAGCACTTTACGGTGCCACTTGACTCTGCTTTTGCCCATTCCATTGCCTCATTTACCTCGGCCAGGTATGAATGAGAAACGAACTGCAACTGGCTCCTTTTTATTGAGCTAGCCCCGACCTGACTGAGAAAGTGCAGATTGAAAGAGGCGGGAAGGGGAGGAGACAGAATGAGAGATTCAACAGAGAGTGCAGCAGGGAAGGCAACATAATCAAAATTGAGAGAGAGAGCAGAGCGCTGATCTTCCAGCTCCAGCTCCAGCTTTCTGCAACCGCCAATTTCAAATTGTTTTATCAACAATAGAAGCGATGCTCAGCGCTCCCCACAAATCCTTACAGACTCGAAATTCATATTGTTATGTATGCAATAAGCATTCAAACTGAGGAATGTTTAACGAAGCAAGGTACACAGTTGGCTCTGATTTATTTAGTCCCAAATTTGCCTGACTTTCAAAATGGCTGGCCTTTGCGTGCGTGCTGCGCAGTAGCCTCCAACAATCACACCATCTGGTGGCTACAAACAGAATGTTCATACATGAAAATACACCCCTGTGCAATCGTATAACAGTGTTTCACAGGCTAAGACGGTCCGGTGCTTTGCCCCTCCGGGTTGACCCTCTTATTTCGATTCCAGCCTTGGGTGAACGCGCGGAGTCTGTTCTGGCTGGTGGCTGGAAGGCTGACTTGTTGGGGGTGGCCGTGGCCATGTCTGGAATTGCAATTCCATTTTTATTGAACAGTTCCATGATGGAAATTCCGGGTTCTCTGAAGGCTGCTGTTAGGGTGGTTGGTCATCGACAGTTTCTTCGTCCGACTGTTCTGGCTCATCTCTGTGCCTCAGCTTTGTTTGAAACATGTGTTTCCTGCAAATTTGCCTATTCTTGAGCTTAATAACGAGTACTCTGTTGCCCTTCTTGGCCGTGACCGTACCAACAGTCCATTTGAGACCCTGAACAGAGTTCAACACATATGCAGATCATTAACAGAAATCTCACGTGACACAGTTGCGTGAACGTGGTACCGTTGTTGACTTTTTCTTCTGCATTCAGCATGATTATTTAAATATGGTGTACCAGAGATAGCTTGGTCTTAAGACCTCTTTTCATCATGAGTTCAGCAAGCGAGACCCCTATGAGTGTGTGGGGTCTTGTCCTGTAACACAGCAGTATGCAGGACAAGCGGGTCTTTCGTGACCCTTGGGTTACTCTCCTCATGCTTTGCTTGATAATTTGTACTGCACGTTCAGCTTGCCCGTTGGACGCAAGCTTGAACGGTGCTAACATTACATGGTTTATGCCATTAAGTTTTACAAACTACTGAAACTCCTGACTCGTGTAGCACAACCCATTGTCGCTCAAATTATGTTAGTAAAACCATGTGTGGCGAATATGGCATTGATATTCTCTATAGTTGCCGTGGAGGTACTGGATGACATGATTCTGCATTCTATCCACTTCGAATAAGCGGTCATGATTATGCATTCTATTTGAATTAGCGTCTACCACCACTAAAAGCACCTTGCCCAGAAAGGGACCTGCAAAATCTACATGGATCCTGGACCAAGTTTTGGATAGCCATGATAACAGACTGAGCGTCGATTCCACTGGTGCTTTCTGAGCTGCATACAAGTGTTGCACTGATGCTCGCATCCTTCCAGCTCAGAATCAATTCCTGACCACTAAATGTGGTACCTGGCGACGTCCTTCAACATCACTATACCAGGATGTATGCTGTGTAACTAATGCACGAACTTGTCTATCCCTTTCTTTGGCATTACAACGCGATTGCCCCATAATATGCAATCTGCTTGAATAGACCGTTCGTTCTTGCAACGAATGTATTGTTTGTCATCCTCGCACATTTGCTTAGGTATGGCAGACCAATCTCCTTTGAGGATGCAAACCTTTACTACCGATAAAATTGGGTGCTGGCTGGTCCACGTCTTAACTTGTTGAGCCATGACAGGGGTTCCTTCACTCTTAAAAGGATCCATGATTAACATTAGATTCGCCGCTGTGGCGTTTCGACCTCCGGTGTGGGCAACGGCAACCAGCTCAAAGCATCAGCACAATTATCTGCGACAGTTCTGCAGCGAATGACATAATCATAGGTCGATAATGTCAGCGCCCACCTTTGGTTGCGGGATGAAGCAATGGTATTGATAACTTTGATCTCAGAAAACAATGAAATGAGCGGCTTGTGATCAGTCTCTAATTTGAACTTCAGACCGAACAGGTATTAATATCATTTTAACACAGATGTTAAAACATCTTTTTCTACCATGCTGAAGGCTCTTTCCGTTTTCGACAAACGTTTGGATGCATACGTGACAGATTGAAGTTTCCCTGGTTCATTGGCTTGTTGGAGTATGCAATAACTTCCATATGACGATGCATAACAGGCCAAAACTAAACGTTTACATGGATCATAAGTACCAGAAGCTTTTTCGAGCAAAGCAAGTTGGTGGCTTTCTCGAAAGCTCTGTCTTGTGATGTGCCCCTTAACAGGTTGGCCCCTTTTCTCATTAGAATGTGCAGTGATTCTAGTAAGCTGCTCAATTTAGGTAGGAAGTTACCAAAGTAGTTGAGTAGGCCCAGGAACGGACGCAGCTCCATCACATTCTACAGCTTGGCTGCATTCTTAATGGCCTTGGTTTTCATGTCAGGCGGTCTGATCCCATTAGCGCCGATTTTGCTCCTCAGGAATACGACCTCCGGTGCGATGAAGACTCACTTCGAGCGATTCAGTCTGAGTCCCATCCTATCCAAAGGCAGTGGAATCTTTTCCAGGTGGTTCAGATGTTTCTTGGAGGCACAACTGGTGATCAGGATGTCATCGTGGAACACGCCTGTTCTCAGAATGGATTTCAGTAGACATTCCATATTCCGCTGGAATATTGCTGCTGCTGAGCAAATTCCGAAAGGGCATCTGTGGTGAATAATCAGTCCTTTATGTCTGTTAATGCACGTCAGTCTCTTCGATGTCTCGACCAACTCCTATGTCATCTTGGCCGATGTCAAGTCCAGTTTTGTGAACGACTTTCCTCCTGCTAGCGTCACAAACAAGTCATCAGCCTTCGGTACCGGGTACTGATCTTGTTTCAAAACCATGTTAATCGGAGCCTTGTAGTCTCCATAGATTCTGACTGTGCCATCACTTTTCAGCACAGAAACAATGGAGCTGACCCATTCATTAAATTCGACCGGTAATATGATTCCTTCACCCTGCAGTCTGTCCAGTTCAAATTTTGACCTTCTCCCTCATCATATACGGCACTACCCGAGCTTTACGATGGACTGTCTTGTAGCTGAGTCCAAATGGATCTGCACTTTGTCTCCCGTGAAGTTATGATACCCGGTTCGAACAGCGAGGGGAACTTGCTCAATTCTTGGGCACATGTATCTTCCTCCGATAACAAAGACTTTATGTTGTTCCAGTCAAGTCTGATTTTCTCCAACCAGCTCCTGCCGAGCAACCCACAGCGGTAACTCCTGAACTGCACCATTATATGACACTTTAATTTGTGCTCTGCCAATCACCTTTATCATTTCGTTGGTGTACGTGCGCTGCTTGGCATTACCAGGCTCAGCCTGAGCCTCTCAATCTGAGTATCACACAGCTTATTAAATGCCCTCTCGTTCATGATCGATTGACTCGCCCCCGTGTTTAGTTCCACCGATATCAGTATCCCATTAAAATTTACGTAAGTCAAAATTGGCTTACTCTTGGTTATGAAGGAATATAATCCATAGACTTCCTCCTGTGTCATCTCGGATTGCGTATCCCGATCCACACTGGTCTGATTCTCATCCTCCACTTGATGTGTCGCAGCTCGCTTGCTCATCTGCGAACACTTGCGCTGGAGATGCCTCAATCTCAAACAATCTTTTGCAACTATATTGCTTAAATCGGCACTGCTGGTGCCGATTATTTCCCCCACAATGCCAACACAGACAAGTCGGATACATTCCCGCTGGCGGACTATGGGCAGCCACAGGTTTCGCGAATGCAACCGGAGAGGCCCTGCCATGTGCCGCTCTGCCAAACGCTGAATCAATTGTATTTACAGTTTTTGCCGAGGATCGGTTCTTCACCGCTATTTGCTTTTGACTCCTGTCATCATACATGATTGAGCGATCTGGAGGGGCCATTTTAAATCCAACTCCTCCACTGCCAGAAGTTTGCGCAGGATCACCGCGTGATTTATACCGATAACAAAGAAGTCCCGCAGCATGTCTGCCAAAACCGTCCCGAACTTGCACGGTCTGGCTAGACGTCTCAGGTCAGCAAACAATTCCACCACACACTGGCCCTCTGATTGAATGTGCGTAGAAAATCATTATCTCGAGATGAAGATGCCATCGTCTGGCTTGAGGTTCTCCCATACCAAAGTACACAACTCCTCATACGTTTTCTCTGTTGGATCACTCGGCATGAGTCGATTTTTGTCAGACTGTAGACCTTGAGCTGCACACAGTCGACCGCCTCATTTTGTTGGCCTTGAAAAACTTGTTCAAATGGCTCACAACGTCTGCCCAATCATCTTCTTTCACGACACGCTCTAAAAATCCAATCGTGCTCATTTTGCAAGCAAAGGTTGTTGTGTTGTCCTGGCCATATCTTATGTATGCAATAAAGGATCAAACTGAGTACTGTTTAACTAAGCAAGGTATAAAATTGGCTCTGCTTTATTTAGGCCCAAAGTGCCTGACTCTCAAAATGGCTGGCCTTTTATCCCTGAGCAGCACCATTGCGTGCTGCTCAGTGGCCTCCAACAATGATGCCATCTGGTGGCTACAAACAGAATGTACATACATGACACTTTTCCAAGGCTTCCAGGAATCAAAAGCTTTTAAATAAGGCCCCGGTACAATTAACAATCATGAATATTCCAGCGTATATAGTCCCATCCCTGTCAATCTCAGACCTTATTCCATCTCCTCTCACAGACGGGTGAAGCAGTTTGCACACATCTTATTCCAGCTGATTTGGAGGATGTGGTGTTTGGGATTTGTGTTGTGAGGCGGGGTATCGCCGCAACTACCACCATCTAAGTGCGACTCTCCCCCTGAATCTTTGAAATGATAATGACCAGGAACTGAGACTGGAGCCGAACACAAACCCCAGTTACTGCGAGGCCCGGGTCGAATATCCCATTCTCTGTTTGTTTTACTGCAGACCTTGTGGGAGGTTGGAAGCACACACTGGGGGAGGGGTGGGTGCAGACACTGATGGAGGGGTCGTTGCAGACACTGGGGGAGGGATGGGTGCAGACACTGGGGGAGGGATGGGTGCAGACAATGGGGAAGGGCGCAGAGACTGGGAAAGGGCTGGGTGAAGACACTGTGGGAGAGGTGGGTGCAGACACTAGGGCAAGGGTAGGTGCAGACAATGGAGGAGAGGTAGGTGCGGACATTGTGGGAGAGGTGGTTGCAGACACTTGGGGAGAGGTGGTTGCAGACACTGGGGGAAGGGTGTGTGCAAATACTGGCGTAGTGGTGGGTGGAGATACTGAGGGAGGGTGGTTGCAGACACTGGGGGAGAGGTGGGTGCAGACACTAGGGCAGGGGTAGGTGCAGACAATGGAGGAGAGGTGGGTGCAGACACTGGGGAGAGGTGGTTGCAGACACTGGGGGAGGGGTGTGCGCAGATACTGGGGTAGTGGTGGATGGAGACACTGAGGGAGGGTGGGTGCAGACACTGGGGGAGTAATGGGTGCAGACGGGGGAGCGTGGGTGCAGACACTGGGGGAAGGGGTGGGTGCAGACACTGGGGGCGGGGTGGGTGCAGACACGGGGGTTGGGGTGGGTGCAGACACGGGGGAGGGGGTGGTGCAGACACTGGGGGAGGGAAGGATGCAGGCACTGGTGCAAGGGTAGGTGCAGACACTGGGGTAGAGCTGGATGCAGGCACTGGGGAAGGGGTGCGTTAAGGGTACAGCAGTTATCATAGGTAACTTTAAACTGCATATTGATTGGGCTAACCAAACTGGTAGCAATACTGTGGAGGAGGAATTCCTGGTGTGCATAATGGATGCTTTTCTGGACCAATAAGTCTAGTAACCAACTAGAGTGCAGGCCATCCTGGACTGGGTATTGTGTAATGTGAGAGGATTACTGAGCAATCTGGTCTTGCGGGGCCCCTTGTGGAAGAGTTACAATAATATGGTCGAATTCTACATTAAGATGGAGAGCGACACAGGTAATTCAGAGACTAGTGTCCTGAACTTAAAGAAAGGAAACTTCGACGGTATGAGACGTGAATTAGCTAGGATAGACTGGAGAACCATACTTAGAGGTTTGACGGTGGATAGGCAATGGCAGAAATTTAAGTGTCACATAGATGAACTACAACAATTGTACATCCCTGTGTGGCATAACAATTAAAAGGGAAAGTGGCCAGAAAAAGCAGCAAACCTGAAGACTGGGAGACATTAAAATTCAGCCGAGGAGGACGAAGGTTTTAATGAAGAGGGGGGAAGTAGAGTATGAGAGTAAGCTTGCAAGTAACATAAAAACTGACTGCAAAACCTTCAATAGATATGTGAAGAGAAAACGATTAGTGAAGACGAATGAAGGTCCCTAGCAGTCAGAATCAGGTGAATTCATAATTGGGAACAAGTTAATGGGAGAACAATTGAAAGAATACTTTGGTTCAGTCTTCACTAAGGAAGCCACGAATAGCCTCCTGAAAATACTAGGGGACCGAGGGTCTAGCAAGGAGGGGGAACTGACAAAATCCTTATTAGTTAGGAAATGGTGTTAGGGAAATTGAAGGCACTGAAGGATGATAAATCCCAATGACCTGATAGTGTGCATCCCAGAGTACTTAAGGAAGTGGCAGATGCATTGTTGGTCATTTGCCAACATTCCATGGACTCTGGTTCAATCCTATTGATTGGAGGGCAGCTAATGTAACTCCACTTTTTAAAAATGGAGGGAGAGAGAAAACAGGGCATTATGGACCGGTTAGCCTGATATCGGTGCTCGGGCAAATGCTGGAATCAGTTATTAAAGATGTAATAGCAGTGCATTTGAAAAGCAGTGACAGGATTCTCCAAATCTGCATGGATCCATGAAAAGCAAATCATGCTTGACAAATCTTCTGGAGTTTTTTGAGGATCTAACTAGTGTAAGAATAAGGGAGAAACAGTGGATGTGGTATATTTGTACTTTCACAAGGCTTTTGACAAGGTCCCACACAAGAGATTGTTGTGAAAAATTAATGCACATGGTATTAGTGGTGAAGCATTGATGTGGATAGAGAACTGGTTGGCAGATAGGAAGCAAATAGTGGGAATTAAAGGGTCATTTTCAGAATGGCAGGCAGTGACTAGTGGGGTGCCGCAGGTTTCAGTGCTGGGGCCCCAGCTATTTACAATATAAATTAATGACTTAGACAAAGGAATTGAAAGTAATATCTCCAAGTTTGCAGATGCCACTAAACTGGGTAGCAGTGCGAGCTGCGACGAGGCTGCAGGGGGGCTTGGACAGGTTAGGTGAATGGGCAAATGCATGGCAGATGCAGTATAATGTGGATAATTGTTTGGTTATCCAGTTTGGTGGCAAGACGTGGAAGCAAGATTATTATCAGAATAGTGACAGATTAGTAAAAGGGGAGCTGCAACGAGACCTGGATGTCATGGTACATCAGTCATTGAAGGTATGCATGCAGGTGCAGCAGGCAGTAAAGAAAGCAAATGGCATGCTGGTCTTCAAAGCGAGGGGATTTGAGTATAGGAGCAGTGATGTCTTACTGCAGTTGTACAGAGTCTTGGTGAGACCTCACTTTGAGTATTGTGTGCAATGTTGATCTTCTCATCTGAGGAAGGACATTCTTGCTATTGAGGGAGTGCAGCAAAGATTCACGAGACTGATTCCCGGGATGGTAGGACTGATATATGAAGAAAGACTGGATCGACTAGGCTTATATTCATTGGAGTTTAGAAGAATGAGATGTGATCTCATAGAAACATATAAAATTTTGACGAAATTTGACAGGTTAGATGCAGGACGAATGTTCCCGATGTTGGGGATTTCAGAACCAGGGGTCACAGTCTAAGGATAAGGTGCAAGCCATTTAAGACCGAGATGAGGAGAAACTGTGGTAGAGAATTCCACAGGTTCACAGTTGTCTGAGTGAAGAATTGTGACCCTGCGGAATTCTCTGCCACAGAATATGTTCAGTTCATTAAATATATTCAAAGTGAGTTGGAAGTGGCCCTTGCGGCTAATGGGATCAAGGGTATGGTGAGAAAGCAGGAATGGGGTACTGATGTTACATGAACAGCCATGATCATATTGAATGGTGATGCAGGCTGGAAGGGCCGAATGGCCTAATCCTGCACCTATTTTCTAGGTTTCTTTGTTATCCAATCGGGTATTGACTTGTTTCATCTGCTTTATATTGCGCCAGCTGTTCCCCAGTAACCATGAGCCATACATTGCACATACAAGTTCGTTATGTTTTTCTTGGGTTGATTATTTAGTCGCTTATTTATCGTACTGATTTTATGGGCATTAGGCTCTCCGATTTACTCGATTTGCAGCATGTATCTGGCGATCTCGTCCCCCGTTTCTGACAAGTCCGCGAAGTCCGACCGTTTCTCTTTAGCAAAAGGATTTTAAATCGTTGGGCAACGTCTTCAACCTCTTGGTCAATACTGACTATGTCAAATGTGTTAACAGCTGCAACCCTCGCCACATACCGATAGTGTGTTTCTGTTGTTAGATAATAGGGAACATAAAAACCACACATAGTCTCTTGGTTCACTGTCGGACTATTTCGATCATATATACTGTAAATATCACCTCAGCCTCTAGCCGGTGTTACCCTCTGTTGCCCATTTCGCTTAATGCCCATTTCACTTGGTCTTCAATTGGCCCAATTAACAATCCAAATTAATTATATCTTCCCTTTGGCAGTTGCACTTTTAACTCCTTCCTCATCATGATATTTATTGCCTACGCAAATAGTTACCCGTGAAAGACGCGCCACAAGTTTCACAGTTTGGAATGGGGTAATACAAAAGGTTCCTTTCACAATGAGAAAAGTCAGGTTGGTACCATACTGGTCTTTCAGGTGCATGGTGCTGAAACAATATTCACCCTTCCTTCTTTATACAGATCGTACAGGAAAATGCTATCCCGCAATTACCTTCATGGTGCAATTCCATGTTATCCCATCCATCCCGGTTAATTTCCTATGTTCGTTGCATTCAACTAAGTATTTCTCAGGCATGCTTGTGTAATATCCTACTATCTCTAACAAGGTGGTGTCATTCTGTTCCTGCAACTGATACTCATGCCACCGGGTACACTTTTACCAACCTCCTGAATCATAGTAAGTTGATAAGTGAACATTGCCCAAGGTCTGCATCAGTTACCCAGAAAGAAACTTTTCTTACTGCAATATGTTGCAGGTTTCGTTGGGCTTGTTCCACTAACCAAGATCAACACATTACTTCAAGCCGTTTCGTTGAAGACGATTTGTTCCCCTTCTATAATCTTGTTTACCCTCTTTTAGCATTAATCCAGTTGCAACATATTAATAAGGCCTAACTGCCTTCTGTGTTGATTCACCCGACTGGTCTCGACATCATTCTTGTCAAGGTCCGATCAAGCACATCACTTTCCTTGAACTCAGTGCAGGTTGTACTCGCCCTCTGCCAAAATCCGTTGTTAATTCTCCCAAGTAGCCGTGCTGTTTTAGGCTTGCACAACCCACGTAGTCCCACTTTGGTCAGATTCAATATTACATGTAGCACTTTGCGATGCACATCATGATACAATATCACCTGAGTTGATATCCATTAGACCATTTGTTGGCCATGGGATGCGTTGAGTGCAAAACATACAGTGCCTGCATTTCAAAAGGCGTTGCTTTTATTCATTCTGCTGAATGCATATTGCACAGATAATCACAGAACACATCGGGTAGGCAAAGGCATCATTAGACAACAAACTGATTTCTCCTTCGCTAATTTATAACAGGAAACTGCCAGTTGAACACACGATTGGAAAACGAGACTTGTAGGTCAAGCATCAATGACAAAGGCAAAAAAAAACGGCTTACCAGAAACAGGTGCCTTTCACTTGGTTGTCCCAAATGGATGGATGTGTAATATGATAGATGTGTAATAGGATGGATGTGTAATATTATTGATGTGTAATATGATGGATGTGTAATAGGATGGATGTGTAATATGATGGATGTGTAATATGATGGATGTGTAACAGGATGGATGTTTAATAGGATGGATGTGTAATATGAAGCATGACTAATAGGATGGATATGTTGTATGATGGATGTCTAATATGATGGAGGTGTAATAGGATAGATGTGTAATAGGATGGATATGTAATAAGATGAATGTATAATAGGACGTATGTGTAATATGATGGATGTGTAATATGATGGATGTTTAATATGATGGATGTGTAATAGTATGATTGTGTAACAGGATGGATGTGTAAAAGGATAGATGTGTAATATGATCGATGTGTAATATGATGAATGTTAAATACGATGGATGTGTAATCGGATGGAAGGGTAATAGGAAGGATGTGTAATATGATGGATGTGCAATAAGATCGATATGTAATATAATAGATGTGTAATATTATGGATGTGTAAGAGGATGGATGTGTAACAGAATGGATGTGTAATATGAGTCATGTGTAATATGATTGGTCTGTAATAGGATGGTTGTGTAATAGGATGGATGTATAACAGGATGGATGTTCTATATGATGAATGTGTATTAGATTGGAGGTGAAATAGGATGGATGTGTAATAGGATGGATGTATAATAGGATGGATATGTAATATGAAGGATGTGTAATATGATAGCTGCACAATATGATGGATGCACAATAGGATGGATGTGTAATAGGATTGATATATGATATGATGAATGTGTAATAGGATGGATGTTTAATATGATGGATGTGTAATAGGATGGATGTATAATACGATGGATGTGCAATAATATGGAAGTGTAATAGGATGGATGTACAATAGGATGGATTTGCAATATGATGGATGTGTAATAGTTTAGATGTGTAATAGGATGGATGTGTAATAGGATGGATGTATCATAGGATGGTAGTGTAATATGATAGATGTGTAATATGATGGATGTGTAGTATGATTGATGTGTAATATGATGGATGTGTAATATGATGGAGGTGCAATAGGATGAATGGTTAACATGATGGATGTGTAATAGGATGGATGTGTAATATGATCGTTGTGTAATATGATGGATACGTAATACGATAGATTTGTCATATGATGGAAGTATAATGGGACAGATGTGTAATATGATGGAAGTGTAATAGGATGGATGTGTAATATGATGGATATGTAATTGGATGGATGTGTAATAGGATGGATATGTAACATGATGGATGTGTAATATGATGGATGTGCAATAGGATGGATGTATAATATGATAGGTGTGTAATATGATGGATGTGCGATAGGATTATTGTGTAATAGGATGGATGTGTATTCTGATTGATGTGTAATATGATGGATGTGTAATAGGATGGATGTGTAATAGGATGGATGTATAACAGGATGGATGTGCAATATGATGAATGTGTAATAGGTTGGATGTGTAATAGAATGGATGTTTAATAGGATGAATGTGTAATAGGATGGATGTTGATATGGATGGATGTGTAATAGGATGAATTTGTAATATAATATGTGTGTAATATGATGGATGTGTAACAGGATGGATGTGTAATAGGAGGGATGTGTATTCTGATTTATGTGTAATATGATGTGTATGTAATAGGATGGATGTGTAGTATGATGGATGCGTAATAGGATGGAATGTATAATAGGATAGATGTATAATAGGATGGTTGTGTAATATGACTGATGTGTAATATGATGGATGTGTAATAGGATAGATGTGTAATATGATGGATGTGTAGTAGGATGGATGTGTAATATGATGGAGGTGTAATAGGATGAATGTGTAATAGGATGAATGTATAACATTACGGATGTATATAATGATGGATGTGTAATAGGAAGGATGTGTAATATGATGGATGTTTAATTTGATGGATGCGTAATAGGATGGATGTGTCATAGTATGAATGCATAACATGATGGATGTGTAATAGGGTCGATGTGTAATATGATCGATGTGTAATATGATGAATGTGAAATACGATGGGTGTGTAATCGGAGGTAAGTGTAATAGGATGGATGTGTAATATGATGGATGTGCAATAAGATAGATATTTAATATGATAGATGTGTAATATTATGGATGTGTAATCGGATGGATGCGTAATATGATGGATCTGTAATAGGATGGTTGTGTAATAGGATGGATGTATAACAGGATGGATGTATAAAAGGACGGATGTTTAATATAATGGGTGTGTAATAGGATGGATGTGTAATATGATGGATGTGTAATAGGATGGATGGGTAATATGATGGATGTGTAATAGGATGGATGTATAATAGGATGGATGTGTAATATGATTGATGTGTAATATGATGGTTGTATAATATGATGGATGTATATTAGGATGGATGTGTAATAGGATAGATGTGTAATATGATGAATCTGTAATATGATGGATGTGTAATATGTTGGATGTTAAGACGATGGATTTGCAATAGGATGGTTGTGTAATGTGATGTATGCATAATATGATTGATTTATAACAGGAAGGATGTGTAATATGATGGATGTGTAACAGGATGGATGTGTAATATGACGAATGTGTAAGCGTTTGCATGTGTAATAGGATGGGTGTGTAATCTGATGGATGTGTAATATGATGGATGTGTTATATGGTGGATGAGCAATGCTTTGGAGGAGGATTTCCTGGAATGTATTTGGGATAGATTACGAGGCCAATATTTCGAGGAACCAACCCAAGAGCTGGCCATCATAGACTGGGTGATGTGTAATGAGAAGCGACTAATATGCAATAATGTGCGAGGCACCTTGGGTGAGCGTGAAGTTATGAGGCGTGAAGTTGCTAGATTAGATTGGTAAATGATACTTAAAGGGTTGGCGGTGGATATGCAATGGCAAACCTATTGCCAAGATCATATGGACGATCTTCAACAAATGTACATCCGTTCTGGAGTAAAAATAAAACGAGTAAGGTCGCTAAACCGTGGCTAACAAGGGAAATTAAGGAGAGTGTTCAATCCAAGGAAGAGGCATACAAATTAGCCAGATAAAGTAGGAAGCCGGAGGAGTGGAAGAAATTTATAATGCAGCAGAGGAGGACAAAGGGTTTAATTAAGAGGGGGAAAATAAAGTACGAGTGGAAGCTTGCCGGAAACAATAAAAAAGACTGCAGAAGCTTCTATAGATATGTCAAGAGAAAAAGATTAGCGAAGACAAACGTTCGTTTCTTGCCGTTGGATTCGCGGGAATTTATAATGGGGAACAAAGAAATGGCACACAAATTGAACAAGTACTTTGGTTCTGTCTTCTCAAAGGAAGACACAAATAACCTTCCCGATGTACTACGGGTCCGAAGGTCCAGTGAGAAGGAGGAACTGAAGGATATCCTTATTAGGAGGGAAATTTTGTTGGACAACAAATTGATTTCTCCGACGCAGATTTGTAACAGGTAACTGCCGGTTGAACACACGATTTGAAAACTAGATTTGTAGATCAAGCTTCAATAGCAAAGGCATCAAAACTGCACACCAGCACCAGGTGGATTTCACTTGGTTGTCCCAAATTTGCAGCAGCTGGGACAACAAAAATTGAGCTTTTACCAAGATTTGAACTCGGATCGCTGAATTCAAATTCCAGATTGCTCACCATTATACCATTACACCATCAAACCAATGTTTCGGTTGAAACATTTCTCATACGTTTCGGGAAAAAGGTGAGTTCGCATTGCAATGAATTAATTTAAAATGCCTGGCATAACAACAAAATGTAACGTTTGGTTGAGTGCAAAACATGCAGTGCCTGCATTCCAAAAGGCGTTTATTTTATTCAACCTGCTGAATTAATATTGCACGGAAAAATACAACACACATTTTGCAGGCAAAGGCATCATTAGACAAGAAAACTGATTTCTCCTCTGCTGATTTCTAACAAGTAACTGGCGGTTGAACACACGATTTGAAAACTAGAATTGTAGATCAAGCATCAATGACAAAGGCATTCACTTGGTTGTGCCAAATTTTCCCTGAAAGACATGAGAAATGTTTCAACTAATTTAGTACCGCTGGTTCATTGGTGTGTGGAATGATGTGTGGAATGAGATGTGGAATGAGGTGAGGAATGATGAGTGGAATGATGTGTGGAATGATGCGTGGAATGACGTGTGGAATGACGTGTGGAATGACGTATGGAATGACGTGTGTAATGATGTGTGGAATGATGTGTGTAATGATGTTTGGAATGAGGTTTGGAATGATGTGTGGAATGAGGTGTGGAATGATGTGTGGAATGATGGGTGGAATGATGTGTGGAATGATGTGGAGAATGATGTGTGGAATGATGTGTGGAATGATGTGTGGAATGATGTGCAGAATGATGTGTGGAATGATGTGTGGAATGATGTGTGGAATTATGTATGGAATGATGTGTGGAATGAGGTATGGAATGTTGTGTGGAATGATGCATAGAATGATGCGTGCAATGATGTGTCGAATGAATTGTGGAATGGTGTGTGAAATAATGTTTAAAATGAGGTGTGGAATGATGTGGGAAAGATTTGTGGAATGAGGTGCGGAATGATGAGTGGAATGAGGCGTGGAATGAGGTGTGGAATAATGAGTGGAATGACGTATGGAATGATGTGAGGAATGATGTCTGGAATGATGTGTGGAATGATGTGTGGACTGGTGTGTGGAATGAGTGGTGGAATGATGTGTGGAATGATGTTTGGAATGATGTGTGAAATGATGTGTGAAATGATGTGTGAAACTATGCGTAGAATGATGCATGGAATCATGTGTGGAATCATGTGTGGAATGATGTGTGGAATGATGTTTAAAATGAGGTGTGGAATGATGTGTGGAATGATATGTGGAATGAGGTGTGGAATGATGTGTGGAATGATGTGTGGTATGATGTGTGGAATGATGTGTGGAATAAAGTCTGGAATGATGTGTGAAATGATGTGTGAAATGATGTGTGGGATGATGTGAAGAATGATGTTTGGAAAGATGTTTGGAATGATGTGCGGAATGAGGTGTGGAATGATGTGTGGAATGATGTGTGGAATGAGGTGTGGAATGATGTTTCGAATGATGTGTGGAATTATATATAGAATGAGGTGTGGAATGATGGGTGGAATGATGTGTGGAATGATGTGTGGAATGATGTGTGGAATGATGTGCGGAATGATGTGTGGAATGAGGTGTATGCAATGATGTGTGGAATGGTGTGTGGAATGATGTGTAGAATGAGGTTTGGAATGAAGTTTGGAATGATGTGTGGAATGATGTCTAGAATGACGGGTGGAATGTGTTGTGTAATGATGCGTGGAATGATGTGTGTAATGATCTGTGGTGTGATGTGGGGGAAAGATGTGTGGAATGATGTGTGGAATGAGGTTTGGAATGATGTGTGGAATGATGTCTGGAATGATGTGTGGAATGATGTGTGGAATGACGTGTGGAATGATGTCTGGAATGATAGTGACATGAGCTTTGGAATGATGTGTGGAATAATATGTGGAATGACGTGTGGAACGACGTGTGGAATGAGTTGTGGAATGATGTTTGGAATGAGCTGTGGAATGATGTGTGAATGACGTGTGGAATGGTGTGTGGAATGATGTGTAGAATGTTGTGTGGAATGATGTGTGGAATGATGTGTGGAATGCCGTGTGGAATGATGTGTGGAATGATGTGTTGAATGAGGTTTGGAATGGTGTGTGGAATGATATGTGGAAGGATGTGTTGTATGACGTGTGGAATGAGTTGTGGAATGATGTGTGGAATGGGCTTTGGAATGATGTGTGGAATGATGTGTGGAATGAGGTTGGGAATGAGGTGTGGAATGATGTGTGGAATGATGTTTGGAATGATGTGTGCACTGATGTGTAGAATGATGTGTGGAATGTGTTCTGAAATGATGTGTGGAATGATTGTTAACGGATATGTGGAATGATGTGTGGAATGATGTGTGGAATGACGTGTGGAATGCCGTGTGAAATGATGTGTGGAATGATGTGTGAAATGAGGTTTGGAATGGTGTGTGGAATGATATGTGGAATAATGTGTGGAATGATGTGTGGAATGAGTTGTTGAATGATGTGTGGAAAGCGCTGTGGAATGATGTGTGGAATGATGTCTGGAATGAGGTGTGGAATGATGTGTGGAATGATGAGTGGATTGATGTGTGGAATGATGTGTGGAATGATGCTTAGAATGAGGTGTGGTAAAATGTGTGGAATGATTAATGGAATGAGGTGTGGAATGATGTATGGAATGATGTGTGGAATGATGTGTGGAAGGATGTGTGGAATGAGGTTTGTAATGATAAGTTGAATGATGTGTGGAATGATATATGAAATGATGTGTGGAATGAGGTGCGGAATGATGTGTGGAATGATATGTGGAATGATGCTTCGAATGATGTGTGGAATGATGCGTGGAATGATGTGTGGAATAATGAGTGGAATGATGTCTGGATGATGTGTGGAATGATGTTTAGAATGAGGTGTGGAATGATGTGTGGAATGATGTATGGAATGATGTGCGGAATGATGCGTGGAATGATGTGTGGAATGATGTGTGGAATAATATGTGGAATGATGTGTGGAATGATGTGTGTAATGAGGTGTGGAATGATGTGTGGAATGATGTATGGAATGATGTGCGGAATGATGCGTGGAATGATGTGTGGAATGAAGTTTGGAATGTTGTGTGGAATTCTGTTTGGAATGACCGGTGGAATGAGTTGTGGAATGAGGTTTGGAATAATGTGTGGAATGAGCTGTGGAATGATGTGTGGAATGATGTATGCAATGATGTGCGGAATGATGCGTGGAATCATGTGTGGAATGATGTGTGGAATAATATGTGGAATGATGTGTGGAATGATGTGTGCAATGAGGTGTGGAATGATGTGTGTAATGATGTGTGGAATAATGTGTGGAATGAGGATTGGAATGATGTGTGGAATGAAGTTTGGAATGTTGTGTGGAATTCTGTTTGGAATGACCGGTGGAATGAGTTGTGGAATGAGGTTTGGAAAATGTGTGGAATGAGCTGTGGAATGATGTGTGGAATGACGTGTGGAATGGTGTGTGGAATGATGTGTGGAATGAGGTGTGGAATGAGGTGTGGAATGGTGTGTGGAATGATATGTGGAATAACGTGTGGAATGTCGTGTGGAATGCGTTGTGGAATGCTGTGAGGAAAGCGCTGTGGAATGATGTGTGGAATGATGTTTGGAATGAGGTGTGGATTGATGTGTGGAATGATGTGTGGAATGATGTTTAGAATGAGGTGTTGAAAAATGTGTGGAATGATTTGTGGAATGAGGTGTGGAATGATGTGTGGAATGATGTGTGGAAGGATGTATGGAATGAATTGTGGAATGCTGTGTGCAATAATGTTTAAAATGAGGGGTGGAATAATGTGGAAATGATTTGTTCAATGAGGTGTGGAATGATGTGTGGAATGAGGATGGAATGAGGTGTGGAATAATGAGTGGAATGACGTATGGAATGATGTGTGGAATGATGTGCGGAATGATGTGTGGAATGAGGTGTGCAATGATGTGTGGAATGATGTGTGGAATGATGTTTAGAATGAGGTTTGGAATGAAGTTTGGAATGATGTGGAAATGATGTCTAGAATGACGGGTGGAATGTGTTGTGGAATGATGCGTGAAATGATGTGTGTAATGATCTGTTGAATGATGTGGAGGAAAGATGTGTGGAATGATGTGTGGAATGAGGTTTGGAATGATGTGTGGAATGATGTCTGGAATGATTTGGGGAATGATGTGTGGAATGACGTGTGGAATGATGTCTGGAATGATAGTGACATGAGCTTTGGAATGATGTGTGGAATGATATGTGGAATGACGTGTGGAATGACGTGTGGAATGAGTTGTGGAATGATGTTTGGAATGAGCTGTGGAATGATGTGTGTAATGACGTGTGGAATGGTGTGTGGAATGATGTGTAGAATGTTGTGCGGAATGGTGTGTGGAATGATGTGTGGAATGAGGTTGGGAATGAGGTGTGGAATGATGTGTGGAATGAGTTGTGGAATGATGTTTGGAATGAGCTGTGGAATGATGTGTGGAATGACGTGTGGAATGATGTGTGGAATGATGTGTAGAATGTTGTGTGGAATGGTGTGCGGAATGATGTGTGGAATGAGGTGTGGAATGATGTGTGGAATGATGTGTGGAATGATGTGTGGAATGAGGTGTGGAATGATGTGTGAAATGATGAGTGGATTGATGTGTGGAATGATGTGTGGAATGAAGTTTAGAAAGAGGTGTGGAAAAATGTGTGGAATGATTAGTGGAATGAGGTGTGGAATGATATGTGGAATGATGTTTGGAATGATGTGTGCACTGATGTGTAGAATGATGTGTGGAATGTGTTCTGAAATGATGTGTGGAATGATGTGTTAAAGGATATGTGGAATGATGTGTGGAATGATGTGTGGAATTACGTGTGGAATGCCGTGTGGAATGATGTGTGGAATGATGTGTGAAATAAGGTTTGAAATGGTGTGTGGAATGATGTGTGTAATGATGTGTGGAATAATGTGTGGAATGAGGATTGGAATGATGTGTGGAATGAAGTTTGGAATGTTGTGTGGAATTCTGTTTCGAATGACCGGTGGAATGAGTTGTGGAATGAGGTTTGGAATAATGTGTGGAATGAGCTGTGGAATGATGTGTGGAATGACGTGTGGAAAAGTGTGTGGAATGATGTGTGGAATGAGGTGTGGAATGAGGTGTGGAATGGTGTGTGGAATGATATGTGGAATAACGTGTGGAATGACGTGTGGAATGCGTTGTGGAATGCTGTGAGGAAAGCGCTGTGGAATGATGTGTGGAATGATGTTTGGAATGAGGTGTGGATTGATTTGTGGAATGAGGTGTGGAATGATGTGTGGAATGATGTGTCGAATGATGTCTGGAATGATGTGTGGAATGAATTGTGGAATGCTGTGTGCAATAATGTTTAAAATGAGGGGTGGAATGATGTGGAAATGATTTGTTCAATGAGGTGTGGAATAATTGTGTGGAATGAGGATGGAATGAGGTGTGGAATAATGAGTGGAATGACGTATGGAATGATGTGTGGAATGATGTGCGGAATGATGTGTGGAATGAGGTGTGCAATGATGTGTGGAATGATGTGTGGAATGACGTGTAGAATGAGGTTTGGAATGAAGTTTGGAATGATGTGGAAATGATGTCTAGAATGACGGGTGGAATGTGTTGTGGAATGATGCGTGAAATGATGTGTGTAATGATCTGTGGAATGATGTGGAGGAAAGATGTGTGGAATGATGTGTGGAATGAGGTGTGGAATGATGTGTGGAATGATGTGTGGAATGATGTGTGGAATGATGTGTGCAATGATGTGTAGAATGTTGTGTGGAATGATGTGTGGAATGATGTGTTAAATGATATATGAAATAATGTGTGGAATGATGTGTGGAATGATGTGTGGAATGAGGTTGGGAATGAGGTCTGGTATGATGTCTGGAATGATGTGTGGAATGACGTGTGCACTGATGTGTAGAATGATGTGTGGAATGTGTTGTGGAATGATGTATGGAATGATGTGTTAAAGGATATGTGAAATGATGTGTGGAATGATGTGTGGAATGATGTGTGGAATGACGTGTGCACTGATGTATAGAATGATGTGTGGAATGTGTTGTGGAATGATGTATGGAATGATGTGTTAAAGGATATGTGAAATGATGTGTGGAATGCCGTGTGGAATGATGTGTGGAATGCCGTGTGGAATGATGTGTGGAATGATGTTTGAAATGAGGTTTGGAATGGAGTGTGGAATAAAATGTGGAATAATGTGTGGAATGACTTGTGGAATGCGTTGTGGAATGCTGTGATGAAAGCGCTGTGGAATGATGTGTGGAATGATGTGTGGAATGATATGTGGAATGATGAGTGGATTGATGTGTGGAATGATGTGTGGAATGATGTTTAGAATGAGGTTTGTAATGTTAAGTTGAATGCTGTGTGCGATGATTTGTGGAATGATTTGTGGAATGAGGTATGGAATGATGTGTTGAATGATATGTGGAAATATGTGTGGAATGAGGTGTGGAAAGTTGTGTGGAATGATATGTGGAATGATGCGTGGAATGATGTGTGGAATGATGCGTGGAATGATGTGTGGAATTAATTGAGGAATGATGTGTGGAATAATGAGTGTAATGATGTCTGAATGATGTGCGGAATGATGTTTAGAATGATGTGTGGAATGAAATGTGGAATGATGTGTGGAATGATGTTTGGAATGATGTGTGGAATGATGCTTAGAATGATGCGTGGAATGATGTGTGGAATGATTTGTGGAATGGTGTGTGGAATGATGTTTAAAATGAGGTGTGGAATGCTGTGGGAATGATTTGTGGAATGTTGTGTGGAATGAGGTGTGGAATGAGGTGTGTAATAATGAGAGGAATGACGTATGGAATGATGTGTGGAATGATGTCCCGAATGATGTGTGGAATGATGTGTGGACTGGTGTGTGGAATGAGGTGTGGAATGATGTGTCGAATGAGGTGTGGAATGATATGTGGAATCATGTGTTGAATGAGGTGTGGAATGAGGTGTGGAATGATGCGTGGAATGATGCCTGAAATGATGCATGGAAGGATGAGTGGATTGATATGTGAAATGATGTGTGGAATGAGGTGCGGAATGATGTGTGGAATGATATGTGGAATGATGCTTCGAATGATGTGTGGAATGATGCGTGGAATGATGTGTGGAATAATGAGTGTAATGATGTCTGGATGATGTGCGGAATGATGTTTAGAATGAGGTGTGGAATGATGTGTGGAATGATGTTTGGAATGATGTGCGGAATGATGCGTGGAATGATGTGTGGAATGATGTGTGGAATAATATGTGGAATGATGTGTGGAATGATGTGCGGAATGATGCGTGGAATGATGTGTGGAATGATGTATGGAATGATGTGCGGAATGATGCTTGGAATGATGTGTGGAATGAAGTTTGGAATGTTGTGTGGAATTCTGTTTGGAATGACCGGTGGAATGCGATGTGGAATGAGGTTTGGAATAATGTGTGGAATGATATGTGGAAAGCGCTGTGGAATGATGTGTGGAATGATGTCTGGAATGAGGTGTGGAATGATGTGTGGAATGATGAGTGGATTGATGTGTGGAATGATGTGTGGAATGATGTGTTGAATGAGGTGTGGTAAAATGTGTGGAATGATTAATGGAATGAGGTGTGGAATGATGTATGGAATGATGTGTGGAATGAGGTGCGGAATGATGTGTGGAATGATATGTGGAATGATGCTTCGAATGACGTGTGGAATGATGCGTGGAATGATGTGTGGAATTAATTGAGGAATGATGTGTGGAATAATGAGTGTAATGATTTCTGGATGATGTGCGGAATGATGTTTAGAATGAGGTGTGGAATGATGTGTGGAATGATGTATGGAATGATGTGCGGAATGATGCGTGGAATGATGTGTGGAATGATGTGTGGAATAATATGTGGAATGATGTGTGGAATGATGTGTGCAATGAGGTGTGGAATGATGTGTGTAATGATGTGTGGAATAATGTGTGGAATGAGGATTGGAATGATGTGTGGAATGAAGTTTGGAATGTTGTGTGGAATTCTGTTTGGAATGACCGGTGGAATGAGTTGTGGAATGAGGTTTGGAATAATGTGTGGAATGAGCTGTAGAATGATGTGTGGAATGACGTGTGGAATGGTGTGTGGAATGATGTGTGGAATGAGGTGTGGAATGAGGTGTGGAATGGTGTGTGGAATGATATGTGGAATAACGTGTGGAATGTCGTGTGGAATGCGTTGTGGAATGCTGTGAGGAAAGCGCTGTGGAATGATGTGTGGAATGATGTTTGGAATGAGGTGTGGATTGATGTGTGGAATGATGTGTGGAATGATGTTTAGAATGAGGTGTGGAAAAATATGTGGAATGATTTGTGGAATGAGGTGTGGAATGATGTGTGGAATGATGTGTGGAATGATGTGTGGAATGAATTGTGGAATGCTGTTTGCAATAATGTTTAAAATGAGGGGTGGAATAATGTGGAAATGATTTGTTCAATGAGGTGTGGAATGATGTGTGGATTGAGGATGGAATGAGGTGTGGAATAATGAGTGGAATGACGTATGGAATGATGTGTGGAATGATGTGCGGAATGATGTGTGGAATGAGGTGTGCAATGATGTGTGGAATGATGTGTGGAATGATGTGTAGAATGAGGTTTGGAATGAAGTTTGGAATGATGTGGAAATGATGTCTAGAATGAAGGGTGGAATGTGTTGTGGAATGATGCGTGAAATGATGTGTGTAATGATCTGTGGAATGATGTGGAGGAAAGATGTGTGGAATGATGTGTGGAATGATGTCTGGAATGATTTGTGGAATGATGTGTGGAATGACGTGTGTAATGATGTCTGGAATGATAGTGACATGAGCTTTGGAATGATGTGTGGAATGATATGTGGAATGACGTGTGGAATGACGTGTGGAATGAGTTGTGGAATGATGTTTGGAATGAGCTGTGGAATGATGTGTGTAATGACGTGTGGAATGGTGTGTGGAATGATGTGTAGAATGTTGTGTGGAATGGTGTGTGGAATGATGTGTGGAATAAGGTTGGGAATGAGGTGTGGAATGATGTGTGGAATGAGTTGTGGAATGATGTTTGGAATGAGCTGTGGAATGATGTGTGGAATTAAGTGAGGAATGATGTGTGGAATAATGAGTGTAATGATGTCTGGATGATGTGCGGAATGATGTTTAGAATGAGGTGTGGAATGATGTGTGGAATGATGTATGGAATGATGTGCGGAATGATGCGTGGAATGATGTGTGGAATGATGTATGGAATAATATGTGGAATGATGTGTGGAATGATGTGTGCAATGAGGTGTGGAATGATGTGTGTAATGATGTGTGGAATAATGTGTGGAATGAGGATTGGAATGATGTGTGGAATGAAGTTTGGAATGTTGTGTGGAATTCTGTTTGGAATGACCGGTGGAATGAGTTGTGGAATGAGGTTTGGAATAATGTGTGGAATGAGCTGTAGAATGATGTGTGGAATGACGTGTGGAATGGTGTGTGGAATGATGTGTGGAATGAGGTGTGGAATGAGGTGTGGAATGGTGTGTGGAATGATATGTGGAATAACGTGTGGAATGTCGTGTGGAATGCGTTGTGGAATGCTGTGAGGAAAGCGCTGTGGAATGATGTGTGGAATGATGTTTGGAATGAGGTGTGGATTGATGTGTGGAATGATGTGTGGAATGATGTTTGGAATGAGGTGTGGAAAAATGTGTGGAATGATTTGTGGAATGAGGTGTGGAATGATGTGTGGAATGATGTGTGGAATGATGTGTGGAATGAATTGTGGAATGCTGTGTGCAATAATTTTTAAAATGAGGGGTGGAATAATGTGGAAATGATTTGTGGAATGAGGTGTGGAATGATGTGCGGAATGATCTGTGGAATGAGGTGTGCAATGATGTGTGGAATGATGTGTGGAATGATGTGTAGAATGAGGTTTGGAATGAAGTTTGGAATGATGTGGAAATGATGTCTAGAATGACGGGTGGAATGTGTTGTGGAATGATGCGTGAAATGATGTGTGTAATGATCTGTGGAATGATGTGGAGGAAAGATGTGTGGAATGATGTGTGGAATGATGTCTGGAATGATTTGTGGAATGATGTGTGGAATGACGTGTGTAATGATGTCTGGAATGATAGTGACATGAGCTTTGGAATGATGTGTGGAATGATATGTGGAATGACGTGTGGAATGACGTGTGGAATGAGTTGTGGAATGATGTTTGGAATGAGCTGTGGAATGATGTGTGTAATGACGTGTGGAATGGTGTGTGGAATGATGTGTAGAATGTTGTGTGGAATGGTGTGTGGAATGATGTGTGGAATAAGGTTGGGAATGAGGTGTGGAATGATGTGTGGAATGAGTTGTGGAATGATGTTTGGAATGAGCTGTGGAATGATGTGTGGATTGATGTGTGGAATGATGTGTGGAATGAAGTTTAGAAAGAGGTGTGGAAAAATGTGTGGAATGATTTGTGGAATAAGGTGTGGAATGATGTGTGGAA
The DNA here is from genome assembly GCF_044704955.1 of Pristiophorus japonicus. Lineage (NCBI taxonomy): Eukaryota > Metazoa > Chordata > Chondrichthyes > Pristiophoridae > Pristiophorus > Pristiophorus japonicus. The sequence continues at coordinate 1,628,218 of NW_027250831.1, read as the reverse complement.
TGATGTTTGGAATGATGTGTGCACTGATGTGTAGAATGATGTGTGGAATGTGTTCTGAAATGATGTGTGGAATGATGTGTTAAAGGATATGTGGAATGGTGTGTGGAATGATGTGTGGAATGACGTGTGGAATGCCGTGTGGAATGATGTGTGGAATGATGTGTGAAATGAGGTTTGGAATGGTGTGTGGAATGATATGTGGAATAATGTGTGGAATGAAGTGTGGAATGAGTTGTTGAATGATGTGTGGAAAGCGCTGTGGAATGATGTGTGGAATGATGTCTGGAATGAGGTGTGGAATGATGTGTGGAATGATGAGTGGATTGATGTGTGGAATGATGTGTGGAATGATGCTTAGAATGAGGTGTGGTGAAATGTGTGGAATGATTAATGGAATGAGGTGTGGAATGATGTATGGAATGATGTGTGGAATGATGTGTGGAAGGATGTGTGGAATGAGGTTTGTAATGATAAGTTGAATGATGTGTGGAATGATATGTGAAATGATGTGTGGAATGAGGTGCGGAATGATGTGTGGAATGATATGTGGAATGATGCTTCGAATGATGTATGGAATGATACGTGGAATGATGTGTGGAATTATTTGAGGAATGATGTGTGGAATAATGAGTGTAATGATGTCTGGATGATGTGCGGAATGATGTTTAGAATGAGGTGTGGAATGATGTGTGGAATGATGTATGGAATGATGTGCGGAATGATGCGTGGAATGATGTGTGGAATGATGTGTGGAATAATACGTGGAATGATGTGTGGAATGATGTGTGCAATGAGGTGTGGAATGATGTGTGTAATGATGTGTGGAATAATGTGTGGAATGAGGATTGGAATGATGTGTGGAATGAAGTTTGGAATGTTGTGTGGAATTCTGTTTGGAATGACCGGTGGAATGAGTTGTGGAATGAGGTTTGGAATAATGTGTGGAATGAGCTGTGGAATGATGTGTGGAATGACGTGTGGAATGGTGTGTGGAATGATGTGTGGAATGAGGTGTGGAATGAGGTGTGGAATGGTGTGTGGAATGATATGTGGAATAACGTGTGGAATGACGTGTGGAATGCGTTGTGGAATGCTGTGAGGAAAGCGCTGTGGAATGATGTGTGGAATGATGTTTGGAATGAGGTGTGGATTGATGTGTGGAATGCTGTGTGGAATGATGTTTAGAATGAGGTGTGGAAAAATGTGTGGAATGATTTGTGGAATGAGGTGTGGAATGATGTGTGGAATGATGTGTCGAATGATGTCTGGAATGATGTGTGGAATGAATTGTGGAATGCTGTGTGCAATAATGTTTAAAATGAGGGGTGGAATGATGTGGAAATAATTTGTTCAAAGAGGTGTGGAATGATGTGTGGAATGAGGATGGAATGAGGTGTGGAATAATGAGTGGAATGACGTATGGAATGATGTGTGGAATGATGTGCGGAATGATGTGTGGAATGAGGTGTGCAATGATGTGTGGAATGATGTGTGGAATGACGTGTAGAATGAGGTTTGGAATGAAGTTTGGAATGATGTGGAAATGATGTTTAGAATGACGGGTGGAATGTGTTGTGGAATGATGCGTGAAATGATGTGTGTAATGATCTGTGGAATGATGTGGAGGAAAGATGTGTGGAATGATGTGTGGAATGAGGTTTGGAATGATGTGTGGAATGATGACTGGAATGATTTGTGGAATGATGTGTGGAATGACGTGTGGAATGATGTCTGGAATGATAGTGACATGAGCTTTGGAATGATGTGTGGAATGATATGTGGAATGACGTGTGGAATGACGTTTGGAATGAGTTGTGGAATGATGTTTGGAATGAGCTGTGGAATGATGTGTGGAATGACGTGTGGAATGGTGTGTGGAATGATGTGTAGAATGTTGTGTGGAATGGTGTGTGGAATGATGTGTGGAATGAGGTTGGGAATGAGGTGTGGAATGATGTGTGGAATGAGTTGTGGAATGATGTTTGTAATGAGCTGTGGAATGATGTGTGGAATGACGTGTGGAATGGTGTGTGGAATGATGTGTAGAATGTTGTGTGGAATGGTGTGTGGAATGATGTGTGGAATGAGGTGTGGAATGATGTGTGGAATGATGTGTGGAATGATGTGTGGAATGAGGTGTGGAATGATGTGTGGAATGATGAGTGGATTGATGTGTGGAATTATGTGTGGAATGAAGTTTAGAAAGAGGTGTGGAAAAATGTGTGGAATGATTTGTGGAATGAGGTGTGGAATGATGTGTGGAATGATGTGTGGAATGATGTGTGGAAGGATGTGTGGAATGAGGTTTGTAATGATAAGTTGAATGATGTGTGCGATGATTTGTGGAATGATTTGTGGAATGAGGTATGGAATGATGTGTGGAATGATATGTGAAATGATGTGTGGAATGAGGTGTGGAGGGATGTGTGGAATGATATGTGGAATGATGCTTCGAATGATGTGTGGAATGATGCGTGGAATGATGTTTAGAATGAGGTGTGGTAAAATGTGTGGAATGATTTGTGGAATGAGGTGTGGAATGATGTGTGGAATGATGTGTGGAATGATGTGTGGAATGAATTGTGGAATGCTGTGTGCAATAATGTTTAAAATGAGGGGTGGAATAATGTGGAAATGATTTGTTCAATGAGGTGTGGAATGATGTGTGGAATGAGGATGGAATGAGGTGTGGAATAATGAGTGGAATGACGTGTGGAATGATGTGTGGAATGATGTGCGGAATGATGTGTGGAATGAGGTGTGCAATGATGTGTGGAATGATGTGTGGAATGATGTGTAGAATGAGGTTTGGAATGAAGTTTGGAATGATGTGGAAATGATGTCTAGAATGACGGGTGGAATGTGTTGTGGAATGATGCGTGAAATGATGTGTGTAATGATCTGTGGAATGGTGTGGAGGAATGATGTGTGGAATGAGGTTTGGAATGATGTGTGGAATGATGTCTGGAATGATTTGTGGAATGATGTGTGGAATGACGTGTGGAATGATGTCTGGAATGATAGTGACACGAGCTTTGGAATGATGTGTGGAATGATATGTGGAATGACGTGTGGAATGGCGTGTGGAATGAGTTGTGGAATGATGTTTGGAATGAGCTGTGGAATGATGTGTGTAATGACGTGTGGAATGGTGTGTGGATTGATGTGTAGAATGTTGTGTGGAATGGTGTGTGGAATGATGTGTGGAATGAGGTTGGGAATGAGGTGTGGAATGATGTGTGGAATGAGTTGTGGAATGATGTTTGGAATGAGCTGTGGAATGATTGTGTGGAATGACGTGTGGAATGGTGTGTGGAATGATGTGTAGAATGTTATGTGGAATGGTGTGTGGAATGATGTGTGGAATGAGGTGTGAAATGATGTGTGGAATGATGTGTGGAATGATGTGTGGAATGAGGTGTGGAATGATGTGTGGAATGATGAGTGGATTGATGTGTGGAATGATGTGTGGAATGAAGTTTAGAAAGAGGTGTGGAAAATGTGTGGAATGATTTGTGGAATGAGGTGTGGAATGATGTGTGGAATGATGTTTGTAATGATGTGTGCACTGATGTGTAGAATGATGTGTGGAATGTGTTCTGAAATGATGTGTGGAATGATGTGTTAAAGGATATGTGGAATGATGTGTGGAATGATGTGTGGAATGACGTGTGGAATGCCGTGTGGAATGATGTGTGGAATTATGTGTGAAATGAGGTTTGGAATGATGTGTGGAATGATATGTGGAATAATGTGTGGAATGACGTGTGGAATGAGTTGTTGAATGATGTGTGGAAAGCGCTGTGGAATGATGTGTGGAATGATATCTGGAATGAGGTGTGGAATGATGTGTGGAATGATGAGTGGATTGATGTGTGGAATGATGTGTGGAATGATGCTTAGAATGAGGTGTGGTAAAATGTGTAGAATGATTAATGGAATGAGGTGTGGAATGATGTATGGAATGATTTGTGGAATGATGTGTGGAAGGATGTGTGGAATGAGGTTTGTAATGATAAGTTGAATGTTGTGTGGAATGATATGTGAAATGATGTGTAGAATGAGGTGCGGAATGATGTGTGGAATGATATGTGGAATGATGCTTCGAATGATGTGTGGAATGATGCGTGGAATGATGTGTGGAATTATTTGAGGAATGATGTGTGGAATAATGAGTGTAATGATGTCTGCATGATGTGCGGAATGATGTTTAGAATGAGGTGTGGAATGATGTGTGGAATGATGTATGGAATGATGTGCGGAATGATGCGTGGAATGATGTGTGGAATAATGTGTGGAATAATATGTGGAATGATGTGTGGAATGATGTGTGCAATGAGGTGTGGAGTGATGTGTGTAATGATGTGTGGAATAATGTGTGGAATGAGGATTGGAATGATGTGTGGAATGAAGTTTGGAATGTTGTGTGGAATTCTGTTTGGAATGACCGGTGGAATGAGTTGTGGAATGAGGTTTGGAATAATGTGTGGAATGAGCTGTAGAATGATGTGTGGAATGACGTGTGGAATGGTGTGTGGAATGATGTGTGGAATAAGCTTGGAATGAGGTGTGGAATGGTGTGTGGAATGATATGTGGAATAACGTGTGGAATGTCGTGTGGAATGCGTTGTGGAATGCTGTGAGGAAAGCGCTGTGGAATGATGTGTGGAATGATGTTTGGAATGAGGTGTGGATTGATGTGTGGAATGATGTGTGGAATGATGTTTAGAATGAGGTGTGGAAAAATGTGTGGAATGATTTGTGGAATGAGGTGTGGAATGTTGTGTGGAATGATGTGTGGAATGATGTGTGGAATGAATTGTGGAATGCTGTGTGCAATAATGTTTAAAATGAGGGGTGGAATAATGTGGAAATGATTTGTTCAATGAGGTGTGGAATGATGTGTGGAATGAGGATGGAATGAGGTGTGGAATAATGAGTGGAATGACGTATGGAATGATGTGTGGAATGATGTGCGGAATGATGTGTGGAATGAGGTGTGCAATGATGTGTGGAATGATGTGTGGAATGATGTGTAGAATGAGGTTTGGAATGAAGTTTGGAATGATGTGGAAATGATGTCTAGAATGACGGGTGGAATGTGTTGTGGAATGATGCGTGAAATTATGTGTGTAATGATCTGTGGAATGATGTGGAGGAAAGATGTGTGGAATGATGTGTGGAATGATGTCTGGAATGATTTGTGGAATGATGTGTGGAATGACGTGTGTAATGATGTCTGGAATGATAGTGACATGAGCTTTGGAATGATGTGTGGAATGGTATGTGGAATGACGTGTGGAATGACGTGTGGAATGAGTTGTGGAATGATGTTTGGAATGAGCTGTGGAATGATGTGTGTAATGACGTGTGGAATGGTGTGTGGAATGATGTGTAGAATGTTGTGTGGAATGGTGTGTGGAATGATGTGTGGAATGAGGTGTGGAATGATGTGTGGAATGATGTGTGGAATTATGTGTGGAATGAAGTTTAGAAAGAGGTATGGAAAAATGTGTGGAATGATTTGTGGAATGAGGTGTGGAATGATGTGTGGAATGATGTGTGGAATGATGTGTGGAAGGATGTGTGGAATGAGGTTTGTAATGATAAGTTGAATGATGTGTGCGATGATTTGTGGAATGATTTGTGGAATGAGGTATGGAATGATGTGTGGAATGATATGTGAAATGATGTGTGGAATGAGGTGTGGAGGGATGTGTGGAATGATATGTGGAATGATGCTTCGAATGATGTGTGGAATGATGCGTGGAATGATGTGTGGAATGAATTGAGGAATGATGTGTGGAATAATGAGTGTAATGATGTCTGGATGATGTGCGGAATGATGTTTAGAATGAGGTGTGGAATGATGTGTGGAATGATGTATGGAATGATGTGCGGAATGATGCGTGGAATGATGTGTGGAATGATGTGAGGAATAATATGTGGAATGATGTGTGGAATGATGTGTGGAATGAGGTGTGGAATGATGTGTGGAATGATGTGTGGAATAATGTGTGGAATGAGGATTAGAATGATGTGTGGAATGAAGTTTGGAATGTTGTGTTGAATTCTGTTTGGAATGACGAGTGGAATGAGTTGTGGAATGAGGTTTGGAATGATGTGTGGAATGAGATGTGGAATGATGTGTGGAATGACGTGTGGAATGGTGTGTGGAATGATGTTTGGAATGAGGTGTGGAATGATGTGTGGAATGATGTGTGGAATGATGTGTGGAATAAGGTGTGGAGTGATGTGTGGAATGATGTGTGGAATAATGCGTGGAATGAGGATTGGAATGATGTGTGGAATGAAGTTTGGAATGTTGTGTGGAATTCTGTTTGGAATGACGAGTGGAATGAGTTGTGGAATGAGGTTTGGAATGATGTGTGGAATGAGATGTGGAATGATGTATGGAATGACGTGTGGAATGGTGTGTGGAATGATGTTTGGAATGAGGTGTGGAATGATGTGTGGAATGATGTGTGGAATGATGTGTGGAATGATGTGTGCAATGATGTGTAGAATGTTGTGTGGAATGATGTGTGGAATGATGTGTTAAATGATATATGAAATAATGTGTGGAATGATGTGTGGAATGATGTGTGGAATGAGGTTGGGAATGAGGTGTGGTATGATGTGTGGAATGATGTGTGGAATGATGTGTGCACTGATGTGTAGAATGATCTGTGGAATGTGTTGTGGAATGATGTATGGAATGACGTGTTAAAGGATATGTGAAATGATGTGTGGAATGATGTGTGGAATGATGTGTGGAATGATGTGTTAAAGGATATGTGAAATGACGTGTGGAATGATGTGTGGAATGATGTATGGAATGATGTGTTAAAGGATATGTGAAATGATGTGTGGAATGCCGTGTGGAATGATGTGTGGAATGATGTGTGGAATGATGTTTGAAATGAGGTTTGGAATGGAATGTGGAATAAAATGTGGAATAATGTGTGGAATGACTTGTGGAATGCGTTGTGGAATGCTGTGATGAAAGCGCTGTGGAATGATGTGTGGAATGATGTGTGGAATGATATGTGGAATGATGAGTGGATTGATGTGTGGAATGATGTGTGGAATGATGTTTAGAATGAGGTGTGGAAAAATGTGTGGAATGATTTGTGGAATGAGGTGTGGAATGATGTGTGGAATGATGTGTGGAATGATGTCTGGAAGGATGTGTGGAATGAGGTTTGTAATGTTAAGTTGAATGCTGTGTGCGATGATTTGTGGAATGATTTGTGGAATGAGGTATGGAATGCTGTGTGGAATGAAATGTGGAAATATGTGTGGAATGAGGTGTGGAATGTTGTGTGGAATGATATGTGGAATGATGCGTGGAATGATGCGTGGAATGATGTGTGGAATTAATTGAGGAATGATGTGTGGAATAATGAGTGTAATGATGTCTGAATGATGTGCGGAATGATGTTTAGAATGATGTGTGGAATGAAATGTGGAATGATGTGTGGAATGATGTATGGAATGATGTGTGGAATGATGCTTAGAATGATGCGTGGAATGATGTGTGGAATGATTTGTGGAATGGTGTGTGGAATGATGTTTAAAATGAGGTGTGGAATGCTGTGGGAATGATTTGTGGAATGAGGTGTGGAATGTTGTGTGGAATGAGGTGTGGAATGAGGTGTGTAATAATGAGAGGAATGACGTATGGAATGATGTGTGGAATGATGTCCCGAATGATGTGTGGAATGATGTGTGGACTGGTGTGTGGAATGAGGTGTGGAATGATGTGTCGAATGAGGTGTGGAATGATATGTGGAATCATGTGTTGAATGAGGTGTGGAATGAGGTGTGGAATGATGCGTGGAATGATGCCTAAAATGATGCATGGAAGGATGTGTGGATTGATATGTGAAATGATGTGTGGAATGAGGTGCGGAATGATGTGTGGAATGATATGTGGAATGATGCTTCGAATGATGTGTGGAATGATGCGTGGAATGATGTGTGGAATAATGAGTGTAATGATGTCTGGATGATGTGCGGAATGATGTTTAAAATGAGGTGTGGAATGATGTGTGGAATGATGTATGGAATGATGTGCGGAATGATGCGTGGAATGATGTGTGGAATGATGTGTGGAATAATATGTGGAATGATGTGTGGAATGATGTGCGGAATGATGCGTGGAATGATGTGTGGAATGATGTATGGAATGATGTGCGGAATGATGCGTGGAATGATGTGTGGAATGAAGTTTGGAATGTTGTGTGGAATTCTGTTTGGAATGACCGGTGGAATGAGTTGTGGAATGAGGTTTGGAATAATGTGTGGAATGAGCTGTGGAATGATGTGTGGAATGACGTGTGGAATGGTGTGTGGAATGATGTGTGGAATGAGGTGTGGAATGAGGTGTGGAATGGGGTTTGGAATGGTGTGTGGAATGATATGTGGAATAATGTGTGGAATGACGTGTGGAATGAGTTGTTGAATCATGTGTGGAAAGCGCTGTGGAATGATGTGTGGAATGATGTCTGGAATGAGGTGTGGAATGATGTGTGGAATGATGAGTGGATTGATGTGTGGAATGATGTGTGGAATGATGCTTAGAATGAGGTGTGGTAAAATGTGTGGAATGATTAATGGAATGAGGTGTGGAATGATGTATGGAATGATGTGTGGAATGACGTGTGGAATGCCGTGTGGAATGATGTGTGGAATGATGTGTGAAATGAGGTTTGGAATGGTGTGTGGAATGATATGTGGAATAATGTGTGGAATGACGTGTGGAATGAGTTGTTGAATGATGTGTGGAAAGCGCTGTGGAATGATATGTGGAATGATGTCTGGAATGAGGTGTGGAATGATGTCTGGAATGATGAGTGGATTGATGTGTGGAATGATGTGTGGAATGATGCTTAGAATGAGGTGTGGTGAAATGTGTGGAATGATTAATGGAATGAGGTGTGGAATGATGTATGGAATGATGTGTGGAATGATGTGTGGAAGGATGTGTGGAATGAGGTTTGTAATGATAAGTTGAATGATGTGTGGAATGATATGTGAAATGATGTGTGGAATGAGGTGCGGAATGACGTGTGGAATGATATGTGGAATGATGCTTCGAATGATGTGTGGAATGATGCGTGGAATGATGTGTGGAATGAATTGAGGAATGATGTGTGGAATAATGAGTGTAATGATGTCTGGATGATGTGCGGAATGATGTTTAGAATGAGGTGTGGAATGATGTGTGGAATGATGTATGGAATGATGTGCGGAATGATGCGTGGAATGATGTGTGGAATGATGTGAGGAATAATATGTGGAATGATGTGTGGAATGATGTGTGGAATGAGGTGTGGAATGATGTGTGGAATGATGTGTGGAATAATGTGTGGAATGAGGATTGGAATGATGTGTGGAATGAAGTTTGGAATGTTGTGTGGAATTCTGTTTGGAATGACGAGTGGAATGAGTTGTGGAATGAGGTTTGGAATGATGTGTGGAATGAGATGTGGAATGATGTGTGGAATGACGTGTGGAATGGTGTGTGGAATGATGTTTGGAATGAGGTTTGGAATGATGTGTGGAATGATGTGTGGAATGATGTGTGGAATGAGGTGTGGAATGATGTGTGGAATGATGTGTGGAATAATGCGTGGAATGAGGATTGGAATGATGTGTGGAATGAAGTTTGGAATGTTGTGTGGAATTCTGTTTGGAATGACGAGTGGAATGAGTTGTGGAATGAGGTTTGGAATGATGTGTGGAATGAGATGTGGAATGATGTGTGGAATGACGTGTGGAATGGTGTGTGGAATGATGTTTGGAATGAGGTGTGGAATGATGTGTGGAATGATGTGTGGAATGATGTGTGGAATGATGTGTGCAATGATGTGTAGAATGTTGTGTGGAATGATGTGTGGAATGATGTGTTAAATGATATATGAAATAATGTGTGGAATGATGTGTGGAATGATGTGTGGAATGAGGTTGGGAATGAGGTGTGGTATGATGTGTGGAATGATGTGTGGAATGATGTGTGCACTGATGTGTAGAATGATCTGTGGAATGTGTTGTGGAATGATGAATGGAATGATGTGTTAAAGGATATGTGAAATGATGTGTGGAATGATGTGTGGAATGATGTGTGGAATGATGTGTTAAAGGATATGTGAAATGACGTGTGGAATGATGTGTGGAATGATGTATGGAATGATGTGTTAAAGGATATGTGAAATGATGTGTGGAATGCCGTGTGGAATGATGTGTGGAATGCCGTGTGGAATGATGTGTGGAATGATGTTTGAAATGAGGTTTGGAATGGAGTGTGGAATAAAATGTGGAATAATGTGTGGAATGACTTGTGGAATGCGTTGAGGAATGCTGTGATGAAAGCGCTGTGGAATGATGTGTGGAATGATGTGTGGAATAATATGTGGAATGATGAGTGGATTGATGTGTGGAATGATGTGTGGAATGATGTTTAGAATGAGGTGTGGAAAAATGTGTGGAATGATTTGTGGAATGAGGTGTGGAATGATGTGTGGAATGATGTGTGGAATGATGTCTGGAAGGATGTGTGGAATGAGGTTTGTAATGTTAAGTTGAATGCTGTGTGCGATGATTTGTGGAATGATTTGTGGAATGAGGTATGGAATGATGTGTGGAATGATATGTGGAAATATGTGTGGAATGAGGTGTGGAATGTTGTGTGGAATGATATGTGGAATGATGCGTGGAATGATGTGTGGAATGATGCGTGGAATGTTGTGTGGAATTAATTGAGGAATGATGTGTGGAATAATGAGTGTAATGATGTCTGAATGATGTGCGGAATGATGTTTAGAATGATGTGTGGAATGAAATGTGGAATGATGTGTGGAATGATGTATGGAATGATGTGTGGAATGATGCTTAGAATGATGCGTGGAATGATGTGTGGAATGATTTGTGGAATGGTGTGTGGAATGATGTTTAAAATGAGGTGTGTATTGCTGTGGGAATGATTTGTGGAATGAGGTGTGGAATGTTGTGTGGAATGAGGTGTGGAATGAGGTGTGTAATAATGAGAGGAATGACGTATGGAATGATGTGTGGAATGATGTCCCGAATGATGTGTGGAATGATGTGTGGACTGGTGTGTGGAATGAAGTGTGGAATGATGTGTCGAATGAGGTGTGGAATGATATGTGGAATCATGTGTTGAATGAGGTGTGGAATGAGGTGTGGAATGATGCGTGGAATGATGCCTGAAATGATGCATGGAAGGATGTGTGGATTGATATGTGAAATGATGTGTGGAATGAGGTGCGGAATGATGCGTGGAATGATATGTGGAATGATGCTTCGAATGATGTGTGGAATGATGCGTGGAATGATGTGTGGAATAATGAGTGTAATGATGTCTGGATGATGTGCGGAATGATGTTTAGAATGAGGTGTGGAATGATGTGTGGAATGATGTATGGAATGATGTGCGGAATGATGCGTGGAATGATGTGTGGAATGATGTGTGGAATAATATGTGGAATGATGTATGGAATGATGTGCGGAATGATGCGTGGAATGATGTGTGGAATGATGTATGGAATGATGTGCGGAATGATGCGTGGAATGATGTGTGGAATGAAGTTTGGAATGTTGTGTGGAATTCTGTTTGGAATGACCGGTTTAATGAGTTGTGGAATGAGGTTTGGAATAATGTGTGGAATGAGCTGTGGAATGATGTGTGGAATGACGTGTGGAATGGTGTGTGGAATGATGTGTGGAATGAGGTGTGGAATGAGGTGTGGAATGGTGTGTTGAATGATGTTTGGAATGATGTGTGCACTGATGTGTAGAATGATGTGTGGAATGTGTTCTGAAATTATGTGTGGAATGATGTGTTAACGGATATGTGGAATGATGTGTGGAATGACGTGTGGAATGCCGTGTGGAATGATGTGTGGAATGATGTGTGAAATGAGGTTTGGAATGGTGTGTGGAATGATATGTGGAATAATGTGTGGAATGACGTGTGGAATGAGTTGTTGAATGATGTGTGGAAAGCGCTGTGGAATGATGTGTGGAATGATGTCTGGAATGAGATGTGGAATGATGTGTGGAATGATGATTTGATTGATGTGTGGAATGATGTGTGGAATGATGCTTAGAATGAGGTGTGGTGAAATGTGTGGAATGATTAATGGAATGAGGTGTGGAATGATGTATGGAATGATGTGTGGAATGATGTGTGGAAGGATGTGTGGAATGAGGTTTGTAATGATAAGTTGAATGATGTGTGGAATGATATGTGAAATGATGTGTGGAATGAGGTGTGGAGGGATGTGTGGAATGAAATGTGGAATGATGCTTCGAATGATGTGTGGAATGATGCGTGGAATGATGTATGGAATGAATTGAGGAATGATGTGTGGAATAATGAGTGTAATGATGTCTGGATGATGTGCGGAATGATGTTTAGAATGAGGTGTGGAATGATGTGTGGAATGATGTATGGAATGATGTGCGGAATGATGCGTGGAATGATGTGTGGAATAATGTGTGGAATGAGGATTGGAATGATGTGTGGAATGAAGTTTGGAATGTTGTGTGGAATGCTGTTTGGAATGACGAGTGGAATGAGTTGTGGAATGAGGTTTGGAATGATGTGTGGAATGAGATGTGGAATGATGTGTGGAATGACGTGTGGAATGGTGTGTGGAATGATGTTTGGAATGAGGTGTGGAATGATGTGTGGAATGATGTGTGGAATGATGTGTGGAATGATGTGTGCAATGATGTGTAGAATGTTGTGTGGAATGATGTGTGGAATGATGTGTTAAATGATATATGAAATAATGTGTGGAATGATGTGTGGAATGATGTGTGGAATGAGGTTGGGAATGAGGTGTGGTATGATGTGTGGAATGATGTGTGGAATGATGTGTGCACTGATGTGTAGAATGATCTGTGGAATGTGTTGTGGAATGATGTATGGAATGATGTGTTAAAGGATATGTGAAATGATGTGTGGAATGATGTGTGGAATGATGTGTGGAATGATGTGTTAAAGGATATGTGAAATGACGTGTGGAATGATGTGTGGAATGATGTATGGAATGATGTGTTAAAGGATATGTGAAATGATGTGTGGAATGCCGTGTGGAATGATGTGTGGAATGCCGTGTGGAATGATGTGTGGAATGATGTTTGAAATGAGGTTTGGAATGGAGTGTGGAATAAAATGTGGAATAATGTGTGGAATGACTTGTGGAATGCGTTGTGGAATGCTGTGATGAAAGCGCTGTGGAATGATGTGTGGAATGATGTGTGGAATGATATGTGGAATGATGAGTGGATTGATGTGTGGAATGATGTGTGGAATGATGTTTAGAATGAGGTGTGGAAAAATGTGTGGAATGATTTGTGGAATGAGGTGTGGAATGATGTGTGGAATGATGTGTGGAATGATGTCTGGAAGGATGTGTGGAATGAGGTTTCTAATGTTAAGTTGAATGCTGTGTGCGATGATTTGTGGAATGATTTGTGGAATGAGGTATGGAATGATGTGTGGAATGATATGTGGAAATATGTGTGGAATGAGGTGTGGAATTTTGAGTGGAATGATATGTGGAACGATGCGTGGAATGATGTGTTGAATGCTGCGTAGAATGATGTGTGGAATTAATTGAGGAATGATGTGTGGAATAATGAGTGTAATGATGTCTGAATGATGTGCGGAATGATTTTTAGAATGAGGTGTGGAATGATGGGTGGAATGATGTGTGGAATAATGTGCGGAATGATGTGTGGAATTATGTGTGGAATGATGTGTGGAATAACATGTGGAATGATGTGTGGAATGATGTGTGGAATGAGGTGTGGAATGATGTGTGGAATGATGTGTGAAATGTTGTGTGGAATGATGTTTAAAATGATGTGTGGAATGATGTGTGGAATGATGTGTGGAATGATGTGTGGAATGATGTGTGGAATAACGTGTGGAATGATGTGTGGAATGATGTGTGGTATGAGGTGTGGAATGATGTGTGGAATGAAGTTTGGAATGGTGTTTGGAATGATGTTTGGAATGAGGGTTGGAATGAGTTGTGGAATGAGGTTTGGAATTATGTGTGGAAGGATATGTGGAATGATGCATGGAATGATGCGTGGAATGATGTGTGGAATGAATTGTGGAATGATGTGTGGAATGTTGTGTGGAATGATGTGTGGAATGATGTTGAGAATGAGGTGTGCAATAATGTGTGTAATGATTTGTGGAATGAGTTGTAGAATGATGTGTGGAATGATGTGTGGAATAATATGTGGAATGATGTGGGGATGATGTGTGGAATGAGGTGTGGAATGAGATGCGGAATGATGTTTAGAATGAGGTGTGGAAAGATGTGTGGAATGATGTGTGGAATGAGGTGTGGAATGATGTGTGGAATGATGTGTGAAATGTTGTGTGGAATGATGTTTAAAATGATGTGTGGAATGATGTGTGGAATGATGTGTGGAATGAAGTGTGGAATGATGTGCGGAATAATGTGTGGAATGATGTGTGGAATAATGTGTGGAATGAGGATTGGAATGATGTGTGGGATGAAGTTTGGAATGGTGTGTTGAATGATGTTTGGAATGACGGGTGGAATGAGTTGTGGAATGACGTTTGGAATGATGTTTGGAAGGATATGTGGAATGAGGCATGGAATGATGCGTGGAATGATGTGTGGAATGAATTGTGGAATGATGTGTGGAATGTTGTGAGGAATGATGTGTGGAATGATGTTTAGAATGAGGTGTGCAATGATGTGTGTAATGATTTGTGGAATGAGTTGTAGAATGATGTGTGGAATGATGTGTGGAATAATATGTGGAATGATGTGGGGATGATGTGTGGAATGAGGTGTGGAATGAGATGTGGAATGATGTGTGGAATGAGGTGTGGAATGATGTGTGGAATGATGTTTCAAATGATGTGTGGAAAGATGTGTTGAATGTGCTGTGGAATTATATGTGGAATGATGTGTCGAATGAGGTGTGGAACCATGTGTGGAATACGGTGTGGAATGATGTGTGGAATGTTGTGTGGAATGATGTGTGGAATAATGTGTGAATGAGGATTGGAATGATGTGTGGAATGATGTTTGGAATGATGTGTGGAATGATGTGTGGATTGATGTGTAGAATGAATTGTGGAACGCTGTGTGATATGAAGAGTGGAATTATGTGTGGAATGATGTGTGGAAATATGTTTAGAATGACGTGTTTAATGATGTGTGGAATAATTTGTGGAATGAGTTGTGGAATGATGTGTGGAATGAGGTGTGGAGTGATGTTTAGAATGAGGTGTGCAATGATGTGTGGAATGATTTGTGGAATGAAGTGTGGAACGATGTGTGGATTGATGTGTGAAATAATATGTGGAATGATGTGTGGATGATATGTGGAATGAGGTGTGGAATTGTGTGTGGAATGATGTATGGAATGAGGCGTGTAATGATGTGTGGAATGAGGTGTGGAATGAGATGTGGAATGAGGTGAGGAATGATGAGTGGAATGATGTGTGGAATGATGTGTAGAATGATGCATGGAATGACGTGTGGAATGACGTGTGGAATGATGTGTGGAATGATGTGTGGAATGATGTGAGGAATGATGTTTGGAATGTGGTGTGGAATGATCAGTGGAATGATGTGTGGAATGATGTGTGGAATGATGTGTGGACTGATGTGTGGAATGATGTGTGGAATGATGTGTGGAATGATGTGTGCAATGATGTTTGGAATGAGATTTGGAATGATGTGTGGAATGAGGTGTGGACTGATGTGTCGAAGGATGGGTGGAATGATGTGTGTAATGATGTGTAGAATGATGTGTCGAATGATGTGTGGAATGATGTGTGGAATGATGTCTCGAGAGATGTGTGGAATGATGTGTGGAATGAAATGTGGAATGATGTGTGGAATGATGTATGGAATGATGTGTGGAATGATGCTGAGAATGATGCGTGGAATCATGTGTGGAATGATTTGTGGAATGGTGTGTGGAATGATGTTTAAAATGAGGTGTGGAATGCTGTGGGAATGATTTGTGGAATGAGGTGTGGAATGTTGTGTGGAATGAGGTGTGGAATGAGGTGTGTAATGATGAGAGGAATGTCGTATGGAATGATGTGTGGAATGATGTCCCGAATGATGTGTGGAATGATGTGTGGACTGGTGTGTGGAATGAGGTGTGGAATGATGTGTCGAATGAGGTGTGGAATGATATGTGGAATCATGTGTTGAATGAGTTGTGGAATAAGGTGTGGAATGATGCGTGGAATGATGCCTGAAATGATGCATGGAAGGATGTGTGGATTTATGTGTGGAATCAATTGTGGAATGATGTTTGGAATGATGAGTGGAGTGATGTGCGGAATGATGTGTGGTATGAGGTGTGGAATGAGGTGTTGTATATTTTATGGAATGAAGTGAGGAATGATATGTGGAATGATGTGTGGATGATGTGTGGCATGATGCGTGGAATGAGGCGTGGAATGAGGAATGGAATGATGTGTGAAATGATGTGTGGAATGCTGTGTGGCATAGGTTTGGAATGTTGTGTGGAATGATGTGTAGAATGAGGTGTGGAAAAATGCGTGGAATGATGTGTGGAATGATGTGTGGAATGAGGTGTGGAATGATGTGTGGAAAGATTCGTGCAATGATGTGTAGAATGAGGTTTGGAACGATGTGTGGAATGATGGGTGTAATGATGTGTGGGATAATGTGTGGAATGAGGTTTGGAATGATGTGTGGAATGATGTTTGGGATGATGTATGGAATGATGTGTGGAATAACGGGTGGAATGTGTTGTGGAATGAGGTGGGAAACGAGGTGTGGAATGATGTGTGGAATGAGGTGTGTAATGATGCGTGGAATGATGCGTAGAAAGATGCGTGGAAGGATGTGTGGATTGATGTGTGGAATAAATAGTGGAATGATGTTTAAAATGAGGTGTGGAATGATGTGTAAAATGACGTGTGGAATATGAGGTGTGGAATGATGTGTGGAATGATGTGTTGAATAAGGTGTGGAATGAGGTGTGGAATGATGCGTGGAATGATGCGTAGAATGATGCATGGAAGTATGTGTGGATTGATGTGTGGAATAAATTGTGGAATGATGTTTGGAATGATGAGTGGAATGATGTGTGGAATGATGTGTGGTATGAGGTGTGGAATGATGTGCGGAATGATGTGTGGTATGATGTATTCGATGTTGTGAGGAATGATGTCTGGAATGATGTCTGGATTGAGGTGTGGAATGATGTGTGGAATGATATGTGGAATGGCTTGTGGAAGGATGTGTGGAATGACGTTTGTAATGATAAGTTGAATGATGTGTGCGATGATTTGTGGAATGATATGTGGAATGAGGAATGGAATGATGTGTGGAATGATATGTGGAATGATGTGTGGAATGAGTTTTAAAATGATGTGTGGAATGATGTGTGGAATGGTGTGTGGAATGATGTGTGGAATTATGTGTCGAATAATGTGTGGAATGAGGATTGGAATAATGTGTGGAATGAAGTTTGGAATGGTGTGTGGAATTATGTTTGGAATGACGGGTGGAATGAGTTGTGGAATGAGGTTTGGAATGATGTGTGGAATGATATGTGGAATGATGCGTGGAATGATGCATGGAATGATGTGTGGAATGATGTGTGGAATGATGTGTGGAATGATGTGTGGAATGATGTTTAGAATGAGGTGTTCAATGATGTGTGGAATGATTTGTGGAATGAGGTGTGGAATGATGTGTGGAATGATGTGTGAAATAACATGTGGAATGATGTGTGGATGATGTGCGGAATGAGGTGTGGAATAACGGGTGGAATGTGTTGTGGAATGAGGTGGGAAACGAGGTGTGGAATGATGTGTGGAATGAGGTGTGTAATGATGCGTGGAATGATGCGTAGAAAGATGCGTGGAAGGATGTGAGGATTGATGTGTGGAATAAATAGTGGAATGATGTTTAAAATGAGGTGTGGAATGATGTGTAAAATGACGTGTGGAATATGAGGTGTGGAATGATGTGTGGAATGATGTGTTGAATAAGGTGTGGAATGAGGTGTGGAATGATGCGTGGAATGATGCGTAGAATGATGCATGGAAGTATGTGTGGATTGATGTGTGGAATAAATTGTGGAATGATGTTTGGAATGATGAGTGGAATGATGTGTGGAATGATGTGTGGTATGAGGTGTGGAATGATGTGCGGAATGATGTGTGGTATGATGTATTCGATGTTGTGAGGAATGATGTCTGGAATGATGTCTGGATTGAGGTGTGGAATGATGTGTGGAATGATATGTGGAATGGCTTGTGGAAGGATGTGTGGAATGACGTTTGTAATGATAAGTTGAATGATGTGTGCGATGATTTGTGGAATGATATGTGGAATGAGGAATGGAATGATGTGTGGAATGATATGTAGAATGATGTGTGGAATGAGGTGTGGAATGATGTGTGGAATGATATGTGGAATGATGCGTGGAATGTTGTGTGGAATGATGCGTGGAATGATGTATGGAATGAATTGAGGAATGATGTGTGGAATAATGAGTGTAATGATGTCTGGATGATGTGCGTAATGATGTTTAGAATGAGGTGTGGAATGATGTGTGGAATGATGTGTGGAATGATGTGTGGAATGATGTTTAAAATGATGTGTGGAATGATGTGTGGAATGGTGTGTGGAATGATGTGTGGAATTATGTGTCGAATAATGTGTGGAATGAGGATTGGAATAATGTGTGGAATGAAGTTTGGAATGGTGTGTGGAATTATGTTTGGAATGACGGGTGGAATGAGTTGTGGAATGAGGTTTGGAATGATGTGTGGAATGGTATGTGGAATGATGCGTGGAATGATGCATGGAATGATGTGTGGAATGATGTGTGGAATGATGTGTGGAATGATGTGTGGAATGATGTTTAGAATGAGGTGTTCAATGATGTGTGGAATGATTTGTGGAATGAGGTGTGGAATGATGTGTGGAATGATGTGTGACATAACATGTGGAATGATGTGTGGATGATGTGCGGAATGAGGTGTGGAATGAGGTGTGGAATGATGTGTGGAATGAGGTGTGGAATGATGTGTGGAATGATATTTGAAATGATGTGTGGAATGATGTGTGAAATGATGTGTGGAATGATGTGTTGAATGAGGTGTGGAACTATATGTGGAATGATGTGTCGAATGAGGTGTGGAATGATTTGTGAAAAGTTGTGTGGAATGATGTGTGGAATAATGTGTGGAATGAGAATTTGAATGATGTGTGGAATGATGTTTGGAACGATGTGTGGAATGATGTGTGGAATGACTGGTGGAATGAGTTGTCGAATAATGCGTGGAATGATGTGTGGAATGATATGTGGAATGATGTTTGAAATGATGTGTGGAATGACGTGTGGAATGATGTTTGGAATGATGTGTGGAATGACGTGTGGAATGATGTTTGGAATGATGTGTGGAATGATGTATGGAATGAGTTGTTGAATGATGTGTGGAATAAGTTGTGGAATGATGTGTGGAATGAGGTGTGGAAAGATGTGTGGAATGATGTGTGGATTGATGTGTAGAATGAAATGTGGAACGCTGTGTGGAATGAAGAGTGGAATTATGCGTGGAATGATGTGTGGAATTATGTTTAGAATGAGGTGTTTAATGACGTGTGGACTGATTTGTGGAATGAGGTGTGGAATGATGTCTGGAATGCTGTGTGGATTGATGTGTAGAATGAAATGTGGAACGCTGTGTGGAATGAAGAGTGGAATTATGTGTGGTACGCTGTGTGGAATGAAGAGTGGAATTATGTGTGGAATGATGTGTGGAATGAGGTGTGGAATGAAGTGTGGAATGAGGTGTGGAATGATGTTTAGAATGAGGTGTGGAATGATGTGTGGAATGATTTGTGGAATGAGGTGTGGAATGATGTGTGGAATTATGTGTGGAGTAATATGTGGAATGATGTGTGGATGATGCGTGGAATGAGGTGTGGAATGGTGTGTGGAATGATGTGTGGAATAAGGCTTGCAATGATGTGTGGAATGAGGTGTGGAATGAGATGTGGAATGAGGTGAGGAATGATGAGTGGAATGATGTGGGGAATGATGTGTGGAATGATGCATGGAATGACATGTGGAATGATGTGTGGAATGATGTGTGGAATGATGTGTGGAATGATGTTTGGAATGTGGTGTGGAATGATCAGTGGAATGATGTGTGGAATGATGTGTGGAATGATGTGTGGAATGATGTGTGGAATAATGTGTGGAATGATGTGTGGAATGATGTGTGGAATGATGTTTGTAATGATGTTTGGAATGAGATTTGGAATGATGTGTGGAATGAGGTGTGGAATGATGTGTGGAATGATGGGTGGAATGATGTGTGGAATGATGTGCAGAATGATGTTTTGAATGATGTGTGGATTGATGTGTGGAATGATGTCTCGAAAGATGTGTGGAATGATGTGTGGAATGAAATGTGGAATGATGTGTGGAATGATGTATGGAATGATGTGTGGAATGATGCTTAGAATGATGCGTAGAATGATGTGTGGAATGAATTGTGGAATGGTGTGTGGAATGATGTTTAAAATGAGGTGTGGAATGATGTGGGAACGATTTGTGGAATGAGGTGTGGAATGATGTGTGGAATGAGGTGTGGAATGATGTGTGGAATAATGAGTGGAATGACGTATGGAATGATGTGTGGAATGATGTCCCGAATGATGTGTGGAATGAGGTGTGGAATGATGCGTGGAATGATGCGTGGAATGATGCATGGAAGGATCTGTGGATTGATGTGTGGAATAAATTGTGGAATGATGTTTGGAATGATGAGTGGAATGATGTGCAGAATGATGTGTGGTATGAGGTGTGGAATGAGGTGTGGAATGTTTTATGGAATGAAGTGAGGAATGATATGTGGAATGATGTGTGGAATGATGTGTGGAATGATGCGTGGAATGAGGCGTGGAATGAGGAATGGAATGATGTGTGTGATGATGTGTGGGATGCTGTGTGGAATAGGTTTGGAATGTTGTGTGGAATGATGTGTAGAATTAGGTGTGGAAAAATTGCGAGGAATGATGTGTGGAATGAAGTGTGGAATGAGGTGTGGAATGATGTGTGGAAATATGCGTGGAATGATGTGTAGAATGAGGTTTGGAACGATGTGTGGAATGATGGGTGTAATGATGTGTGGAATAATGTGTGGAATGAGGTGTGTAATGATGCGTGGAATGATGCGTGGAATGAGGCATGGAAGGATGTGTGGATTGATGTGTGGAATAAATAGTGGAATGATGTTTAAAATGAGGTGTGGAATGATGTGTGGAATCATGTGTTGAATGAGGTGTGGAATGAGGTGTGGAATGTTGCGTGGAATGAAGCGTGGAATGATGCATGGAATGATGTGTGGATTGATGTGTGGAATAAATTGTGGAATGATGTTGGGAAAGATGAATGGAATGATGTGTGGAATGATTTGTGGTATGAGGTGTGGAATGATGTGTGGAATGATGTGTGGTATGATGTGTTCGATGGTGTGAGGAATGATGTCCGGAATGATGTGTGGAATGAGGTGTGGAATGATGTGTGGAATGATATGTGGAATGGTGTGTGCAATGATGTGAGGAATGATGTGTGGAATGAGGTGTGAATTGATGTGTGGAATGATGATTGGAATGATGTGTGGCATGATGTGTTGAATTAGGTGTGGAATGGTGGATGGAATGATGAGTGGAATGATGTGTGGAATGATGTGTGGAATGAGTTGTGGAAAGGTGTGTGGAATGGTGTGTGGAATGATGTGTAGAATGAAGGGTGGAATGATGTGTGGAATGAGATCTGGAATGATATGTGGAATGATGTGTGGAATGATGTGTGGAATTATGTCTGGAATGATGTGTGGAATGATGTGTGGAATGACGTGTGGAATGATGTTTGGAATGATGTGTGGAATGACGTTTCGAATGAGGTGTGGAATGTTGGGTGGAATGATGTGTGGATGATGTGTGGAATGAGGTGTGGAATGCTGTGTGAAATGGTGTGTGGAATGATGTGTAGAATGACATGTGGAATGATGTGTCAAAAATGTGTGAAATGAAGTTTGGAATGATGTGTAGAATGATGTGTGGAATGAGGTTTGGAATGATGTATGGAATGAGGTGTGGAATGAGGTGTGGAATGATGCGTGGAATGACGTGTAGAATGAGGTGTGGAATGGTGGGTGGAATGATGTGTGGAATGATGTGTGGAATGTTGGGTGGAATGATGTGTGGAATGATATGTGGAATGAGGTGTGGAATGATGTGTGCAATGATGTGTGGAATGATGTGTGCAATGATGTGTAGAATGTTGTGTGGAATGCTGTGTGGCACGATGTTTTAAAGGATATGTGAAATTATGTGTGGAATGATGTGTGGAATGATGTGTGGAATGAGGTTTGGAATGATGTGTGGAATGATATGTGGAATGATGTGTTGAATGACGTGTGGAATGAGTTGTGGAATGATGTGTGGAACGCGCTTTGGAATGATGTGTGAAATGATGTTTGGAATGAGGTTGGGAATGAGGATGTGGAATGATGTGTGGAATGATGTATGGAATGATGTGTTAAAGGATATGTGAAATGATGTGCGGAATGATGTGTGGAATTATGTGTGGAATGCCGTGTGGAATGATGTGTGGAATAATGTGTGGAATGATGTGTGGAATAATGTGTGGAATGAGGATTGGAATGATGTGTGGGATGAAGTTTGGAATGGTGTGTGGAATGATGTTTGGAATGACGGGTGGAATGAGTTGTGGAATGACGTTTGGAATGATGTTTGGAATGGTGTGTGGAATGGTATGTGGAATAATGTGTGGAATGACGTGTGGAATGCGTTGTGGAATGCTGTGAGGAAAGCGCTGTGGAATGATGTGTGGAATGATGTGTGGAATGAGGTTTGGAATTATGTGTGGAATGATGAGTGGATTGATGTGTGGAATGATGTGTGGAATGATGTTTGGAATGAGGAGTGGAAAAATGTGTGGAATGATTTGTTGAATGAGGTATGGAATGATGTGGAAATGATGTGTGGAATGTTGTGTGGAATGATGTGTGGAATGATGTTTGTAATGTTAAGTTGAATGATGTGTGTAATGATTTGTGGAATGAGTTGTAGAATGATGTGTGGAATGATGTGTGGAATAATATGTGGAATGATGTGGGGATGATGTGTGGAATGAGGTGTGGAATGAGATGCGGAATGATGTTTAGAATGAGGTGTGGAATGATGTGTGGAATGATGTGTGGAATGAGGTGTGGAATGATGTGTGGAATGATGTGTGAAATGTTGTGTGGAATGATGTTTAAAATGATGTGTGGAATGATGTGTGGAATGATGTGTGGAATGAAGTGTGGAATGATGTGTGGAATAATGTGTGGAATGATGTGTGGAATAATGTGTGGAATGAGGATTGGAATGATGTGTGGGATGAAGTTTGGAATGGTGTGTGGAATGATGTTTGGAATGACGGGTGGAATGAGTTGTGGAATGACGTTTGGATTGATGTTTGGAAGGATATGTGGAATGAGGCATGGAATGATGCGTGGAATGATGTGTGGAATGAATTGTGGAATGATGTGTGGAATGTTGTGAGGAATGATGTGTGGAATGATGTTTAGAATGAGGTGTGCAATGATGTGTGTAATGATTTGTGGAATGAGTTGTAGAATGATGTGTGTAATGATGTGTGGAATAATACGTGGAATGATGTGGGGATGATGTGTGGAATGAGGTGTGGAATGAGATGTGGAATGATGTGTGGAATGAGGTGTGGAATGATGTGTGGAATGATGTTTCAAATGATGTGTGGAAAGATGTGTTGAATGTGCTGTGGAATTATATGTGGAATGATGTTTCGAATGAGGTGTGGAACCATGTGTGGAATACGGTGTGGAATGATGTGTGGAATGTTGTGTGGAATGATGTGTGGAATAATGTGTGAATGAGGATTGGAATGATGTGTGGAATGATGTTTGGAATGATGTGTGGAATGATGTGTGGATTGATGTGTAGAATGAATTGTGGAACGCTGTGTCATATGAAGAGTGGAATTATGTGTGGAATGATGTGTGGAAATATGTTTAGAATGACGTGTTTAATGATGTGTGGAATGATTTGTGGAATGAGTTGTGGAATGATGTGTGGAATGAGGTGTGGAGTGATGTTTAGAATGAGGTGTGCAATGATGTGTGGAATGATTTGTGGAATGAAGTGTGGAACGATGTGTGGATTGATGTGTGAAATAATATGTGGAATGATGTGTGGATGATATGTGGAATGAGGTGTGGAATTGTGTGTGGAATGATGTATGGAATGAGGCGTGTAATGATGTGTGGAATGAGGTGTGGAATGAGATGTGGAATGAGGTGAGGAATGATGAGTGGAATGATGTGTGGAATGATGTGTAGAATGATGCATGGAATGACGTGTGGAATGACGTGTGGAATGATGTGTGGAATGATGTGTGGAATGATGTGAGGAATGATGTTTGGAATGTGGTGTGGAATGATCAGTGGAATGATGTGTGGAATGATGTGTGGAATGATGTGTGGACTGACGTGTGGAATGATGTGTGGAATGATGTGTGGAATGATGTGTGCAATGATGTTTGGAATGAGATTTGGAATGATGTGTG
Source organism: Pristiophorus japonicus (assembly GCF_044704955.1). Classification (NCBI taxonomy): domain Eukaryota; kingdom Metazoa; phylum Chordata; class Chondrichthyes; family Pristiophoridae; genus Pristiophorus; species Pristiophorus japonicus. Next base: position 1,603,501 of record NW_027250831.1, on the reverse strand, counting down.
GAATGAGGTGTGGACTGATGTGTCGAATGATGGGTGGAATGATGTGTGTAATGATGTGTAGAATGATGTGTCGAATGATGTGTGGAATGATGTGTGGAATGATGTCTCGAGAGATGTGTGGAATGATGTGTGGAATGAAATGTGGAATGATGTGTTGAATGATGTATGGAATGATGTGTGGAATGATGCTTAGAATGATGCGTGGAATGATGTGTGGAATGATTTGTGGAATGGTGTGTGGAATGATGTTTAAAATGAGGTGTGGAATGCTGTGGGAATGATTTGTGGAATGTTGTGTGGAATGAGGTGTGGAATGAGGTGTGTAATAATGAGAGGAATGACGTATGGAATGATGTGTGGAATGATGTCCCGAATGATGTGTGGAATGATGTGTGGACTGGTGTGTGGAATGAGGTGTGGAATGATGTGTCGAATGAGGTGTGGAATGATATGTGGAATCATGTGTTGAATGAGGTGTGGAATAAGGTGTGGAATGATGCGTGGAATGATGCCTGAAATGATGCATGGAAGGATGTGTGGATTTATGTGTGGAATCAATTGTGGAATGATGTTTGGAATGATGAGTGGAGTGATGTGTGGAATGATGTGTGGTATGAGGTGTGGAATGAGGTGTTGTATTTTTTATAGAATGAAGTGAGGAATGATATGTGGAATGATGTGTGGTTGATGTGTGGCATGATGCGTGGAATGAGGCGTGGAATGAGGAATGGAATGATGTGTGAAATGATGTGTGGAATGCTGTGTGGCATAGGTTTGGAATGTTGTGTGGAATGATGTGTAGAATGAGGTGTGGAAAAATGCGTGGAATGATGTGTGGAATGATGTGTGGAATGAGGTGTGGAATGATGTGTGGAAAGATTCGTGCAATGATGTGTAGAATGAGGTTTGGAACGATGTGTGGAATGATGGGTGTAATGATGTGTGGGATAATGTGTGGAATGAGGTTTGGAATGATGTGTGGAATGATGTTTGGGATGATGTATGGAATGATGTGTGGAATAACGGGTGGAATGTGTTGTGGAATGAGGTGGGAAACGAGGTGTGGAATGATGTGTGGAATGAGGTGTGTAATGATGCGTGGAATGATGCGTAGAAAGATGCGTGGAAGGATGTGTGGATTGATGTGTGGAATAAATAGTGGAATGATGTTTAAAATGAGGTGTGGAATGATGTGTAAAATGACGTGTGGAATATGAGGTGTGGAATGATGTGTGGAATCATGTGTTGAATAAGGTGTGGAATGAGGTGTGGAATGATGCGTGGAATGATGCGTAGAATGATGCATGGAAGTATGTGTGGATTGATGTGTGGAATAAATTGTGGAATGATGTTTGGAATGATGAGTGGAATGATGTGTGGAATGATGTGTGGTATGAGGTGTGGAATGATGTGCGGAATGATGTGTGGTATAATGTATTCGATGTTGTGAGGAATGATGTCTGGAATGATGTCTGGATTGAGGTGTGGAATGATGTGTGGAATGATATGTGGAATGGCTTGTGGAAGGATGTGTGGAATGACGTTTGTAATGATAAGTTAAATGATGTGTGCGATGATTTGTGGAATGATATGTGGAATGAGGAATGGAATGATGTGTGGAATGATATGTGGAATGATGTGTGGAATGAGGTGTGGAATGATGTGTGGAATGATATGTGGAATGATGCGTGGAATGTTGTGTGGAATGATGCGTGAAATGATGTATGGAATGAATTGAGGAATGATGTGTGGAATAATGAGTGTAATGATGTCTGGATGATGTGCGTAATGATGTTTAGAATGAGGTGTGGAATGATGTGTGGAATGATGTGTGGAATGATGTTTAAAATGATGTGTGGAATGATGTGTGGAATGGTGTGTGGAATGATGTGTGGAATTATGTGTCGAATAATGTGTGGAATGAGGATTGGAATAATGTGTGGAATGAAGTTTGGAATGGTGTGTGGAATTATGTTTGGAATGACGGGTGGAATGAGTTGTGGAATGAGGTTTGGAATGATGTGTGGAATGATATGTGGAATGATGCGTGGAATGATGCATGGAATGATGTGTGGAATGATGTGTGGAATGATGTGTGGAATGATGTGTGGAATGATGTTTAGAATGAGGTGTTCAATGATGTGTGGAATGATTTGTGGAATGAGGTGTGGAATGATGTATGGAATGATGTGTGAAATAACATGTGGAATGATGTGTGGATGATGTGCGGAATGAGGTGTGGAATGAGGTGTGGAATGATGTGTGGAATGAGGTGTGGAATGATGTGTGGAATGATATTCGAAATGATGTGTGGAATGATGTGTGAAATGATGTGTGGAATGATGTGTTGAATGAGGTGTGGAACTATATGTGGAATGATGTGTCGAATGAGGTGTGGAATGATGTGTGGAAAGTTGTGTGGAATGATGTGTGGAATAATGTGTGGAATGAGAATTTGAATGATGTGTGGAATGATGTTTGGAACGATGTGTGGAATGATGTGTGGAATGACTGGTGGAATGAGTTGTCGAATAATGCGTGGAATGATGTGTGGAATGATATGTGGAATGATGTTTGAAATGATGTGTGGAATGACGTGTGGAATGATGTTTGGAATGATGTGTGGAATGACGTGTGGAATGATGTTTGGAATGATGTGTGGAATGATGTATGGAATGAGTTGTTGAATGATGTGTGGAATAAGTTGTGGAATGATGTGTGGAATGAGGTGTGGAAAGATGTGTGGAATGATGTGTGGATTGATGTGTAGAATGAAATGTGGAACGCTGTGTGGAATGAAGAGTGGAATTATGCGTGGAATGATGTGTGGAATTATGTTTAGAATGAGGTGTTTAATGATGTGTGGCCTGATTTGTGGAATGAGGTGTGTAATGATGTGTGGAATGAGGTGTGGAATGATGTTTAGAATGAGGTATGGAATGATGTGTGGAATGATTTGTGGAATGATGTGTGGAATGAGGTGTGGAATGATGTCTGGAATGCTGTGTGGATTGATGTGTAGAATGAAATGTGGAACGCTGTGTGGAATGAAGAGTGGAATTATGTGTGGAACGCTGTGTGGAATGAAGAGTGGAATTATGTGTGGAATGATGTGTGGAATGAGGTGTGGAATGAAGTGTGGAATGAGGTGTGGAATGATGTTTAGAATGAGGTGTGGAATGATGTGTGGAATGATTTGTGGAATGAGGTGTGGAATGATGTGTGGAATTATGTGTGGAATAATGTGTGGAATGATGTGTGGATGATGCGTGGAATGAGGTGTGGAATGGTGTGTGGAATGATGTGTGGAATAAGGCATGCAATGATGTGTGGAATGAGGTGTGGAATGAGATGTGGAATGAGGTGAGGAATGATGAGTGGAATGATGTGGGGAATGATGTGTGGAATGATGCATGGAATGCCATGTGGAATGATGTGTGGAATGATGTGTGGAATGATGTGTGGAATGATGTTTGGAATGTGGTGTGGAATGATCAGTGGAATGATGTGTGGAATGATGTGTGGAATGATGTGTGGAATGATGTGTGGAATAATGTGTGGAATGATGTGTGGAATGATGTGTGGAATGATGTTTGTAATGATGTTTGGAATGAGATTTGGAATGATGTGTGGAATGAGGTGTGGAATGATGTGTGGAATGATGGGTGGAATGATGTGTGGAATGATGTGCAGAATGATGTTTTGAATGATGTGTGGATTGATGTGTGGAATGATGTCTCGAAAGATGTGTGGAATGATGTGTGGAATGAAATGTGGAATGATGTGTGGAATGATGTATGGAATGATGTGTGGAATGATGCTTAGAATGATGCGTAGAATGATGTGTGGAATGAATTGTGGAATGGTGTGTGGAATGATGTTTAAAATGAGGTGTGGAATGATGTGGGAACGATTTGTGGAATGAGGTGTGGAATGATGTGTGGAATGAGGTGTGGAATGATGTGTGGAATAATGAGTGGAATGACGTATGGAATGATGTGTGGAATGATGTCCCGAATGATGTGTGGAATGAGGTGTGGAATGATGCGTGGAATGATGCGTGGAATGATGCATGGAAGGATCTGTGGATTGATGTGTGGAATAAATTGTGGAATGATGTTTAGAATGATGAGTGGAATGATGTGCAGAATGATGTGTGGTATGAGGTGTGGAATGAGGTGTGGAATGTTTTATGGAATGAAGTGAGGAATGATATGTGGAATGATGTGTGGAATGATGTGTGGAATGATGTGTGGAATGAGGCGTGGAATGAGGAATGGAATGATGTGTGTAATGATGTGTGGGATGCTGTGTGGAATAGGTTTGGAATGTTGTGTGGAATTATGTGTAGAATGAGGTGTGAAAAATTGCTAGGAATGATGTGTGGAATGAAGTGTGGAATGAGGTGTGTAATGATGTGTGGAAATATGCGTGGAATGATGTGTAGAATGAGGTTTGGAACGATGTGTGGAATGATGGGTGTAATGATGTGTGGAATAATGTGTGGAATGAAGTGTGTAATGATGCGTGGAATGATGCGTGGAATGATGCATGGAAGGATGTGTGGATTGATGTGTGGAATAAATAGTGGAATGATGTTTAAAATGAGGTGTTGAATGATGTGTGGAATCATGTGTTGAATGAGGTGTGGAATGAGGTGTGGAATGTTGCGTGGAATGAAGCGTGGAATGATGCATGGAATGATGTGTGGATTGATGTGTGGAATAAATTGTGGAATGATGTTGGGAAAGATGAATGGAATGATGTGTGGAATGATTTGTGGTATGAGGTGTGGAATGATGTGTGGAATGATGTGTGGTATGATGTGTTCGATGGTGTGAGGAATGATGTCTGGAATGATGTGTGGAATGAGGTGTGGTATGATGTGTGGAATGATATGTGGAATGGTGTGTGCAATGATGTGAGGAATGATGTGTGGAATGAGGTGTGAATTGATGTGTGGAATGATGATTGGAATGATGTGTGGCATGATGTGTTGAATTAGGTGTGGAATGGTGGATGGAATGATGAGTGGAATGATGTGTGGAATGATGTGTGGAATGAGTTGTGGAAAGGTGTGTGGAATGGTGTGTGGAATGATGTGTAGAATGAAGGGTGGAATGATGTGTGGAATGAGATCTGGAATGATATGTGGAATGATGTGTGGAAAGATGTGTGGAATTATGTCTGGAATGATGTGTGGAATGATGTGTGGAATGACGTGTGGAATGATGTTTGGAATGATGTGTGGAATGACGTTTCGAATGAGGTGTGGAATGTTGGGTGGAATGATGTGTGGATGATGTGTGGAATGAGGTGTGGAATGCTGTGTGAAATGGTGTGTGGAATGATGTGTAGAATGACATGTGGAATGATGTGTCAAAAATGTGTGAAATGAAGTTTGGAATGATGTGTAGAATGATGTGTGGAATGAGGTTTGGAATGATGTATGGAATGAGGTGTGGAATGAGGTGTGGAATGATGCGTGGAATGACGTGTAGAATGAGGTGTGGAATGGTGGGTGGAATGATGTGTGGAATGATGTGTGGAATGTTGGGTGGAATGATGTGTGGAATGATATGTGGAATGAGGTGTGGAATGATGTGTGCAATGATTGGGGAATGATGTGTGCAATGATGTGTAGAATGTTGTGTGGAATGATGTGTGGCACGATGTGTTAAAGGATATGTGAAATTATGTGTGGAATGATGTGTGGAATGATGTGTGGAATGAGGTTTGGAATGATGTGTGGAATGATATGTGGAATGATGTGTTGAATGACGTGTGGAATGAGTTGTGGAATGATGTGTGGAATGCGCTTTGGAATGATGTGTGGAATGATGTTTGGAATGAGGTTGGGAATGAGGATGTGGAATGATGTGTGGAATGATGTATGGAATGATGTGTTAAAGGATATGTGAAATGATGTGCGGAATGATGTGTGGAATTATGTGTGGAATGCCGTGTGGAATGATGTGTGGAATGATGTGTGAAATGAGGTTTGGAATGGTGTGTGGAATGGTATGTGGAATAATGTGTGGAATGACGTGTGGAATGCGTTGTGGAATGCTGTGAGGAAAGCGCTGTGGAATGATGTGTGGAATGATGTGTGGAATGAGGTTTGGAATTATGTGTGGAATGATGAGTGGATTGATGTGTGGAATGATGTGTGGAATGATGTTTGGAATGAGGAGTGGAAAAATGTGTGGAATGATTTGTGGAATGAGGTGTGGAATGATGTGTGGAATGATGTGTGGAATGATGTCTGGAATGATGTGTGGAATGAGGTTTGTAATGTTAAGTTGAATGATGTGTGCGATGATTTGTGGAATGATTTGTGGAATGAGGTATGGAATGATGTGTGGAATGATATGTGGAAATGTGTGTGGAATGATGCGTGGAATGATGTGTGGAATGAATTGAGGAATGATGTGTGGAATAATGAGTGTAATGATGTCTGAATGATGTTCGGAATGATATTTAGAATGAGGTGTGGAATGATGTGTGGAATGATGTGTGGAATAATGTGCGGAATGATGTGTGGAATTATGTGTGGAATGATGTGTGGAATAATATGTGGAATGATGTGTGGAATGATGTGTAGAATGATGTGTGGAATGATGTGTGAAATGTTTTGTGAATTATGTTTAAAATGACGTGTGGAATGATGTGTGGAATGATGTGTGGAATGATGTGTGGAATGATGTGTGGAATAATGTGTGGAATGATGTGTGGAATAATGGCTGGAGTGAGGATTGGAATGATGTGTGGAATGATGTGTGGAATGATGTGTGGAATAATGTGTGGAATGATGTGTGGAATAATGTGTGGAATGAGGATTGGAATGATGTGTGGAATGAAGTTTGGAATGGTGTGTGGAATGATGTTTGGAATGACGGGTGGAATGAGTTGTGGAATGAGGTTTGGAATGATGTGTGGAAGGAAATGTGGAATGATTCATGGAATGATGCGTGGAATGATGTGTGGAATGAATTGTGGAATGATGTGTGGAATGATGTGTGGAATGATGTGTGGAATGATGTTTAGAGTGAGGTGTGCAATGATGTGTGGAATGATTTGTGGAATGAGTTGTCGAATGATGTGTGTAATGAAGTGTGGAATAATATGTGGAGTGATGTGTGGATGATGTGTGGAATGAGGTGTGGAATGAGATGTGGAATGATGTTTGGAATGAGGTGTGGAATGATGTGTGGAATGATGTTTGAAATGGTGTGTGGAAAGATGTGTTGAATGAGGTGTGGAATTATATGTGGAATGATGTGTCGGATGAGGTGTGGAATAGGGTGTGGAATGATGTGTGGAATGTTGTGTGGAATGATGTGTGGAATGATGTGTGGAATGAGAATTTGAATGATGTGTGGAATGATGTTTGGAACGATGTTTGGAATGATGTGTGGAATGACTGGTGAAATGAGTTGTGGAATAATGCGTGGAATGATGTGTGGAATGATATGTGGAATGATGTTTGAAATGATGTGTGGAATGACGTGTGGAATGAAGTTTGGAATGATGTGTGGAATGACGAGTGGAATGATGTTTGGAATGATGAGTTGAATGAAGTGTGGAATGATGTATGGAATGAGTTGTTGAATGATGTGTGGAATGAGATGTGGAATGATGTGTGGAATGAGTTGTGGAATGATGTGTGGAATGATGTGTGGAATGATGTGTGGAATGATGTGTGGAATGATGTGTGGAATGATGTGTCAAATGATATGTGGAATGATATGTGGAATGATGTGGTGGAATGATGTGTGGAATGATTTGTGGAATGATGTGTGGAATGAGTTGTGGAATGATGTGTGGAATGATGTGTGGATTGATGTGTGGAATGAATTGTGGAATGATGTGTGGAATGCGTTTTGGAATGATGTGTGGAATGATGTGTGGAATGAGGTTGGGAATGAGGTTTGGAATGATGTGTGGAATGATATGTGGAATGATGTGTTGAATGACGTGTGGAATGAGTTGTGGAATGATGTGTGGAATGCGCTTTGGAATGATGTGTGGAATGATGTGTGGAATGAGGTTGGGAATGAGGATGTGGAATGATGTGTGGAATGATGTATGGAATGATGTGTTAAAGGATATGTGAAATGATGTGCGGAATGATGTGTGGAATTATGTGTGGAATGCCGTGTGGAATGATGTGTGGAATGATGTGTGAAATGAGGTTTGGAATGGTGTGTGGAATGGTATGTGGAATAATGTGTGGAATGACGTGTGGAATGCGTTGTGGAATGCTGTGAGGAAAGCGCTGTGGAATGATGTGTGGAATGATGTGTGGAATGAGGTTTGGAATTATGTGTGGAATGATGAGTGGATTGATGTGTGGAATGATGTGTGGAATGATGTTTGGAATGAGGAGTGGAAAAATGTGTGGAATGATTTGTGGAATGAGGTGTGGAATGATGTGTGGAATGATGTCTGGAATGATGTGTGGAATGAGGTTTGTAATGTTAAGTTGAATGATGTGTGCGATGATTTGTGGAATGATGTGTGAAATGAGGTTTGGAATGGTATGTGGAATAATGTGTGGAATGACGTGTGGAATGCGTTGTGGAATGCTGTGAGGAAAGCGCTGTGGAATGATGTGTGGAATGATGTGTGGAATGAGGTTTGGAATTATGTGTGGAATGATGAGTGGATTGATGTGTGGAATGATGTGTGGAATGATGTTTGCAATGAGGAGTGGAAAAATGTGTGGAATGATTTGTGGAATGAGGTGTGGAATGATGTGTGGAATGATGTGTGGAATGATGTCTGGAATGATGTGTGGAATGAGGTTTGTAATGTTAAGTTGAATGATGTGTGCGATGATTTGTGGAATGATTTGTGGAATGAGGTATGGAATGATGTGTGGAATGATATGTGGAAATGTGTGTGGAATGTTGCGTGGAATGATGTGTGGAATGAATTGAGGAATGATGTGTGGAATAATGAGTGTAATGATGTCTGAATGATGTTCGGAATGATATTTAGAATGAGGTGTGGAATGATGTGTGGAATGATGTGTGGAATAATGTGCGTAATGATGTGTGGAATTGTGTGTGGAATGATGTGTGGAATAATATGTGGAATGATGTGTGGAATGATGTGTGGAATGATGTGTGGAATGATGTGTGAATTGTTTTGTGAATTATGTTTAAAATGACGTGTGGAATGATGTGTGGAATGATGTGTGGAATGATGTGTGGAATGATGTGTGGAATAATGTGTGGAATGATGTGTGGAATAATGGCTGGAATGAGGATTGGAATGATGTGTGGAATGATGTGTGGAATGATGTGTGGAATAATGTGTGGAATGATGTGTGGAATAATGTGTGGAATGAGGATTGGAATGATGTGTGGAATGAAGTTTGGAATGGTGTGTGGAATGATGTTTGGAATGACGGGTGGAATGAGTTGTGGAATGAGGTTTGGAATGATGTGTGGAAGGAAATGTGGAATGATTCATGGAATGATGCGTGGAATGATGTGTGGAATGAATTGTGGAATGATGTGTGGAATGATGTGTGGAATGATGTGTGGAATGATGTTTAGAGTGAGGTGTGCAATGATGTGTGGAATGATTTGTGGAATGAGTTGTCGAATGATGTGTGTAATGAAGTGCGGAATAATATGTGGAATGATGTGTGGATGATGTGTGGAATGAGGTGTGGAATGAGATGTGGAATGATGTTTGGAATGAGGTGTGGAATGATGTGTGGAATGATGTTTGAAATGATGTGTGGAAAGATGTGTTGAATGAGGTGTGGAATTATATGTGGAATGATGTGTCGGATGAGGTGTGGAACCATGTGTGGAATAGGGTGTGGAATGATGTGTGGAATGTTGTGTGGAATGATGTGTGGAATAATGTGTGGAATGAGAATTTGAATGATGTGTGGAATGATGTTTGGAACGATGTCTGGAATGATGTGTGGAATGACTGGTGGAATGAGTTGTGGAATAATGCGTGGAATGATGTGTGGAATGATATGTGGAATGATGTTTGAAATGATGTGTGGAATGACGTGTGGAATGATGTTTGGAATGATGTGTGGAATGACGAGTGGAATGATGTTTGGAATGATGTGTTGAATGACGTGTGGAATGATGTATGGAATGAGTTGTTGAATGATGTGTGGAATGAGATGTGGAAGGATGTGTGGAATGAGTTGTGGAATGATGTGTGGTATGATGTGTGGAATGATGTCTGGAATGATGTGTGGAATGATGTGTGGAATGATGTGTCAAATGATATGTGGAATGATATGTGGAATGATGTGGTGGAATGATGTGCGGAATGATTTGTGGAATGATGTGTGGAATGAGGTGTGGAATGATGTATGGAATGATGTGTGGATTGATGTGTGGAATGAATTGTGGAACGCTGTGTGGAATGAAGAGTGGAATTATGTGTGGAATGATGTGTGGAATTATGTTTAGAATGCGGTGTTTAATGATGTGTGGATGATTTGTGGAATGAGGTGTGGAATGATGTGTGGAATGAGGTGTGGAGTAATGTTTAGAATGAGGTGTGGAATGATGTGTGGAATGATTTGTGGAATGAGGTGTGGAATGATGTGTGGAATGATGTGTGGAATAATATGTGGAATGATGTGTGGATGATATGTGGAATTAGGTGTGGAATGGTGTGTGGAATGATGTATGGAATGAGGCGTGTAATGATGTGTGGAATGACGTTTGGAATGAGATGTGGAATGCGGTGAGGAATGATGAGTGGAATGATGTGTGGAATGACGTGTAGAATGATGCATGGAATGACGTGTGGAATGACGTGTGGAATGAGGTGTGGAATAATGTGTGGAATGATGTGTGGAATGATGTTTGGAATGTGGTGTGGAATGATAAATGGAATGATGTGTGGAATGATGTGTGGAATGATGTGTGGACTGATGTGTGGATTGATGTGTGGAATGATGTGTGGAATGATGTGTGCAATGATGTTTGGAATGAGATTTGGAATGATGTGTGGAATGAGATGTGGACTGATGTGTCGAATGATGGGTGGAATGATGTGTGGAATGATGTGTAGAATGATGTGTCGAATGATGTGTGGAATGATGTCTGGAATGATATCTCGAAAGATATGTGGAATGATGTGTGGAATGAAATGTGGAATGATGTGTGGAATGATGTATGGAATGATGTGTGGAATGATGCTTAGAATAATGCGTGGAATGATGTGTGAAATGAATTGTGGAATGGTGTGTGGAATGATGTTTAAAAAAGGTGTGGAATGCTGTGGGAATGATTTGTGGGATGAGGTGTGGAATGTTGTGTGGAATGAGGTGTGGAATGAGGTGTGGAATAATGAGTGGAATGACGTATGGAATGATGTGTGGAATGATGTCCCGAATGATGTGTGGAATGATGTGTTGAATGATGTGTGGACTGGTGTGTGGAATGAGGTGTGGAATGATGTGTGGAATGAGGTGTGGAATGATGAGTGGAATGATGTGTGGAATGATGTGTAGAATGATGCATGGAATGACGTGTGGAATGAAGTGTGGAATGATGTGTGGAATGATGTGTGGAATGATGTGTGGAATAATGTTTGGAATATGGTGTGGAATGATCAGTGTAATGATGTGTGGAATGATGTGTGGAATGATGTGTGGACTGATGTGTGGAATGATGTGTGGAATGATGTGTCGAATGATGGGTAGAATGATGTATGGAATGATGTGTCGAATGATGGGTGGAATGATGTGTGGAATGATGTGTAGAATGATGTGTCGAATGATGTGTGGCATGATGTGTGGAATGATGTCTCGAAAGATGTGTGGAATGATGTTTGAAATGATGTGTGGAAAGATGTGTTGAATGAGGTGTGGAATTATATGTGGAATGATGTGTCGGATGAGGTGTGGAACCATGTGTGGAATAGGGTGTGGAATGATTTGTGGAATGTTGTGTGGAATGATGTGTGGAATAATGTGTGGAATGAGAATTTGAATGATGTGTGGAATGATGTTTGGAACGAAGTTTGGAATGATGTGTGGAATGACTGGTGGAATGAGTTGTGGAATAATGCGTGGAATGATGTGTGGAATGATATATGGAATGATGTTTGAAATGATATGTGGAATGACGCGTGGAATGATGTTTGGAATGATGTGTGGAATGATGAGTGGAATGATGTTTGGAATGATGTGTTGAATGACGTGTGGAATGATGTATGGAATGAGTTGTTGAATGATGTGTGGAATGAGATGTGGAATGATGTGTGGAATCAGTTGTGGAATGATGTGTGGAATGATGTGTGGAATGATGTGTGGAATGATGTGTGGAATGATGTGTGGAATGATGTGTCAAATGATATGTGGAATGATATGTGGAATGATGTGGTGGAATGATGTGTGGAATGATTTGTGGAATGATGTGTGGAATGAGGTGTGGAATGATGTGTGGAATGATGTGTGGATTGATGTGTGGAATGAATTGTGGAATGATGTGTGGAAGGCGCTTTGGAATGATGTGTGGAATGATGTGTGGAATGAGGTTGGGAATGAGGTTTGGAATGATGTGTGGAATGATATGTGGAATGATGTGTTGAATGACCTGTGGAATGAGTTGTGGAATGATGTGTGGAATGCGCTTTGGAATGATGTGTGGAATGATGTGTGGAATGAGGTTGGGAATGAGGATGTGGAATGATGTGTGGAATGATGTATGGAATGATGTGTTGAAGGATATGTGAAATAATGTGCGGAATGATGTGTGGAATTATGTGTGGAATGCCGTGTGGAATGATGTGTGCAATGATGTGTGAAATGAGGTTTGGAATGGTGTGTGGAATGGTATGTGGAATAATGTGTGGAATGACGTGTAGAATGCGTTGTGGAATGCTGTGAGGAAAGCGCTGTGGAATGATGTGTGGAATGATGTGTGGAATGAGGTTTGGAATTATGTGTGGAATGATGAGTGGATTGATGTGTGGAATGATGTGTGGAATGATGTTTGGAATGAGGAGTGGAAAATGTGTGGAATGATTTGTGGAATGAGGTGTGGAATGATGTGTGGAATGATGTGTGGAATAATGTCTGGAATGATGTGTGGTATGAGGTTTGTAATGTTAAGTTGAATGATGTGTGCGATGATTTGTGGAATGATTTGTGGAATGAGGTATGGAATGATGTGTGGAATGATATGTGGAAATATGTGTGGAATGATGCGTGGAATGATGTGTGGAATGAATTGAGGAATGATGTGTGGAATAATGAGTGTAATGATGTCTGAATGATGTTCGGAATGATATTTAGAATGAGGTGTGGAATGATGTGTGGAATGATGTGTGGAATAATGTACGGAATGATGTGTGGAATTATTTGTGGAATAATGTGTGGAATAATATGTGGAATGATGTGTGGAATGATGTGTGGAATGAGGTGTGGAATGATGTGTGTAATGATGTGTGAAATGTTGTGTGAATTATGTTTAAAATGACGTGTGGAATGATGTGTGGAATGATGTGTGGAATGATGTGTGGAATGATGTGTGGAATAATGTGTGGAATGATGTGTGGAATAATGTGTGGAATGAGGATTGGAATGATGTGTGGAATGATGTGTGGAATGATGTGTGGAATAATGTGTGGAATGATGTGTGGAATAATGTGTGGAATGAGGATTGGAATGATGTGTGGAATGAAGTTTGGAATGGTGTGTGGAATGATGTTTGGAATGACGGGTGGAATGAGTTGTGGAATGAGGTTTGGAATGATGTGTGGAAAGAAATGTGGAATGATTCATGGAATGATGTGTGGAATGATGTGTGGAATGAATTGTGGAATGATGTGTGGAATGATGTGTGAAATGATGTGTGGAATGATGTTTAGAGTGAGGTGTGCAATGATGTGTGGAATGATTTGTGGAATGAGTTGTCGAATGATGTGTGTAGTGAAGTGTGGAATAATATGTGGAATGATGTGTGGTTGATGTGTGGAATGAGGTGTGGAATGAGATGTGGAATGATGTGTGGATGATGTGTGGAATGAGGTGTGGAATGAGATGTGGAATGATGTTTGGAATGAGGTGTGGAATGATGTGTGGAATGATGTTTGAAATGATGTGTGGAAAGATGTGTTGAATGAGGTGTGGAATTATATGTGGAATGATGTGTCGGATGAGGTGTGGAACCATGTGTGGAATAGGGTGTGGAATGATGTGTGGAATGTTGTGTGGAATGATGTGTGGAATAATGTGTGGAATGAGAATTTGAATGATGTGTGGAATGATGTTTGGAACGATGTTTGGAATGATGTGTGGAATGACTGGTGGAATGAGTTGTGGAATAATGCGTGGAATGATGTGTGGAATGATGTTTGAAATGATGTGTGGAATGACGTGTGGAATAATGTTTGGAATGATGTGTGGAATGACGAGTGGAATGATGTTTGGAATGATGTGTTGAATGACGTGTGGAATGATGTATGGAATGAGTTGTTGAATGATGTGTGGAATGAGATGTGGAATTATGTGTGGAATGAGTTGTGGAATGATGTGTGGAATGATGTGTGGAATGATGTGTGGAATGATGTGTGGAATGATGTGTGGAATGATGTGTCAAATGATATGTGGAATGATATGTGGAATGATGTGGTGGAATGATATGTGGAATGATTTGTGGAATGATGTGTGGAATGAGGTGTGGAATGATGTATGGAATGATGTGTGGATTGATGTGTGTAATGAATTGTGGAACGCTGTGTGGAATGAAGAGTGGAATTATGTGTGGAATGATGTGTGGAATTATGTTTAGAATGCGGTGTTTAATGATGTGTGGAATGATTTGTGGAAAGAGGTGTGGAATGATGTGTGGAATGAGGTGTAGAGTAATGTTTAGAATGATGTGTGGAATGATGTGTGGAATGATTTGTGGAATGAGGTGTGGAATGATGTGTGGAATGATGTTTGGAATAATATGTGGAATGATGTGTGGATGATATGTGGAATTAGGTGTGGAATGGTTTGTGGAATGATGTATGGAATGAGGCGTTTAATGATGTGTGGAATGACGTTTGGAATGAGATGTGGAATGCGGTGAGGAATGATGAGTGGAATGATGTGTGGAATGATGTGTAGAATGATGCATGGAATGACATGTGGAATGACGTGTGGAATGATGTGTGGAATGATGTGTGGAATGATGTGTGGAATGATGTTTGGAATGTGGTGTGGAATGATAAGTGGAATGATGTGTGGAATGATGTGTGGAATTATGTGTGGACTGATGTGTGGATTGATGTGTGGAATGATGTGTGGAATGATGTGTGCAATGATGTTTGGAATGAGATTTGGAATGATGTGTGGAATGAGGTGTGGACTGATGTGTCGAATGATGGGTGGAATGATGTGTGGAATGATGTGTAGAATGATGTGTCGAATGATGGGTGGAATGATGTGTGGAATGGTGTGTGGAATGAAATGTGGAATGATGTGTGGAATGATGTGTGGAATGATGCTTAGAATAATGCGTGGAATGATGTGTGAAATGAATTGTGGAATGGTGTGTGGAATGATGTTTAAAATAGGTGTGGAATGCTGTGGGAATGATTTGTGGGATGAGGTGTGGAATGTTGTGTGGAATGAGGTGTGGAATGAGGTGTGGAATAATGAGTGGAATGACGTATGGAATGATGTGTGGAATGATGTCCCGAATGATGTGTGGAATGAGGTGTGGAATGATGAGTGGAATGATGTGTGGAATGATGTGTAGAATGATGCATGGAATGACGTGTGGAATGAAGTGTGGAATGATGTGTGGAATGATGTGTGGAATGATGTGTGGAATAATGTTTGGAATGTGGTGTGGAATGATCAGTGGAATGATGTGTGGAATGATGTGTGGAATGATGTGTGGACTGATGTGTGGAATGATGTGTGGAATGATGTGTGGAATGATGTGTCGAATGATGGGTAGAATGATATATGGAATGATGTGTCGAATGATGGGTGGAATGATGTGTGGAATGATGTGTAGAATGATGTGTCGAATGATGTGTGGCATGATGTGTGGAATTATGTCTCGAAAGATGTGTGGAATGATGTGTGGAATGAAATGTGGAATGATGTTTGGAATGATGTATGGAATGATGTGTGGAATGATGCTTAGAAAAATGCGTGGAATGATGTGTGAAATGAATTGTGGAATGGTGTGTGGAATGATGTTTAAAATGAGGTGTGGAATGCTGTGGGAATGATTTGTGGGATGAGGTGTGGAATGTTGTGTGGAATGAGGTGTGGAATGAGGTATGGAATAATGAGTGGAATGATGTATGGAATGATGTGTGGAATGATGTCCCGAATGATGTGTGGAATGATGTGTGGAATGATGTGTGGACTGGTGTGTGGAATGAGGTGTGGAATGATGTGTGGAATGAGGTGTGGAATGATGTGTGGAATCATGTGTTGAATGAGGTGTGGAATGTGGTGTGGAATGATGCGTGGAATGATGTGTGGATTGATGTGTGGAATAAATTGTGGAATGATGTTTGGAATGATGAGTGGAATGATGTGTGGAATGATGTGTGGTATAAGGTGTGGAATGAGGTGTTGTATGTTTTATGGAATGAAGTGAGGAATGATATGTGGAATGATGTGTGGAATGATGTGTGGAATGATGCGTGGAATCTGGCGTGGAATGCGGAATGGAATGATGTGTGAAATGATGTGTGGAATGCTGTGTGGATTAGGTTTGGAATGTTGTGTGGAATGATGTGTAGAATGAGGTGTGGAAAAATGCGTGGAATGATGTGTGGAATGATGTGTGGAATGAGGTGTGGAATGATGTGTGAAAAGATTCGTGGAATGATGTGTAGAATGAGGTTTGGAACGATGTGTGGAATGATGGGTGTAATGATGTGTGGAATAATGTGTGGAATGAGGTTTGGAATGATGTGTGGAATGATGTTTGGGATGATGTGTGGAATGATGTGTGGAATAACGGGTGGAATGTGTTGTGGAATGAGGTGGGAAATGAGGTGTGGAATGATTTGTGGAATCATGTGTTGAATAAGGTGTGGAATGAGGTGTGGAATGATGCGTGGAATGATGCGTGGAAGGATGTGTGGATTGATGTGTGGAATAATTAGTGGAATGATGTTTAAAATGAGGTGTGGAATGATGTGTGAAATGATGTGTGGAATGAGGTGTGGAATGATGTGTGGAATCATGTGTTGAATAAGGTGTGGAATGAGGTGCGGAATGATGCGTGGAATGATGCGTGGAATGATGCATGGAAGTATGTGTGGATTGATGTGTGGAATAAATTGTGGAATGATGTTTGCAATGATGAGTGGAATGATGAGAGGAATGATGTCTGGAATGATGTCTGGAATGAGGTGTGGAATGATGTGTGGAATGATATGTGGATTGGTGTGTGGAAGGATGTGTGGAATGAGGTTCGTAATGATAAGTTGAATGATGTCTGCGATGATTTGTGGAATTATATGTGGAATGAGGTGTGGAATGATGTATGGAATGATATGTGGATTGATGCGTGGAATGATGTGTGGAATGATGCTTGGAATGATGTGTGGAATGAATTGAGGAATGATGTGTGGAATGAATTGAGGAATGATGTGTGGAATAATGAGTGTAATGATGTCTGGATGATGTGCGTAATGATGTTTAGAATGAGGTGTGGAAGGATGTGTGGAATGATGTGTGGAATAATGTGTGGAATGATGTGTGGAATGATGTGTGGAATGATGTGTGGAATAATATGTGGAATGCTGTGTGGAATGATGTGTGGAATGAGGTGTGGATGATGTGTGGAATGATGTGATAAATGATGTGTGGAATGATGTTTAAAATGACGTGCGGAATTATGTGTGGAATGATGTGTGGAATGATGTGTGGAATGATGTGTGTACTGGTGTGTGGAATGAGGTTTGGAATGATGTGTGGAATGAGGTGTGGAATGATGTGTTGAATCATGTGTTGTATGAGGTGTGGAATGAGGTGTGGAACGATGCGTGGAATGATGTGTGGATTGATGTGTGGAATAAATTGTGGAATGATGTTTGGAATGATGATTGGAATGATGTGTGGAATGATGTGTGGTATAAGGTGTGGAATGAGGTGTTGTATGTTTTATGAAATGAAGTGAGGAATGATATGTGGAATGATGTGTGGAATGATGTGTGGAATGATGCATGGAATGAGGCGTGGAATGCGGAATGGAATGATGAGTGAAATGATGTGTGGAATGCTGTGTGGCATAGGTTTGGAATGTTGTGTGGAATGATGTGTAGAATGAGATGTGGAAAAATGCGTGGAATGATGTGTGGAATGATGTGTGGAATGAGGTGTGGAATGATGTGTGGAAAGATTCGTGGAATGATGTGTAGAATGAGGTTTGGAACGATGTGTGGAATGATGGGTGTAATGATGTGTGGAATAATGTGTGGAATGAGGTTTGGAATGATGTGTGGAATGATGTTTGGGATGATGTGTGGAATGATGTGTGGAATCATGTGTTGAATAAGGTGTGGAATGATGTGTGGAATGTTGTGTTGAATAAGGTGTGGAATGAGGTGTGGAATGATGCGTGGAATGATGCGTGGAAGAATGTGTGGATTGATGTGTGGAATAATTAGTGGAATGATGTTTAAAATGAGGTGTGGAATGATGTGTGAAATGATGTGTGGAATGAGGTGTGGAATGATGTGTGGAATGATGTGTTGAATAAGGTATGGAATGAGGTGTGGAATGATGCGTGGAATGATGCGTGGAATGATACATGGAAGTATGTGTGGATTGATGTGTGGAATAAATTGTGGAATGATGTTTGGAATGATGAGTGGAATGATGTGTGGAATGATGTGTGGTATGAGGTGTGGAATAATGTGCGGAATGATGTGTGGTATAGACATAGAAACATAGAAAATAGGTGCAGGAGCAGGCTATTCAGCCCTTCTAGCCTGCACCGCCATTCAATGAGTTCATGGCTGAACATGAAACTTCAGTACCCACTTCCTGCTTTCACGCCATACCCCTTGATCCCCCGAGTAGTAAGGACTTCATCTAACTCCCTTTTGAATATATTTAGTGAATTGGCCTCAACTTCTTCCTGTGGTAGAGAATTCCACAGGTTCACCACTCTCTGGGTGAAGACGTTTCTCCTTATCTCGGTCCTAAATGGCTTACCCCTTATCCTTAGACTGTGACCCCTGGTTCTGGACTTCCCCAACATTGGGAACATTCTTCCTGCATCCAACCTGTCCAAACCCGTCAGAATTTTAAACGTTGCTATGAGGTCCCCTCTCACTCTTCTGAACTCCAGTGAATACAAGCCCAGTTGATCCAGTCATTCTTGATAGGTCAGTCCCACCATCCCGGGAATCAGTCTGTTGAATCTTCGCTGCACTCCCTCAATAGCAAGTATGTCCTTCCTCAAGTTAGGAGACCAAAACTGTACACAATACTCCAGGTGTGGCCTCACCAAGGCCCTGTACAACTGTAGCAACACCTCCCTGCCCCTGTACTCAAATCCCCTCGCTATGAAGGCCAACATGCCATTTGCTTTCTTAACCGCCTGCTGTACCTGCATGCCAACCTTCAATGACTGATGTACCATGACACCCAGGTCTCGTTGCACCTTCCCTTTTCCTAATCTGTCACCATTCAGATAATAGTCTGTCTCTCTGTTTTTACCACCAAAGTGGATAATCTCACATTTATCCACATTATACTTCATCTGCCACGCATTTGCCCACTCACCTAACCTATCCAAGTCACTCTGTAGCCTCATACCATCCTCCTCGCAGCTCACACTGCCACCCAACTTAGTGTCATCCGCAAATTTGGAGATACTACATTTAATCCCCTCGTCTAAATCATTAATGTACAATGTAAACAGCTGGGGCCACAGCACATAACCCTGCGGTACCCCACTAGTCACTGCCTGCCATTCCGAAAAGTACCCATTTACTCCTACTCTTTGCTTCCTGTCTGACAACCAGTTCTCAATCCACGTCAGCACACTACCCCCAATCCCATGTGCTTTAACTTTGCACAATAATCTCCTGTGTAGGACCTTGTCGAAAGCCTTCTGAAAGTCCAAATATACCACATCAACTGGTACTCCTTTGTCCACTTTATTGGAAACATCCTCAAAAAATTCCAGAAGATTTGTCAAGCATGATCTCCCTTTCACAAATCCATGCTGACTTGGACCTATCTTGTCACCATTTTCCAAATGCGCTGCTATGACATCCTTAATAATTGATTCCATCATTTTACCCACTACTGAG
Source organism: Pristiophorus japonicus (assembly GCF_044704955.1). Taxonomy (NCBI): domain Eukaryota; kingdom Metazoa; phylum Chordata; class Chondrichthyes; family Pristiophoridae; genus Pristiophorus; species Pristiophorus japonicus. Next base: position 1,583,212 of record NW_027250831.1, on the reverse strand, counting down.
GTCAGGCTGACCGGTCTATAATTCCCTGCTTTCTCTCTCCCTCCTTTTTTAAAAAGTGGGGTTACATTGGCTACCCTCCACTCGATAGGAACTGATCCAGAGTCAATGGAATGTTGGAAAATGACTGTCAATGCATCCGCTATTTCCAAGGCCACCTCCTTAAGTACTCTGGGATGCAGTCCATCAGGCCCTGGGGATTTATCGGCCTTCAATCCCATCAATTTCCCCAACACAATTTCCCGACTAATAAAGATTTCCCTCAGTTCCTCCTCCTTAATAGACCCTCTGACCACTTTTATATCCGGAAGGTTGTTTGTGTCCTCCTTAGTGAATACTGAACCAAAGTACTTGTTCAATTGGTCTGCCACTTCTTTGTTCCCCGTTATGACTTCTCCTGATTCTGACTGCAGGGGACCTACGTTTGTCTTTACTAACCTTTTTCTCTTTACATACCGATAGAAACTTTTGCAATCGGCCTTAATATTCCCTGCAAGCTTCTTCTCGTACTCCATTTTCTCTGCCCTAATCAAACCCTTTGTCCTCCTCTGCTGAGTTCTAAATTTCTCCCAGTCCCCAGGTTCGCTGCTATTTCTGGCCAATTTGTATGCCATTTCCTTGGCTTTAATACTATCCCTGATTTCCCTAGATAGCCACGGTTGAGCCACATTCCCTTTTTTATTTTTACGCCAGACAGGAATGTGTTCGATGTTGTGAGGAATGATGTCTGGAATGATGTCTGGAATGAGGTGTGGAATGATGTGTGGAATGATATGTGGAATGGTGTGTGGAAGGATGTGTGGAATGAGGTTCGTAATGATAAGTTGAATGATGTCTGCGATGATTTGTGGAATGATATGTGGAATGAGGTATGGAATGGTGTGTGGAATGATATGTGGAATGATGTGTGGAATGAGGTGCGGAATGATGTATGGAATGATATGTGGAATGATGCGTGGAATGTTGTGTGGAATGATGCGTGGAATGATGTGTGGAATGAATTGAGAAATGATGTGTGGAATAATGAGTGTAATGATGTCTGGATGATGTGCGTAATGATGTTTAGAATGAGGTGTGGAAGGATGTGTGGAATGATGTGTGGAATAATGTGTGGAATGATGTGTGGAATGATGTGTGGAATGATGTGTGGAATAATATGTGGAATGCAGTGTGGAATGATGTGTGGAATGAGGTGTGGATGATGTGTGGAATGATGTGATAAATGACGTGTGGAATGATGTTTAAAATGACGTGCTGAATTATGTGTGGAATGATGTGTGGAATGATGTGTGGAATTATGTGTGGAATAATGTGTGGAATGAGGATTGGAATGATGTGTGGAATGAAGTTTGGAATGGTGTGTGGAATGATGTTTGGAATGACGGGTGGAATGAGTTGTGGAATGAGGTTTGGAATGATTTGTGGAATGATATGTGGAATGATGCGTGGAATGATACATGGAATCATGTGTGGAATGAATTGTGGAATGATGTGTGGAATGATGTGTGGAATGATGTGTGGAATGATGTTTAGAATGAGGTGTGCAATGATGTGTGGAATCATTTGTGGAATGAGGTGTGGAATGATGTGTGGAATGATGTGTGGAATAATATGTGGAATGATGTGTGGATGATGTGTGGAATGAGGTGTGGAATGAGGTGTGGAATGAGGTGTGGAATGATGTGTGGAATTATGTTTGAAATGATGTGTGGAATGATGTGTGAAATGATGTGTGGAATGATGTGTTGAATGATGTGTGGAATTATTTGTGGAATGATGTGTCGAATTAGGTGTGGAACCATTTGTGGAATAGTGTGTGGAATGATGTGTGGAATGTTGTGTGGAATGATGTTTGGAATGATGTGTGGAATGATGTATGGAATGAGTTGTTGAATGATGTGTTTAATGATTTGTGGAATGATGTGTGGAATGAGGTGTGGAATGATGTGTGGAATGATGTGTAGATTGATGTGTAGAATGAAATGTGGAACGCTGTGTGGAATGAAGAGTTTAATTATGTGTGGAATGATGTGTGGTATTATGTTTAGAATGAGGTGTTTAATGATGTGTGGAATTATTTGTGGAATGAGGTGTGGAATGATGTGTGGAATGAGGTGTGCAATGATGTTTAGAATGATGTATGGAATGAGGTGTGGAATGATTTGTGGAATGATGTGTGAAATGAGGTGTGGAATGATGTGTGGAATGATGTGTGGATTGATGTGTAGAATGAAATCTGGAACGCTGTGTGGAATGAAGAGTGGAATTATGTGTGGAACGCTGTGTGGAATGAAGAGTGGAATTATGTGTGGAATGATGTGTGGAATTATGTTTAGAATGAGGTGTTTAATGATGTGTGGAATGATTTGTGGAATGAGGTGTGGAATGATGTGTGGAATGAGGTGTGGAATCATGTTTAGAATGAGGTATGGAATGATGTGTGGAATGATTTGTGGAATGATGTGTGGAATGAAGTTTGATATGAGTGTGGAATGATGTGCGGAATGATGTGTGGTATGATGTGTTCGATGTTGTGAGGAATGATGTCTGGAATGATGTCTGGAATGAGGTGTGGAATGATGTGTGGAATGATATGTGGAATGGTGTGTGGAAGGATGTGTGGGATGAGGTTTGTAATGATAAGTTGAATGATGTGTGCGATGATTTGTGGAATGAAATGTGGAATGAGGTTTGGAATGGTGTGTAGAATGATATGTGGAATGACGTGTGGAATGAGGTGTGGAATAATGTGTGGAATGATATGTGGAATGATGCGTGGAATGATGTGTGGAATGATGCGTGGAATGATGTGTGGAATGAATTGAGGAATGTTGTGTGGAATAATGATTGTAATGATGTCTGGATGATGTGCGTAATGATGTTTAGAATGAGGTGTTGAATGATGTGTGGAATGATGCGTGGAATAATGTGTGGAATGATGTGTGGAATGATGTGTGGAATGATGTGTGGAATAATATGTGGAATGATATGTGGAATGATGTGTGGAATGAGGTGTGGATGATGTGTGGAATGATGTGTGAAATGACGTGTGGAATGATGTTTAAAATGATGTGTGGAAAGATGTGTGGAATGATATGTGGAATGAGGATTGGAATGATGTGTGGAATGAAGTTTGGAATGGTGTGTGGAATGATGTTTGGAATGACGGGTGGAATGTTTTGTGGAATGAGGTTTGGAATGATGTGTGGAATGATACATGGAATGATGTGTGGAATGAATTGTGGAATGATGTGTGGAATGATGTGTGGAATGATGTGTGGAATGATGTGTGGAATGATGATTGAAATGATGTGTGGAATGATGTGTGAAATGATGTGTGGAATGATGTGTTGAATGAGGTGTGGAATTATATGTGGAATGATGTGTCGAATTAGGTGTGGAACCATTTGTGGAATGATGTGTGGAATGATGTGTGGAATGTTGTGTGGAATGATGTTTGGAATGATGTGTGGAATAATGTATGGAATGAGTTGTTGAATGATGTGTGGAATGAGTTGTGGAATGATGTGTGGACTGAGGTGTGGAATGATTTGTGGAATGATGTGTGGATTGATGTGTAGAATGAAATGTGGAACACTGTGTCGAATGAAGAGTGGAATTATGTGTCGAATGATGTGTGGAATTATGTTTAGAATGTGGTGTTTAATGATGTGTGGAATGATTTGTGGAAAGAGGTGTGGAATGATGTGTGCAATGAGGTGTGGAATGATGTTTAGAATGAGGTATGGAATGATGTGTGGAATGATGTGTGGAATGATGTGTGGATTGATGTGTAGAATGACATGTGGAACGCTGTGTGGAATGAAGATTGGAATTATGTTTGGAACGCTGTGTGGAATGAAGAGTGGAATTATATGTGGAATGATGTGTGGAATTATGTTTAGAATGAGGTGTTTAATGATGTGTGGAATGATTGGTGGAATGAGGTGTGGAATGATGTGTGGAATGAGGTGTGGAATGATGTTTAGAGTGAGGAATGGAGTGATGTGTGGAATGATTTGTGGAATGAGGTGTGGAATGATGTGTGGAATGATGCGTGGAATAAATTGTGGAATGATGTTTGGAATGATGAGTGGAATGATGTGTGGAATGATGTGTGGTATGAGGTGTGGAATGATGTGCGCAATGATGTGTGGTATGATGTGTTCGATGTTGTGAGAAATGATGTCTGGAATGATGTCTGGAATGAGGTTTGGAATGATGCTTGGAATGATATGTGGAATGGTGTGTGGAATGATGTTTGAAATGATGTGTGGAATGATGTGTGAAATGATGTGTGGAATGATGTGTTGAATGAGGTGTGGAATTATATGTGGAATGATGTGTCGAATGAGGTGTGGAACCATTTGTGGAATAGAGTGTGGAATGATGTGTGGAATGTTGTGTGGAATGATGTGTGGAATAATGTGTGGAATGAGGATTGGAATGACGTGTGGAATGATGTGTGGAATGATGTGTGGAATGAGGTGTGGAATAATGTTTGGAATGTGGTGTGGAATGATCAGTGGAATGATGTGTGGAATGATGTGTGGAATGATGTGTGGACTGATGTGTGGAATGATGTGTGGAATGACGTGTGCAATGATCTTTGGAATGTGATTTGGAATGATGTGTGGAATGAGGTGTGGACTGATGTGTCGAATGATGGGTGGAATGATGTGTGGAATGATGTGTAGAATGATGTGTCGAATGATATGTGGAATGATGTGTGGAATGATCTCTCGAAAGATGTGTGGAATGTTGTGTGGAATGAAATGTGGAATGATGTGTGGAATGATGTATGGAATGATGTGTGGAATGCTGCTTAGAATAAAGCGTGGAATGATGTGTGGAATGAATTATGGAATGGTGTGTGGAATGCTGCTTAGAATAAAGCATGGAATGATGTGTGGAATGAATTGTGGAATGGTGTGTGGAATGATGTGTGGAATGAGGTGTGGAATAATGAGTGGAATGACGTATGGAATGATGTGTGGAATGATGTCCCGAATGATGTTTGGAATGATGTGTGGAATGATGTGTGGACTGGTGTGTGGAATGAGGTGTGGAATGATGTGTGGAATGAGGTGTGGAATGATGTGTGGAATCATGTGTTGAATGAGGTGTGGAATGAGGTGTGGAATGATGCGTGGAATGATGCGTGGAATGATGCATGGAAGGATGTGTGGATTGATGTGTGGAATAAATTGTGGAATGATGTTTGGAATGATGAGTGGGATGAAGCGTGGAATGATGCGTGGAATGATGCATGTAAGTATGTGTGGATTGATGTGTGGAATAAATTCTGGAATGATGTTTGGAATGATGACTGGAATGATGTGTGGAATGATGTGTGGTATGAGGTGTGGAATGATGTGCGGAATGATGTGTGGTATGATGTTTTCGATGTTGTGAGGAATGATGTCTGGAATGATGTCTGGAATGAGGTGTGGAATAATGTGTGGAAAGTTTTGTGGAATGGTGTGTGGAAGGATGTGTGGAAAGAGGTTTGTAATGATAAGTTGAATAATGTGTGCGATGATTTGTGGAATGATATGTGGAATGAGGTATGGAATGGTGTGTGGAATGATATGTGGAATGATGTCTGGAAAGAGGTGTGGAATGATGTGTGGAATGATATGTGGAATGATGCGTGTTATGATGTGTGGAATGATGCGTGGAATGATGTGTGGAATGAATTGAGGAATGATGTGTGGAATAATGAGTGTAATGATGTCTGGATGATGTGCGTAATGATGTTTAGAATGAGGTGTGGAAGGATGTGTGGAATGATGTGTGGAATAATGTGTGGAATGATGTGTGGAATGATATGTGGAATGATGTGTGGTATAATATGTGGAATGATGTGTGGAATGATGTGTGGAATGAGGTGTGGATGCTGTGTGGAATGATGTGTGAAATTACGTGTGCAATGATGTTTAAAATGATGTGTGGAATGATGTGTGGAATGCTGTGTGGAATGATGTGTGGAATTATGTGTGGAATAATGTGTGGAATGAGGATTGGAATGATGTGTGGAATGAAGTTTGGAATGGTGTGTGGAATGATACATGGAATGATGTGTGGAATGAATTGTGGAATGATGTGTGGAATGATGTGTGGAATGATATGTGGAATGATGCGTGGAATGATACTTGGAATGATGTGTGGAATGAATTGTGGAATGATGTGTGGAATGATGTTAAGAATGAGGTGTGCAATGATGTGTGGAATGATTTGTGGAATGAGGTGTGGAATAATATGTGGTAGGATGTGTGGAATAATATGTGGAATGATGTGTGGATGATGTGTGGAATGACGTGTGGAATGAGGTGTGGAATGAGGTGTGGAATGAGGTGTGGAATGATGTGTGGAATGATGTTTGAAATGATGTGTGGAATGATATGTGAAATGATGTGTGGAATGATGTGTTGAATGAGGTGTGGAATTATATGTGGAATGATGTGTCGAATTAGGTGTGTGTTAGCGTTAGTGTTTTCTCTGAAGAATCACTCAACACTCAGAGTCGGTTACAACGCCTGGCGACATTTAATAACGCTCAGCGGGGAGGAAAGACTCAGGACTCTATCCAGGTTTCTCTCCACAGAACAAAGGTTTACATGCACCTTTATATGTTTCACAACAGTTACAAAACAGTTTACTACAGATACACAGCCCATCACGGCTGGACACAAGCCAATCACAACGATTATAGATTACATATAGGTTTTTTTAACCCAATAGAATTCCCCTATTATCCCGGGAACCATATGTTCGGTTTTTGTCAGCGTGGGCTGATCGATGACTTTATAGGTTCTCTCCCTAGTTCTTTCATCTGGGAGAAATAATTGGTTTATAGCCTTGTTTACAGCAAATGGTTTCCCTCTTATCTTTCTTCCTGGGGAATTAATTGGTTTATGGCCTTGTTCACAGGAGATGGTTTCCTTCTTATCTCTGTCTTCCCTCATCCCAGGCATTCCTACAGTGGGCCTCACAGGGTTATTGCTCGCTCAGTGAACGTTCAACAGTTCACAGCTTGACTACCTGATTTCCCATCATGCCTGGGCAGCCATTTTATGTGTGTGTCCATTTAAGCTTATGTGAGCTTTAAATATCCAGCAGGTGCCTAATGCCTAAGTCTATATATATATATATATCTACTCTCGACAATAGTGTGGAACCATTTTGGAACAGTATGTGGAATGATGTGTGGAATGTTGTGTGGAATGATGTTTGGAATGATGTGTGGAATGATGTATGGAATGAGTTGTTGAATGATGTGTGGAATGAGTTGTGGAATGATGTGTGGAATGAGGTGTGGAATGATGTGTGGAATGATGTGTGGATTGATGTGTAGAATGAAATGTGGAACGCTGTGTGGAATGAAGAGTGGAATTATGTGTGGAATGATGTGTGGAATTATGTTTAGAATGAGGTGTGTAATGATGTGTGGAATGATTTGTGGAATGAGGTGTGGAATGATGTGTGGAATGAGGTGTGGAATGATGTTTAGAATGAGGTATGGAATGATGTGTGGAATGCTTTGTGGAATGATGTGTGAAATGAGGTGTGGAATGATGTGTGGAATGATGTGTGAAATGAGGTGTGGAATGATGTGTGGAATGATGTGTGGATTGATGTGTAGAATGAAATGTGGAACGCTGTGTGGAATGAAGAGTGGAATTATGTGTGGAACGCTGTGTGGAATTATGTTTAGAATGAGGTGTTTAATGATGTGTGGAATGATTTGTGGAATGAGGTGTGGAATGGTGTGTGGAATGATGCGTGGAATGAGGCGTGGAATTCGGAATGGAATGATGTGTGGAATGCGGTGTGGCATAGGTTTGGAATGATGTGTGGAATGATGTGTAGAATGAGGTGTGGAATGATGTGTGGAAAGATTCGTGGAATGATGTGTAGAATGAGGTTTGGAACGATGTGTGGAATGATGGGTGTAATGATGTGTGGAATAATGTGTGGAATGAGGTTTGGAATGATGTGTGGAATCATGTTTGGGATGATGTGTGGAATGATGTGTGGAATAACGGGTGGAATGTGTTGTTGAATGAGGTGGGAAATGAGGTGTGGAATGATGTGTGGAATGAGGTGTGTAATGATGCGTGGAATGATGCGTGGAATGATGCGTGGAAGGATGTGTGGACTGATGTGTGGAATAAATAGTGGAATGTTGTTTAAAATGAGGTGTGGAATGATGTGTGGAATCATGTGTTGAATAAGTTGTGGAATGAGGTTTGGAATGATGCGTGGAATGATGCGTGGAATGATGCATGGAAGTATGTGTGGATTGATGTGTGGAATAAATTGTGGAATGATGTTTGGAATGATGAGTGGAATGATGTGTGGAATGATTTGGGGTATGATGTGTTCGAAGTTGTGAGGAATGATGTCTGGAATGATGTCTGGAATGAGGTGTGGAATGATGTGTGGAATGGTATGTGGAATGGTGTATGGAAGGATGTGTGGAATGAGGTTTGTAATGATAAGTTGAATGATATATGCTATGATTGGTGGAATGATATGTGGAATGAGGTATGGAATGGTGTGTGGAATGATATGTGGAATGATGTCTGGAATGGGGTGTGGAATGATGTGTGAAATGATATGTGGAATGATGCGTGGAATGATGTGTGGAATGAAGTTTGGAATGACGGGTGGAATGTGTTATGGAATGAGGTTTGGAATGATGTGTGGAATGATATGTGGAATGATGCGTGGAATGATACATGGAATGATGTGTGGAATGAATTGTGGAATGATGTGTGGAATGATGTGTGGAATGATGTGTGGAATGATGTTAAGAATGAGGTGTGCAATGATGTGTGGAATGATTTGTGGAATGAGGTGTGGAATGATGTGTGGAATGATGTGTGGAATGAATTGAGGAATGATGTGTGGAATAATGAGTGTAATGATGTCTGGATGATGTGAGTAATGAGTTTTAGAATGAGGTGTGGAAGGATGTGTGGAATGATGTCTGAAATGAGGTGTGGAATGATGTGTGGAATAATATGTGGAATGATGTGTGGAAAGATGTGTGGAATGAGGTGTGGATGATGTGTGGAATGATGTGTGAAATGACGTGTGGAATGATGTTTAAAATGATGTGTGGAATGATGTGTGGAATGCTGTGTGGAATGATGTGTGGAATTATGTGTGGAATAATGTGTGGAATGAGGATTGGAATGATGTGTGGAATGAAGTTTGGAATGGTGTGTGGAATGATGTTTCGAATGACGGGTGGAATGAGTTATGGAATGAGGTTTGGAATGATGTGTGGAATGATATGTGGAATGATGCGTGGAATGATACATGGAATGATGTGTGGAATGAATTGTGGAATGATGTGTGGAATGATGTTTGGAATGATGTGTGGAAAGATGTTAAGAATGATGTGTGCAATGATGTGTGGAATGATTTGTGGAATGAGCTGTGGAATGATGTGTGGAATGATGTGTGGAATAATATGTGGAATGATGTGTGGATGATGTGTGGACTGAGGTGTGGAATGAGGTGTGGAATGAGGTGTGGAATGAGGTGTGGAATGATATGTGGAATGATGTTTGAAATGATGTGTGGAATGATGTGTGAAATGATGTGTGGAATGATGTGTTTAATGAGGTGTGGAATTATATGCGGCATGATGTGTCGAATTAGGTGTGGAACCATTTGTGGAATAGTGTGTGGAATGATGTGTGGAATGTTGTGTGGAATGATGTTTGGAATGATGTGTGGAATGATGGATGGAATGAGTCGTTGAATGATGTGTGGAATGAGTTGTGGAATGATGTGTGGAATGAGGTGTGGAATGATGTGTGGAATGATGTGTGGATTGATGTGTAGAATGAAATGTGGAACGCTGTGTGGAATGAAGAGTGGAATTATCTGTGGAATGATGTGTGGAATTATGTTTAGAATGAGGTGTTTAATGATGTGTGAAATGATTTGTGGAATGAGGTGTGGAATGATGTGTGGAATGAGGTGTGGAATGATGTGTGGAATGATGTGTGGAACGCTGTGTGGAATGAAGAGTGGGATTATGTGTGGATCGCTGTGTGGAATGAAGAGTGGTATTATGTGTGGAATGATGTGTGGAATTCTGTTTAGAATGAGGTGTTTAATGATGTATTGAATGATTTGTGGAATGAGGTGTGGAATGATGTGTGGAATGAGGTGTGGAATGATGTGTGGAATGATGTGTGGAATAATATGTGGAATGATGTGTGGATGATGTGTGGAATGAGGTGTGGAATGAGGTGTGGAATGATGTGTGGAATGAGGTGTGGAAAGATGTGTGGAATGATGTTTGAAATGATGTGTGGAATGATGTGTGAAATGATTGTGGAATGATGTGTTGAATGAGTTGTGGAATTATATGTGGAATGATGTGTCGAATGAGGTGTGGAACCATTTGTGGAATAGTGTGTGGAACGATGTGTGGAATGTTGTTTGGAATGAGTTGTTGAATGATGTTTGGAATGAGTTGTGGAATGATGTGTGGAATGAGTGTGGAATGATGTGTGGAATGATGTATGGAATGAGTTGTTGAATGATGTGTGGAATGAGTTGTGGAATGATGTGTGGAATGAGGTGTGGAATGATGTGTGGAATGATGTGTGGATTGATGTGTAGATTGAAATGTGGAACGCTGTGTGGAATGAAGAGTGGAATTATCTGTGGAATGATGTGTGGAATTGTTTAGAATGAGGTGTTTAATGATGTGTGGAAAGATTTGTGGAATGAGGTGTGGAATGATGTGTGGAATGAGGTGTGGAATGATGTGTGGAATGATGTGTGGAACGCTGTGTGGAATGAAGAGTGGAATTATGTGTGGAACGCTGTGTGGAATGAAGAGTGGTATTATGTGTGGAATGATGTGTGGAATGATGTTTGAAATGATGTGTGGAATGATGTGTGAAATGATTGTGGAATGATGTGTTGAATGAGTTGTGGAATTATATGTGGAATGATGTGTCGAATGAGGTGTGGAACCATTTGTGGAATAGTGTGTGGAATGATGTGTGGAATGTTGTGTGGAATGATGTGTGGAATGATGTGTGGAATGACTGGTGGAATGAGTTGTGGAATAATGCGTGGAATGATGTGTGGAATGATATGTGGAATGATGTTTGAAATGATGTGTGGAATGACGTGTGGAATGATGTTTGGAATGATGTGTTGGGGAAATTGATGGGATTGAAGGCCGATAAATCCCCAGGGCCTGATGGACTGCATCCCAGCGTACTTAAGGAGGTGGCCTTGGAAATAGTGGATGCGTTGACAGTCATTTTCCAACATTCCATTGACTCTGGATCAGTTCCTATGGAGTAGAGGGTAGCCAATGTAACCCCACTTTTTAAAAAAGGAGGGAGAGAGAAAACAGGGAATTATAGACCGGTCAGCCTGACATCGGTAGTGGGTAAAATGATGGAATCAATTATTAAGGATGTCATAGCAGTGCATTTGGAAAGAGGTGACATGATAGGTCCAAGTCAGCATGGATTTGTGAAAGGGAAATCATGCTTGACAAATCTTCTGGAATTTTTTGAGGATGTTTCCAGTAGAGTGGATAAGGGAGAACCAGTTGATGTGGTATATTTGGACTTTCAGAAGGCGTTCGACAAGGTCCCACACAAGAGATTGATGTGCAAAGTTAGAGCACATGGGATTGGGGGTAGTGTACTGACATGGATTGAGAACTGGTTGTCAGACAGGAAGCAAAGAGTAGGAATAAATGGGTACTTTTCAGAATGGCAGGCAGTGACTAGTGGGGTACCGCAAGGTTCTGTGCTGGGGCCCCAGCTGTTTACACTGTACATTAATGATTTAGATGAGGGGATTAAATGTAGTATCTCCAAATTTGCGGATGACACTAAGTTGGGTGGCAATGTGAGCTGCGAGGAGGATGCTGTGAGGCTGCAGAGCGACTTGGATAGGTTAGGTAAGTGGGCAAATGCATGGCAGATGAAGTATAATGTGGATAAATGTGAGGTTATCCACTTTGGTGGTAAAAACAGAGAGACAGACTATTATCTGAATGCTGACAGATTAGGAAAAGGGGAGGTGCAAAGAGACCTGGGTGTCATGGTACATCAGTCATTGAAGGTTGGCATGCAGGTGAAGCAGGCGGTTAAGAAAGCAAATGGCATGTTGGCCTTCATAGCAAGGGGATTTGAGTACAGGGGCAGGGAGGTGTTGCTACAGTTGTACAGGGCATTGGTGAGGCCACACCTGGAGTATTGTGTACAGTTTTGGTCTCCTAACCTGAGGAAGGACATTCTTGCTATTGAGGGAGTGCAGCGAAGGTTCACCAGACTGATTCCCGGGATGGCGGGACTGACCTATCAAGAAAGACTGGATCAACTGGGCTTGTATTCACTGGAGTTCAGAAGAATGAGAGGGGACCTCATAGAAACATATAAAATTCTGACGGGGTTAGACAGGTTAGATGCAGGAAGAATGTTCCCAATTTTGGAGAAGTCCAGAACCAGGGGTCACAGTCTAAGGATAAGGGGTAAGCCATTTAGGACCGAGATGCGGAGGAACTTCTTCACCCAGAGAGTGGTGAAACTGTGGAATTCTCTACCACAGAAAGTTGTTGAGGCCAATTCACTAAATATATTCAAAAAGGAGTTAGATGAGGTCCTTACTGCTAGGGGGATCAAGGGGTATGGTGAGAAAGCAGGAATGGTGTACTGAAGTTGAATGTTCAGCCATGAACTCATTGAATGGCGGTGCAGGCTAGAAGGGCCGAATGGCCTACTCCTGCACCTATTTTCTATGTTTCTATGTTTCTATGTGCGGAATGACGTGTGGAATGATGTTTGTAATGATGTGTGGAATGATGTATGGAATGAGTTGTTGAATGAAGTGTGGAATGAGTTGTGGAATGATGTGTGGAATGAGGTGTGGAATGATGTGTGGAATGATGTGTGGATTGATGTGTAGAATGAAATGTGGAACGCTGTGTGAAATGAAGTGTGGAATTATGTGTGGAATGATGTGTGGAATTATGTTTAAAATGAGGTGTTTAATGATGTGTGGAATGACTTGTGGAATGAGGTGTAATGATGTGTGGAATGAGGTGTGGAATGATGTTTAGAATGAGGTATGGAATGATGTGTGGAATGATTTGTGGAATGATGTGTGGAATGAGGTGTGGATTGATGTTTGGAATGATGTGTGGATTGATGTGTAGAATGAAATGTGGAACGCTGTGTGGAATGAAGAGTGGAATTATGTGTGGAACGCTGTGTGGAATGAAGAGTGGAATTATGTGTGGAATGATGTGTGGAATTATGTTTAGAATGAGGTGTTTAATGATGTGTGGAATGATTTGTGGAATGAGGTGTGGAATGATGTGTGCAATGAGGTGTGGAATGATGTTTAGAATGAGGTATGGAATGATGTGTGGAATGATTTGTGGAATGAGGTGTGGAATGATGTGTGGAATGATGTGTGGAATAAAATGTGGAATGATGAGTGGTATGATGCATGGAATGCCATGTGAAATGATGTGTGGAATGATGTGTGGAATGATGTGTGGAATGATGTTTGGAATGTGGTGTGGAATGATCAGTGGAATGATGTGTGGAATTATGTGTGGAATGATGTGTGGAATGATGTGTGGAATAATGTGTGGAATGATGTGTGGAATAATGTGTGGAATGATGTGTGGAATGATGTGTGTAATGATGTTTGGAATGAGATTTGGAATGATGTGTGGAATGAGGTGTGGAATGATGTGTGGAATGATGGGTGGAATGATGTGTGGAATGATGTGCAGAATGATGTGTGGAATGATGTGTGGATTGATGTGTGGAATGATGTCTAGAAAAATGTGTGGAATGATGTGTGGAATAAAATGTGGAATGATGTGTGGAATGATGTATGGAATGATGTGTGGAATGATGCTTAGAATGATGCGTGGAATGATGTGTGGAATGAATTGTGGAATGGTGTGTGGAATGATGTATAAAATGAGGTGTGGAATGATGTGGGAACGATTTACGGAATGAGGTGTGGAATGATGTGTGGAATGAGGTGTGGAATGAGGTGTGGAATAATGAGTGGAATGACGTATGGAATGATGTGTGGAATGATGTCCCGAATGATGTGTGGAATGATGTGTGGAATGATATGTGGACTGGTGTATGGAATGAGGCGTGGAATGATGTGTGGAATCATGTGTTGAATGAGGTGTGGAAATAGGTGTGGAATGATGCGTGGAATGATGCGTGGAATGATGCATGGAAGGATGTGTGGATTGATTTGTGGAATAAATTGTGGAATGATGTTTGGGGTGGTGAGTGGAATGATGTGTAGCATGATGTGTGGTAAGAGGTGTGGAATGAGGTGTGGAATGTTTTATGGAATGAAGTGAGGAATGATATGTGGAATGATGTGTGGAATGATGTGTGGAATGATGTGTGGAATGATGTGTGGAATGATACGTGGAATGAGGCGTGGAATGAGGAATGGAATGATGTGTGAAATGATGTGTGGGATGCTATGTGGCATAGGTTTGGAATGTTGTATGGAATGATGTGTAGAATGAGGTGTGAAAAATTGCGAGGAATGATGTGTGGAATGAAGTGTGGAATGATGTGTGGAATGATGTGTGGAATGATGTGTGTAATGATGTATGGAATGATCTGTGGAATGCCGTGAGGAATGACGTGTGGAATGATGTGTGCAATGCTATGTGCAATGATGTGAGGAATGACGTTTAGAATGAGATGTGAATTGATGTGTGGAATGATGTTTGGAATGATGTGTGGAATGATGTTTGCAATGAGGTGTGGAATGATGTGTGGAATGATGTGTGGAATGATGTGTGGATTGATTTGTGGAATGATGTGTGGAATGATGTGTGGAATGATGTGTGGAGCGATGGGTGGAATGATGTGTGGAATAATGTGTCGAATGAGGTTTGGAATGATGTGTGGAATGATGTTTGGAAAGATATGTGGAATGACGTGTGGTATGACGGGTGGAATGTGTTGTGGAATGAGGTGGGAAATAAGTTGTGGAATGATGTGTGGAATGAGGTGTTGAATGAGGTGAAGAATGACGTGTGGTATGACGTGTGGAATGATGTGTGGAGTTATATTTGGAATGAGTTTTGGAATGATGTGTGGAATGATTTGTGGAATGATGTGTGGAATGATGTGTGGACTGAGGTGTGGAATGAGGTGTGGAATGATGCGTGGAATGATGCGTGGAATGATGCGTGGAAGGATGTGTGGATTGATGTGTGGAATAAATAGTGGAATGATGTTTATAATGAGGTGTGGAATGATGTGTGGAATGATGTTTGGAATGATGTGTGGAATGATATGTGGAATGAGGTCTGGAATGATGTGTGGAATGATGCGTGGAATGATGCGTGGAATGATGCATGGAAGGATGTGTGGATTGATGCGTGGAATAAATTGTGGAATGATGTTTGGAATGATGAGTGGAATGATGTGTGGAATGATGTGTGGAATGAGGTGTGGAATGATGTGCGGAATGATGTGTGGTATGATGTGTGGAATGATGTGTGGAATGAGGTGTGGAATGCTGAATGGAATGATGTGTGGAATGATATGTGGAATGATGTGTGGAATGAGGTGTGGAATGATACGTGGAATGAGGCGTGGAAAGAGGTTTGGAATAATGTGTGGAATGATGTGTGGAATGATCTGTGGAATAAAGGCCCAATTGATGTGTAGAATGATGTTTGGAATGATGTGTGGAATGATGTGTGGAATGATCTGTGGAATGATGTTAAGAGTGAGGTGTGGAATGCTGTGAGGGATGATATGTGAAATGATGTGTGGAATTATGTCTGGAATGAAGTGTGGAATGTGGTGTGGAATGATGTGTAGAATAAGGTTTGGAATGATGTGTGCAATAATGTGTGGAATGAGGTTTGGAATGATGTGTGGAATGATGTTTGGAATGATGTGTGGAATGATGTTTGCAATGAGGTGTGGAATGATGTGTGGAATGATGTGTGGAATGATGTGTGGATTGATTTGTGGAATGATGTGTGGAATGATGTGTGGAATGATGTGTGGAGCGATGGGTGGAATGATGTGTGGAATAATGTGTCGAATGAGGTTTGGAATGATGTGTGGAATGATGTTTGGAAAGATATGTGGAATGACGTGTGGTATGACGGGTGGAATGTGTTGTGGAATGAGGTGGGAAATAAGTTGTGGAATGATGTGTGGAATGAGGTGTTGAATGAGGTGAAGAATGACGTGTGGTATGACGTGTGGAATGATGTGTGGAATTATATTTGGAATGAGTTTTGGAATGATGTGTGGAATGATGTGTGGACTGAGGTGTGGAATGAGGTGTGGAATGATGCGTGGAATGATGCGTGGAATGATGCGTGGAAGGATGTGTGGATTGATATGTGGAATAAATAGTGGAATGATGTTTATAATGAGGTGTGGAATGATGTGTGGAATGATGTGTGGAATGATGTGTGGAATGATGTGTGGAATGATATGTGGAATGAGGTCTGGAATGATGTGTGGAATGATGCGTGGAGTGATGCGTGGAATGATGCATGGAAGGATGTGTGGATTGATGCGTGGAATAAATTGTGGAATGATGTTTGGAATGATGAGTGGAATGATGTGTGGAATGATGTGTGGAATGAGGTGTGGAATGATGTGCGGAATGATGTGTGGTATGATGTGTGGAATGATGTGTGGAATGAGGTGTGGAATGCTGAATGGAATGATGTGTGGAATGATATGTGGAATGATGTGTGGAATGAGGTGTGGAATGATACGTGGAATGAGGCGTGGAAAGAGGTTTGGAATAATGTGTGGAATGATGTGTGGAATGATCTGTGGAATAAAGGCCCAATTGATGTTTAGAATGATGTTTGGAATGATGTGTGGAATGATGTGTGGAATGATCTGTGGAATGATGTTAAGAGTGAGGTGTGGAATGCTGTGAGGGATGATATGTGAAATGATGTGTGGAATTATGTCTGGAATGAAGTGTGGAATGTGGTGTGGAATGATGTGTAGAATAAGGTTTGGAATGATGTGTGCAATAATGTGTGGAATGAGGTTTGGAATGATGTGTGGAATGATGTTTGGAATGATGTGTGGAATGATGTGTGGAATAACGGGTGGAATGTGTTGTGGAATGAGGTGGGAAATGAGTTGTGGAATTATGTGTGGAATGACGTGTGGTATGAGGTGTCGAATGATGTGTGCAATGCTGTGTGGAATGATGTGTCGAATGATGTTTGGAATGATGTTTGGAATGATGCGTGGAATGATGCGTGGAAGGATATGTGGATTGATGTGTGGAATAAATAGGGGAATGATGTTTAAAATTAGGTATGGAATGATGTGTGGAATGATGTGTGGAATGAGGTGTGAAATGATGTGTGGAATCATGTGTGGAATAATGTGTGGAATGAGGTGTGGAATGAGGTGTGGAATGATGCGTGGAATGATGCGTGGAATGATGCATGGAAAGATGTGTGGCTTAATGTGTGGAATAATATGTGGAATGATGTTTGGAAAGATTAGTGGAATGATGTGTGGAATAATGTTTGGAGTGATGTGTCGAATGATGTTTGGAATGATGTTTGGAATGAAGCATGGAATGATGCGTGGAAGGATATGTGGATTGATGTGTGGAATAAATAGGGGAATGATGTTTAAAATTAGGTGTGGAATGATGTGTGGAATGATGTGTGGAATGATGACTGGAATGACGTGTGGCATGTTGTATGGAATGAAGTTGTCGAATGATATGTGGAATGATGTGTGGAATGTTGTGTGGAATGATGCGTGGAATGAGGCGTGGAAAGAGGAATGGAATGATGTGTGAATTGATGTGTGGAATGCTGTGTGGCATAGGTTTGGAATGTTGTGTGGAATGATGTTTAGAATGAGGTGTGGAAAAATGCGTGGAATGATGAGTGGAATGATGTGTGGAATGAAGAGTGGTATTATGTGTGGAATGATGTGTGGAATGATGTTTGAAATGATGTGTGGAATGATGTGTGAAATGATTGTGGAATGATGTGTTGAATGAGTTGTGGAATTATATGTGGAATGATGTGTCGAATGAGGTGTGGAACCATTTGTGGAATAGTGTGTGGAATGATGTGTGGAATGTTGTGTGGAATGATGTGTGGAATGATGTGTGGAATGACTGGTGGAATGAGTTGTGGAATAATGCTTGGAATGATGTGTGGAATGATATGTGGAATGATGTTTGAAATGATGTGTGGAATGACGTGTGGAATGATGTTTGGAATGATGTGTTGGGGAAATTGATGGGATTGAAGGCCGATAAATCCCCAGGGCCTGATGGACTGCATCCCAGCGTACTTAAGGAGGTGGCCTTGGAAATAGTGGATGCGTTGACAGTCATTTTCCAACATTCCATTGACTCTGGATCAGTTCCTATGGAGTGGAGGGTAGCCAATGTAACCCCACTTTTTAAAAAAGGAGGGAGAGAGAAAACAGGGAATTATAGACCGGTCAGCCTGACATCGGTAGTGGGTAAAATGATGGAATCAATTATTAAGGATGTCATAGCAGTGCATTTGGAAAGAGGTGACATGATAGGTCCAAGTCAGCATGGATTTGTGAAAGGGAAATCATGCTTGACAAATCTTCTGGAATTTTTTGAGGATGTTTCCAGTAGAGTGGATAAGGGAGAACCAGTTGATGTGGTATATTTGGACTTTCAGAAGGCGTTCGACAAGGTCCCACACAAGAGATTGATGTGCAAAGTTAGAGCACATGGGATTGGGGGTAGTGTACTGACATGGATTGAGAACTGGTTGTCAGACAGGAAGCAAAGAGTAGGAATAAATGGGTACTTTTCAGAATGGCAGGCAGTGACTAGTGGGGTACCGCAAGGTTCTGTGCTGGGGCCCCAGCTGTTTACACTGTACATTAATGATTTAGATGAGGGGATTAAATGTAGTATCTCCAAATTTGCGGATGACACTAAGTTGGGTGGCAGTGTGAGCTGCGAGGAGGATGCTGTGAGGCTGCAGAGCGACTTGGATAGGTTAGGTAAGTGGGCAAATGCATGGCAGATGAAGTATAATGTGGATAAATGTGAGGTTATCCACTTTGGTGGTAAAAACAGAGAGACAGACTATTATCTGAATGCTGACAGATTAGGAAAAGGGGAGGTGCAAAGAGACCTGGGTGTCATGGTACATCAGTCATTGAAGGTTGGCATGCAGGTGAAGCAGGCGGTTAAGAAAGCAAATGGCATGTTGGCCTTCATAGCAAGGGGATTTGAGTACAGGGGCAGGGAGGTGTTGCTACAGTTGTACAGGGCATTGGTGAGGCCACACCTGGAGTATTGTGTACAGTTTTGGTCTCCTAACCTGAGGAAGGACATTCTTGCTATTGAGGGAGTGCAGCGAAGGTTCACCAGACTGATTCCCGGGATGGCGGGACTGACCTATCAAGAAAGACTGGATCAACTGGGCTTGTATTCACTGGAGTTCAGAAGAATGAGAGGGGACCTCATAGAAACATATAAAATTCTGACGGGGTTAGACAGGTTAGATGCAGGAAGAATGTTCCCAATTTTGGAGAAGTCCAGAACCAGGGGTCACAGTCTAAGGATAAGGGGTAAGCCATTTAGGACCGAGATGCGGAGGAACTTCTTCACCCAGAGAGTGGTGAAACTGTGGAATTCTCTACCACAGAAAGTTGTTGAGGCCAATTCACTAAATATATTCAAAAAGGAGTTAGATGAGGTCCTTACTGCTAGGGGGATCAAGGGGTATGGTGAGAAAGCAGGAATGGGGTACTGAAGTTGAATGTTCAGCCATGAACTCATTGAATGGCGGTGCAGGCTAGAAGGGCCGAATGGCCTACTCCTGCACCTATTTTCTATGTTTCTATGTTTCTATGTGTGGAATGACGTGTGGAATGATGTTTGTAATGATGTGTGGAATGATGTATGGAATGAGTTGTTGAATGAAGTGTGGAATGAGTTGTGGAATGATGTGTGGAATGAGGTGTGGAATGATGTGTGGAATGATGTGTGGATTGATGTGTAGAATGAAATGTGGAACGCTGTGTGAAATGAAGTGTGGAATTATGTGTGGAATGATGTGTGGAATTATGTTTAAAATGAGGTGTTTAATGATGTGTGGAATGACTTGTGGAATGAGGTGTAATGATGTGTGGAATGAGGTGTGGAATGATGTTTAGAATGAGGTATGGAATGATGTGTGGAATGATTTGTGGAATGATGTGTGGAATGAGGTGTGGATTGATGTTTGGAATGATGTGTGGATTGATGTGTAGAATGAAATGTGGAACGCTGTGTGGAATGAAGAGTGGAATTATGTGTGGAAGGCTGTGTGGAATGAAGAGTGGAATTATGTGTGGAATGATGTGTGGAATTATGTTTAGAATGAGGTGTTTAATGATGTGTGGAATGATTTGTGGAATGAGGTGTGGAATGATGTGTGCAATGAGTTGTGGAATGATGTTTAGAATGAGGTATGGAATGATGTGTGGAATGATTTGTGGAATGAGGTGTGGAATGATGTGTGGAATGATGTGTGGAATAAAATGTGGAATGATGAGTGGTATGATGCATGGAATGCCATGTGAAATGATGTGTGGAATGATGTGTGGAATGATGTGTGGAATGATGTTTGGAATGTGGTGTGGAATGATCAGTGGAATGATGTGTGGAATTATGTGTGGAATGATGTGTGGAATGATGTGTGGAATAATGTGTGGAATGATGTGTGTAATAATGTGTGGAATGATGTGTGGAATGATGTGTGTAATGATGTTTGGAATGAGATTTGGAATGATGTGTGGAATGAGGTGTGGAATGATGTGTGGAATGATGGGTGGAATGATGTGTGGAATGATGTGCAGAATGATGTGTGGAATGATGTGTGGATTGATGTGTGGAATGATGTCTAGAAAAATGTGTGGAATGATGTGTGGAATAAAATGTGGAATGATGTGTGGAATGATGTATGGAATGATGTGTGGAATGATGCTTAGAATGATGCGTGGAATGATGTGTGGAATGAATTGTGGAATGGTGTGTGGAATGATGTTTAAAATGAGGTGTGGAATGATGTGGGAACGATTTGCGGAATGAGGTGTGGAATGATGTGTGGAATGAGGTGTGGAATGAGGTGTGGAATAATGAATGGAATGACGTATGGAATGATGTGTGGAATGATGTCCCGAATGATGTGTGGAATGATGTGTGGAATGATATGTGGACTGGTGTATGGAATGAGGCGTGGAATGATATGTGGAATCATGTGTTGAATGAGGTGTGGAAATAGGTGTGGAATGATGCGTGGAATGATGCGTGGAATGATGCATGGAAGGATGTGTGGATTGATTTGTGGAATAAATTGTGGAATGATGTTTGGGGTGGTGAGTGGAATGATGTGTAGAATGATGTGTGGTAAGAGGTGTGGAATGAGGTGTGGAATGTTTTATGGAATGAAGTGAGGAATGATATGTGGAATGATGTGTGGAATGATGTGTGGAATGATGTGTGGAATGATGTGTGGAATGATACGTGGAATGAGGCGTGGAATGAGGAATGGAATGATGTGTGAAATGATGTGTGGGATGCTATGTGGCATAGGTTTGGAATGTTGTATGGAATGATGATTAGAATGAGGTGTGAAAAATTGCGAGGAATGATGTGTGGAATGAAGTGTGGAATGATGTGTGGAATGATGTGTGGAATGATGTGTGTAATGATGTATGGAATGATCTGTGGAATGCCGTGAGGAATGACGTGTGGAATGATGTGTGCAATGCTATGTGCAATGATGTGAGGAATGACGTTTAGAATGAGATGTGAATTGATGTGTGGAATGATGTTTGGAATGATGTGTGGA
The DNA here is from genome assembly GCF_044704955.1 of Pristiophorus japonicus. Taxonomy (NCBI): domain Eukaryota; kingdom Metazoa; phylum Chordata; class Chondrichthyes; family Pristiophoridae; genus Pristiophorus; species Pristiophorus japonicus. Next base: position 1,561,302 of record NW_027250831.1, on the reverse strand, counting down.
ATGATGTTTGCAATGAGGTGTGGAATGATGTGTGGAATGATGTGTGGAATGATGTGTGGATTGATTTGTGGAATGATGTGTGGAATGATGTGTGGAATGATGTGTGGAGCGATGGGTGGAATGATGTGTGGCATAATGTGTCGAATGAGGTTTGGAATGATGTGTGGAATGATGTTTGGAAAGATATGTGGAATGACGTGTGGTATGACGGGTGGAATGTGTTGTGGAATGAGGTGGGAAATAAGTTGTGGAATGATGTGTGGAATGAGGTGTTGAATGAGGTGAAGAATGACGTGTGGTATGACGTGTGGAATGATGTGTGGAATTATATTTGGAATGAGTTTTGGAATGATGTGTGGAATGATTTGTGGAATGATGTGTGGAATGATATGTGGACTGAGGTGTGGAATGAGGTGTGGAATGATGCGTGGAATGATGCGTGGAATGATGCGTGGAAGGATGTGTGGATTGATGTGTGGAATAAATAGTGGAATGATGTTTATAATGAGGTGTGGAATGATGTGTGGAATGATGTGTGGAATGATGTGTGGAATGATGTGTGGAATGATATGTGGAATGAGGTCTGTAATGATGTGTGGAATGATGCGTGGAATGATGCGTGGAATGATGCATGGAAGGATGTGTGGATTGATGCGTGGAATAAATTGTGGAATGATGTTTGGAATGATGAGTGGAATGATGTGTGGAATGATGTGTGGAATGAGGTGTGGAATGATGTGCGGAATGATGTGTGGTATGATGTGTGGAATGATGTGTGGAATGAGGTGTGGAATGCTGAATGGAATGATGTGTGGAATGATATGTGGAATGATGTGTGGAATGAGGTGTGGAATGATACGTGGAATGAGGAGTGGAAAGAGGTTTGGAATAATGTGTGGAATGATGTGTGGAATGATCTGTGGAATAAAGGCCCAATTGATGTGTAGAATGATGTTTGGAATGATGTGTGGAATGATGTGTGGAATGATCTGTGGAATGATGTTAAGAGTGAGGTGTGGAATGCTGTGAGGGATGATATGTGAAATGATGTGTGGAATTATGTCTGGAATGAAGTGTGGAATGTGGTGTGGAATGATGTGTAGAATAAGGTTTGGAATGATGTGTGCAATAATGTGTGGAATGAGGTTTGGAATGATGTGTGGAATGATGTTTGGAATGATGTGTGGAATGATGTGTGGAATAACGGGTGGAATGTGTTGTGGAATGAGGTGGGAAATGAGTTGTGGAATTATGTGTGGAATGACGTGTGGTATGAGGTGTCGAATGATGTGTGCAATGCTGTGTGGAATGATGTGTCGAATGATGTTTGGAATGATGTTTGGAATGATGCGTGGAATGATGCGTGGAAGGATATGTGGATTGATGTGTGGAATAAATAGGGGAATGATGTTTAAAATTAGGTATGGAATGATGTGTGGAATGATGTGTGGAATGAGGTGTGAAATGATGTGTGGAATGATGTGTGGAATCATGTGTGGAATGAGGTGTGGAATGAGGTGTGGAATGATGCGTGGAATGATGCGTGGAATGATGCATGGAAAGATGTGTGGCTTAATGTGTGGAATAAAATGTGGAATGATGTTTGGAAAGATTAGTGGAATGATGTGTGGAATAATGTTTGGAGTGATGTGTCGAATGATGTTTGGAATGATGTTTGGAATGATGCGTGGAATGATGCGTGGAAGGATATGTGGATTGATGTGTGGAATAAATAGGGGAATGATGTTTAAAATTAGGTGTGGAATGATGTGTGGAATGATGTGTGGAATGATGTCTGGAATGACGTGTGGCATGTTGTATGGAATTAAGTTGTCGAATGATATGTGGAATGATGTGTGGAATGTTGTGTGGAATGATGCGTGGAATGAGGCGTGGAAAGAGGAATGGAATGATGTGTGAATTGATGTGTGGAATGCTGTGTGGCATAGGTTTGGAATGTTGTGTGGAATGATGTTTAGAATGAGGTGTGGAAAAATGCGTGGAATGATGAGTGGAATGATGTGTGGAATGAGGTGTTGAATGATTTGTGGAATGATGCGTGGAATGATGTTTAGAATGAGGTTTGCAACGATGTGTGGAATGATGGGTGGAATGATGTGTGGAATAATGTGTTGAATGAGGTTTGGAATGGCGTGTGGAATGATGTTTGAAATGATGTGTGGAATGATGTGTGGAATATCGGGTGGAATGTATTATGGAATGAGGTGGGAAATGAGGTGTAGAATGAGGTGTGGAATGAGGTGTGGAATGATGCGTGGAATGATGTGTGGCATGATGCGTGGAAGGATGTGTGGATAGATGTGTGGAATAAATAATGGAATGATGCTTAAAATGAGGTGTGGAATGATGTGTGGAATGATGTGTGAAATCAGCTGTGGAATGATGTGTGGAATCATGTGTTGAATGAGGTGTGGAATGAGGTGTGGAATGATACGTGGAATGATACGTGGAATGATGCATGGAAGGATGTGTGGATTGATGTGTGGAATAAATTGAGGAATGATGTTTGGAATGATGAGTGGAATGATGTGTGGAATGATGTGTGGTATGAGGTGTGGAATGATGTGCGGAATGATGTGTGGTATGATGTGTTCGATGATGTGAGGAATGATGTCTGTAATGATGTCCGGAATGAGGTGTGGAATGATGGTTGGATGATATTTGGAATGGTGTGTGGAATGATGTGTGGAATAATGTTTGGAATGATGTGTGGAATGATTTGTAGAATGAGGTTTGGAATGATGTTTGGAATGATGCGTGGAATGATGTGTGGAATGAGGTGTGTAAATATATGTGGAATGTTGTGTGGAATGATGTGAGGAATGAGGTGTGGAATGAGGTTTGTAATGATGTGTGAAATGTTGTGTGGAATGATGTGTGGAATAATGTGTGAAATGACGTGTGGAATGAGTTGTGCAATATGGTAAGAAATGAGGTGTGGAATGATTTGTGAAATCATGTGAGGAATGATGTGTAGAATGAGGTGTGGAATGATGTGTGAATTGAGGTGTTGAATGAGATGTGGAATGTTGCGTGGAATGATGTGTGAAATGATTTGTGGAATGATGTTTGGTATGAGTTGTGGAATGAGTTGTGGAATGATGTTTGGAATGATGTGTGGAATGATGTGTGGAATGATGTGTGGAAATAGGTGTGGAATGATGTTTGGAATGCGTTGTGGAATTATGTGTCGAATGATGTGTGGAATGTTGTTTGGAATGATGTGTTAAATGAGGTGTGGAATGATGTGTGGTATGATATGTGGAATGATAGGTGGAATGATGTGTGGAATGATGTGTGGAATGATGCGTGTAATGAGGAATGGAATGAGGTGTGGAATGTGCTGTGGAATGATGTGTGGAATGAGGTGTGAAATGAGGTGTGGAATGATGAGTGAAATCATGTGAGGAATGATGTGTACAATGAGGTGTGGAATGATGTGTGAAATGAGGTGTGGAATGAGGTGTGGAATGATGCATGGAATGACGTGTGGAATGATGTTTGGAATGATGTGTGGAATGCTGTGTAGAATGAGGTGTGGAATGGTGGGTGGAATGATGTGTGGAAGGATGTGTGAAATGATGGGTGGAATGAGGTGTGGAATGAAGTGTGGAATGATGTGAGGAATGATGTGTGGAATGATGTGAGGAATGATGTGTAGAATTAGGTTTGAAATGATGTGTGGAATGAGGTGTGGAATGAGTTGTGGAAGGAGGTGTGGAATGATGCATGGAATGATGTTTGGAATTATGTGTGGAATGATGTGTGGAATGATGTCTGGAATGATGTATGGAATGATGTTTGGAATGATGTGTGGAATGATGTGTGGAATGATGTGTGGAATGATGTGAGGAATGATGTTTGGAATTTGGTATGGAATGATGTGTGGAATGGTGTGTGGAATGATGTGTCGAATGAGGTGTAGAATGATGTGTGGAATGATGTGTGGAATGATTTGTGGAATAATGTGTGGAATGAGGTTTGGAATGATGTGTTAAATGATGTTTGGAATCGTGTGTGGAATGATGTGTGGAATGACGGGTAAAATGAGTGGAAGGATGCGTGGAATGATGCGTGGCATGATGTGTGGAATGATGCGGGGAATGATGTGTGGAATGAGGTTTTGAATGATGTGTGGAATGAGGTTTGGAATTTTGTGTGGAATGATTTGTGGAATGAAGTGTTAAATGATATGTGGAATGATATGTGGAATGAAGTTTGGAATGATGTATTGAATGATGTGTGGAATGATGTGTGGAATGATGTGCGAAATGACGTGTGGAAAGAGGTGTGGAATGATGTGTGGAATGAGTATTGGCATTATGTGTGGAATGAGGTTTGGAATGATGTGTGGAATGATGTGTGGGTGAGGTTTGGAATGATGTGTGGAATGATGTGTGGAATGATGTGTGAAAATAGGTTTGGAATGATGTGTGGAATGATGTGTAGCATGACGTCTGGAATGATGGGAGGAATGATGTTTGGAAAGATGTGTGGAATGATGTGTGGAAATATGTGTGGAATGATGTGTGGAATGTGATGTGGAATGAGGTGTGGAATGATGTGTGGAATGATGTGTAGGATGAGGTGTGAAATGACGTGTGGAATGATGTATGGAATGATGTGTGGAATGATGTGTGGAATGAGGTGTGGAATGGACTGTGGAATGATGTGTGGAATGAGGTGTGGAATGAGGTGTGGAATGAGGTGTTGAATGAGGTGTGGAATGATGCTTGAAATGATGCCTGTAATGATGCATGGAAGGTTTTGTGGATTGAAGTGTGGAATAAATTTTGGAATGTGATTTAAAATTAGGTGTGGAATGATGTGTGGAATAATGTGTGAAATGATGTGTGGAAAGAGGTGTGGAATGATGTGTGGAATGATGTGTGGATGAGGTTTGGAATGATGTGTGGAATGATGTGTGGAATGATGTGTGGATGAGGTTTGGAATGATGTGTGGAATGATGTGTGGAATGATGTGTGAAAATAGGTTTCGAATGGTGTGTGGAATGATGCGTGGAATGAGGCGTGGAATGATACGTGGAATGAGGCGTGGAATTCGGAATGGAATGATGTGTGGAATGCGGTGTGGCATAGGTTTGGAATGATGTGTGGAATGATGTGTGGAATGAGGTGTGTAATGATGCGTGGAATGATGCGTGGAATGATGCGTGGAATGATGCATGGAAGTATGTGTGGACGGATGTGTGGAATAAATAGTGGAATGATGTTTAAAATGAGGTGTGGAATGATGTGTGAAATGATGTGTGGAATGAGGTGTGGAATGATGTGTGGAATCATGTGTTGAATAAGGTGTGGAATGAGGTTTGGAATGATGCGTTGAATGATGCGTGGAATGATGCATGGAAGTATGTGTGGATTGATGTGTGGAATAAATTGTGGAATGATGTTTGGAATGATGAGTGGAATGATGTGTGGAATGATGTGTGGTATGAGGTGTGGAATGATGTGCGGAATGATGTGGGGTATGATGTGTTCGATGTTCTGAGGAATGATGTCTGGAATGAGGTCTGGAATGAGGTGTGGAATGATGTGTGGAATGGTATGTGGAATGGTGTATGGAAGGATGTGTGGAATGAGGTTTGTAATGATAAGTTGAATGATGTGTGCTATGATTGGTGGAATGATATGTGGAATGAGGTATGGAATGGTGTGTGGAATGATATGTGGAATGATGCGTGGAATGATGTGTGGAATGAAGTTTGGAATGGTGTGTGGAATGATGTTTGGAATGACGGGTGGAATGAGTTATGGAATGAGGTTTGGAATGATGTGCGGAATGATATGTGGAATGATGCGTGGAATGATACATGGAATGATGTGTGGAATGAATTGTGGAATGGTGTGTGGAATGATGTGTGGAATGATGTGTGGAATGATGTTAAGAATGAGGTGTGCAATGATGTGTGGAATGATTTGTGGAATGAGGTGTGGAATGATGTGTGGAATGATGTGTGGAATGAATTGAGGAATGATGTGTGGAATAATGAGTGTAATGATGTCTGGATGATGTGCGTAATGATTTTTAGAATGAGGTGTGGAAGGATGTGTGGAATGATGTGTGGAATAATGTGTGGAATGATGTGTGGAATGATGTGTGGAAAGATGTGTGGAATGAGGTGTGGATGATGTGTGGAATGATGTGTGAAATGACGTGTGGAATGATGTTTAAAATGATGTGTGGAATGATGTGTGGAATGCTGTGTGGATTGATGTGTGGAATTATGTGTGGAATAATGTGTGGAATGAGGATTGGAATGATGTGTGGAATGAAGTTTGGAATGGTGTGTGGAATGATGTTTCGAATGACGGGTGGAATGAGTTATGGAATGAGGTTTGGAATGATGTGTGGAATGATATGTGGAATGATGCGTGGAATGATACATGGAATGATGTGTGGAATGAATTGTGGAATGATGTGTGGAATGAGGTGTGGAATGATGTGTGGAATGATGTTAAGAATGAGGTGTGCAATGATGTGTGGAATGATTTGTGGAATGAGGTGTGGAATGATGTGTGGAATGATGTGTGGAATAATATGTGGAATGATGTGTGGATGATGTGTGGAATGAGGTGTGGAATGAGGTGTGGAATGAGGTGTGGAATGAGGTGTGGAATGATGTGTGGAATGATGTTTGAAATGATGTGTGGAATGATGTGTGAAATGATGTGTGGAATGATGTGTTTAATGAGGTGTGGAATTATATGTGGCATGATGTGTCGAATTAGGTGTGGAACCATTTGTGGAATAGTGTGTGGAATGATGTGTGGAATGTTGTGTGGAATGATGTTTGGAATGATGTGTGGAATGATGTATGGAATGAGTTGTGGAATGATGTGTGGAATGAGGTGTGGAATGATGTGTGGAATGATGTGTGGATTGATGTGTAGAATGAAATGTGGAACGCTGTGTGGAATGAAGAGTGGAATTATCTGTGGAATGATGTGTGGAATTATGTTTAGAATGAGGTGTTTAATGATGTGTGGAATGATTTGTGGAATGAGGTGTGGAATGATGTGTGGAATGAGGTGTGGAATGATGTGTGGAATGATGTGTGGAACGCTGTGTGGAATGAAGAGTGGAATTATGTGTGGAACGCTGTGTGGAATGAAGAGTGGTATTATGTGTGGAATGATGTGTGGAATTCTGTTTAGAATGAGGTGTTTAATGATGTATGGAAAGATTTGTGGAATGAGGTGTGGAATGATGTGTGGAATGATGTGTGGAATAATATGTGGAATGATGTGTGGATGATGTGTGGAATGAGGTGTGGAATGAGGTGTGGAATGATGTGTGGAATGAGGTGTGGAATGATGTGTGGAATGATGTTTGAAATGATGTGTGGAATGATGTGTGAAATGATTGTGGAATGATGTGTTGAATGAGTTGTGGAATTATATGTGGAATGATGTGTCGAATGAGGTGTGGAACCATTTGTGGAATAGTGTGTGGAATGATGTGTGGAATGAGTTGTTGAATCATGTGTGGAATGAGTTGTGGAATGATGTGTGGAATGAGGTGTGGAATGATGTGTGGAATGATGTATGGAATGAGTTGTTGAATGATGTGTGGAATGAGTTGTGGAATGATGTGTGGAATGAGGTGTGGAATGATGTGTGGAATGATGTGTGGATTGATGTGTAGAATGAAATGTGGAACGCTGTGTGGAATGAAGAGTGGAATTGTCTGTGGAATGATGTGTGGAATTGTTTAGAATGAGGTGTTTAATGATGTGGGGAATGATTTGTGGAATGAGGTGTGGAATGATGTGTGGAATGAGGTGTGGAATGATGTGTGGAATGATGTGTGGAACGCTGTGTGGAATGAAGAGTGGAATTATGTGTGGAACGCTGTGTGGAATGAAGAGTGGTATTATGTGTGGAATGATGTGTGGAATGATGTGTGAAATGATTGTGGAATGATGTGTTGAATGAGTTGTGGAATTATATGTGGAATGATGTGTCGAATGAGGTGTGGAACCATTTGTGGAATAGTGTGTGGAATGATGTGTGGAATGTTGTGTGGAATGATGTGTGGAATGATGTGTGGAATGACTGGTGGAATGAGTTGTGGAATAATGCGTGGAATGATGTGTGGAATGATATGTGGAATGATGTTTGAAATGATGTGTGGAATGACGTGTGGAATGATGTTTGGAATGATGTGTGGAATGACGTGTGTAATGATGATTGTAATGATGTGTGGAATGATGTATGGAATGAGTTGTTGAATGAAGTGTGGAATGAGTTGTGGAATGATGTGTGGAATGAGGTGTGGAATGATGTGTGGAATGATGTGTGGATTGATGTGTAGAATGAAATGTGGAACGCTGTGTGAAATGAAGTGTGGAATTATGTGTGGAATGATGTGTGGAATTTCGTTTAAATAGAGGTGTTTAATGATGTGTGGAATGACTTGTGGAATGAGGTGTGGAATGATGTGTGGAATGAGGTGTGGAATGATGTTTAGAATGAGGTATGGAATGATGTGTGGAATGATTTGTGGAATGATGTGTGGAATGAGGTGTGGATTGATGTGTGGAATGATGTGTGGATTGATGTGTAGAATGAAATGTGGAACGCTGTGTGGAATGAAGAGTGGAATTATGTGTGGAACGCTGTGTGGAATGAAGAGTGGAATTATGTGTGGAATGATGTGTGGAATTATGTTTAGAATGAGGTGTTTAATGATGTGTGGAATGATTTGTGGAATGAGGTGTGGAATGATGTGTGCAATGAGGTGTGGAATGATGTTTAGAATGAGGTATGGAATGATGTGTGGAATGATTTGTGGAATGAGGTGTGGAATGATGTGTGGAATGATGTGTGGAATAATATGTGGAATGATGTGTGGATGATGCGTGGAATGAGGTGTGGAACGGTGTGTGGAATGATGTGTGGAATGAGGCGTGTAATGATGTGTAGAATGAGGTGTGGATTGAGATGTGGAATGAGGTGAGTAATGATGAGTGGTATGATGCATGGAATGCCATGTGAAATGATGTGTGGAATGATGTGTGGAATGATGTGTGGAATGATGTTTGGAATGAGGTGTGGAATGAGATGTGGAATGAGGTGAGTAATGATGAGTGGTATGATGCATGGAATGCCATGTGAAATGATGTGTGGAATGATGTGTGGAATGATGTGTGGAATGATGTTTGGAATGTGGTGTGGAATGATCAGTGGAATGATGTGTGGAATTATGTGTGGAATGATGTGTGGAATGATGTGTGGAATAATGTGTGGAATGATGTGTGGAATGATGTGTGTAATGATGTTTGGAATGAGATTTGGAATGATGTGTGGAATGAGGTGTGGAATGATGTGTGGAATGATGGGTGGAATGATGTGTGGAATGATTTGCAGAATGATGTGTGGAATGATGTGTGGATTGATGTGTGGAATGATGTCTAGAAAGATGTGTGGAATGATGTGTGGAATAAAATGTGGAATGATGTGTGGAATGATGTATGGAATGATGTGTGGAATGATGCTTAGAATGATGCGTGGAATGATGTGTGGAATGAATTGTGGAATGGTGTGTGGAATGATGTTTAAAATGAGGTGTGGAATGATGTGGGAACGATTTGCGGAATGAGGTGTGGAATGATGTGTGGAATGAAGTGTGGAATGAGGTGTGGAATAATGAGTCGAATGACGTCTGGAATGATGTGTTTAATGATGTCCCGAATGATGTGTGGAATGATGTGTGGAATGATATGTGGACTGGTGTATGGAATGAGGTGTGGAATGATGTGTGGAATCATGTGTTGAATGAGGTGTGGAAATAGGTGTGGAATGATGCGTGGAATGATGCGTGGAATGATGCATGGAAAGATGTGTGGATTGATTTGTGGAATAAATTGTGGAATGATGTTTGGGGTGATGAGTGGAATGATGTGTAGAATGATGTGTGGGAAGAGGTGTGGAATGAGGTGTGGAATGTTTTATGGAATGAAGTGAGGAATGATATGTGGAATGATGTGTGGAATGATGTGTGGAATGACGTGTGGAATGATGTGTGGAATGATGTGTGGAATGATACGTGGAATGAGGCGTGGAATGAGAAATGGAATGATGTGTGAAATGATGTGTGGGATGCTATGTGGCATAGGTTTGGAATGTTGTATGGAATGATGTGTAGAATGAGGTGTGAAAAATTGCGAGGAATCATGTGTGGAATGAAGTGTGGAATGATGTGTGGAATGATGTGTGGAACGATGTGTGTAATGATCTGTGGAATGACGTGAGGAATGACGTGTGGAATGATGTTTGCAATTCTATGTGCAATGATGTGAGGAATGACGTTTAGAATGAGATGTGAATTGATGTGTGGAATGATGTTTGGAATGATGTGTGTAATGAGGTGTGGAATGTGATGTGGAATGATGTGTGGAATGATGTTTGGAATGATGTGTGGAATGATGTGTGGAATGATGTGTGGAATGATGTGTGGATTGATTTGTGGAATGATGTGTGGAATGATGTGTGGAATGATGTGTGGAGCGATGGTTGGAATGATGTGTGGAACAATGTATCGAATGAGGTTTGGAATGATGTGTGGAATGATGTTTGGAAAGATATGTGGAATGACGTGTGGAATGACGGGAGGAATGTGTTGTGGAATGAGGTGGGAAATAAGTTGTGGAATGATGTGTGGAATGAGGTGTTGAATGAGGTGAAGAATGACGTGTGGTATGACGTGTGGAATGATGTGTGGAATTATGTTTGGAATGAGTTTTGGAATGATGTGTGGAATGATTTGTGGAATGATGTGTGGAATGATGTGTGGACTGAGGTGTGGAATGAGGTGTGGAATGATGCGTGGAATGATGCGTGGAATGATGCGTGGAAGGATGTGTGGATTGATGTGTGGTATAAATAGTGGAATGATGTTTATAATGAGGTGTGGAATGATGTGTGGAATGATGTGTGGAATGAGGTGTGGAATGATGTGTGGAATGATGTGTGGAATGAGGTTTGGAATGATGTGTGGAATGATGCGTGGAATGATGCATGGAATGATGCATGGAAGGATGTGTGGATTGATGCGTGGAATAAATTGTTGAATGATGTTTGGAATGATGAGTGGAATGATGTGTGGAATGATGTGTGGAATGAGGTGTGGAATGATGTGCGGAATGATGTGTGGTATGATGTGTGGAATGATGTGTGGAATGAGGTGTGGAATGCTGTATGGAATGATGTGTGGAATGATATGTGGAATGATGTGTGGAATGATGTGTGGAATGATACGTGAAATGAGGCGTGGAAAGAGGTTTGGAATAATGTGTGGAATGATGTGTGGAATGATGTGTGGAATAAAGGCCCAATTGATGTTTAGAATGATGTTTGGAATGATGTGTGGAATGATGTGTGGAATGATCTGTGGAATGATGTTAAGAGTGAAGTGTGGAATGCTGTGAGGGATGATATGTGAAATGATGTGTGGAATTATGTCTGGAATGAAGTGTGGAATGTGGTGTGGAATGATGTGTAGAATAAGGTTTGGAATGATGTGTGCAATAATGTGTGGAATGAGGTTTGGAATGATGTGTGGAATGATGTTTGGAATGATGTGTGGAATGATGTGTGGAATAACGGGTGGAATGTGTTGTGGAATGAGGTGGGAATTGAGGTGTGGAATTATGTGTGGAATGACGTGTGGTATGAGGTGTGAAATGATGTGTGGAATGATGTGTGGAATCATGTGTGCAATGAGGTGTGGAAATAGGTGTGGAATGATGTTTGGAATGAGTTATGGAATTATGTGTCGAATGATGTGTGGAATGTTGTTTGGAATGATGTGTTAAATGAGGTGTGGAATGATGTGTGGTATGATATGTGGAATGATAGGTGCAATGATGTGTGGAATGATGTGTGGAATGATGCGTGTAATGAGGTGTGGAATGAGGTGTAGAATGTGCTGTGGAATGATGTGTGGAATGAGGTGTGAAATGAGGTGTGGAATGATGAGTGAAATCATGTGAGGAATGATGTGTAGAATGAGGTGTGGAATGATGTGTGAAATGAGGTGTGGAATGAGGTGTGGAATGATGCGTGGAATGATGCGTGAATTGATGTGTGGAATGAGGTGTGGAATGAAGTGTGGAATGATGTGAGGAATGATGTGTAGAATTAGGTTTGAAATGATGTGTGGAATGAGGTGTGGAATGAGATGTGGAAGGAGGTGTGGAATGATGCATGGAATGAAGTTTGGAATTATGTGTGGAATGATGTGTGGAATGATGTCAGGAATGATGTGTGGAATGATGTTTGGAATGATGTGTGGAATGAGTCTTGGCATTATGTGTGGAATGGGGTAAGGAATGTTGTGTGGAATGATGTGTGGATGTGGCTTGGAATGATGTGTGGAATGATGTGTGGAATGATGTGTGAAAATAGGTTTGGAATGATGTGTGGAATGATGTGTAGCATGACGTCTGGAATGATGGGAGGAATGATGTGTGGAAAGATGTGTGGAATGACGTGTGGAAATATGTGTGGAATGATGTGTGGAATGGTGTGTGGAATGATGTGTGGAATGATGTGTGGAATGATGTGTAGAATGAGGTGTGGAATGATGTGTGGAATGATGTGTGGAATGATGTGTGGAATGAGGTGCGGAATGTGCTGTGGAATGATGTGTGGAATGAGTTGAGAAATGAGCTGTGGAATGATGTGTGAAACGATGTGAGGAATGATGTGTAGAATGAGGTGTGGAATGAGGTGTGGAATGAGTTGTGGAATGATGCGTGAAATGATGCGTGTAATGATGCGTGGAAGTTTGTGTGGATTGAAGTGTGGAATAAATTGTGGAATGAGATTTAAAATGAGGTGTGGAATGATGTGTGGAATGATGTGTGGAATGATGTGTGGAATGATGTGTAGAATGAGGTGTGGAATAAGGTGTGGAATGTGCTGTGGAATGATGTGGAATGAGGTGTGAAATGAGGTGTGGAATGATGTGTGAAATGATGTGCGGAATGATGTGTCGAATGAGGCGTGGAATGATGTGTGAAATGAGGTGTGGATTGAGGTGTGGAATGATGCGTGGAATGATGTGTGGAATGATGTGTGGAATGATGTTTGGAATGATGTCTGGAATGATGTGTGCAATGATATGTGGAATGATGTGTGGAATGATGTTTGGAATGATGTGCGGAATGATGTGTAGAATGATGTGTGGAATGATTTGAGGAATGATGTGAGGAATGGTGGGTGGTATGACGTGTGGAATGATGTGTGGAATGATGTGTGGAATGAGGTGTGTAATGAAGTGTGGAATGATGTGAGGAATGATGTGTAGAATTAGGTTTGGAAATATGCGTGGAATTATGTGTGGACTGAGGTGTGGAAAGAGGTGTGGAATGATGTGTGGAATGGGTATTGGCATTATGTGTGGAATGGGGTTTGGAATGATGTGTGGAATGATGTGTGAATGAGGTTTGGAATGATGTGTGGAATGATGTGTGGAATGATGTGTGAAAATAGGTTTGGAATGATGTGTGATATGATGTGTAGCATGACGTCTGGAATGATGGGAGTAATGATTTTGGAATTATGTGTGGAATGACGTGTGGAAATATGTGTGGAATGATGTGTGGAATGAGGTGTGGAATGATGTGTGTAATGATGTGTGGAATGATGTGTCGAATGAGGTGTGGAATGATGTGTGGAATGAGGTGTGGAATGTGCTGTGGAATGATGTGTGGAATGAGTTGAGAAATGTGGTGTGGAATGAGTTGTGGAATGATGCGTGAAATGATGCGTGTAATGATGCGTGGATGTTTGTGTGGATTGAAGTGTGGAATAAATTGTGGAATGTGATTTAAAATGAGGTGTGGAATGATGTGTGGAATGATGTGTGGAATGATGTGTAGAATGAGGTGTGGAATGTGCTGTGGAATGAAGTGTGGAATGAGGTGTGAAATGAGGTGTGGAATGATGTGTGAAATGACGTGCGGAATGATGTGTAGAATGAGGCGTGGAATGATGTGTGAAATGAGGTGTGGAATGAGGTGTGGAATGATGTGTGGAATGATGTTTGGAATGATGTCTGGAATGACGTGTGGCATGATGTGTGGAATGATGTGTGGAATGATGTTTGGAATGATGTGCGGAAAGATGTGTAGAATGATGTGTGGAATGATGTGAGGAATGATGTGAGGAATGGTGGGTGGAATGACGTGTGGAATGATCTGTGGAATGATGTGTGGAATGATGTGTAGAATGATGTGTGGAATGAGGTGTGGCATGATGTGTCGAATTATGTGTGGAGTGAGTTGTGGAAGGAGATGTGGAATTATGCATGGAATGATGTGTGGAATGACGTGTGGAATGATGTGTGGAATAAAGTCTGGAATGATGTGTAGAATGAGGTGTGGACTGAGGTGTGGAATGATGTGTGGAATGATGTGTGGAATGATGTGTGGAATGATATGTGAAATCATGTGAGGAATGATGTATGGAATGACTTGAGAAATAAGGTGTGGAATGATGTGTGAAACCATGTGAGGAATGATGTGCAGAATGAGGTGTGGAATGAGTTGTTGAATGATGCGTGTAATGATGCGTGTAATGAAGCGTGGAAGTTTGTGTGGATTGAAATATGGAATAAATTGTGGAAAGAGATTTTAAATGAGGTGTGGAATGCTGTGTGGAATGATGTGTGGAATGATGTGTGGAATGATGTGTAGAATGAGGTGTGGAATGAGGTGTGGAAGGTGCTGTGGAATGATGTGTGGAATGAGGTGTGAAATGAGGTGTGGAATGATGTGTGAAATGATGTGCGGAATGATGTGTAGAATGAGGCGTGGAATGATGTGTGAAATGAGGTGTGGAATGAGGTGTGAAATGATGCGTGGAATGATGTGTGGAATGATGTGTGGAATGATGTTTGGAATGATGGCTGGAATGATGTGTGGAATGATGTGTGGAATGATGTGTGGAATGATGTTTGGAATGATGTGCGGAATGATGTGTAGAATGATGTGTGGAATGATGTGTGGAATGATGTGAGGAATGTTGGGTGGAATGACGTGTGGAATGATATGTGGAATGATGTGTGGAATGATGTGTGGAATGATGTGTGGAATGAGGTGTGGAATGAAGTGTGGAATGATGTCTGGAATGATGTGTGGAATGATGTGTAGAATGATGTCTGGAATGATGTGTGGAATGATGTGTGGAATGATGTGTGGAATGATGTTTGGAATGATGTGCGGAATGATGTGTAGAATGATGTGTGGAATGATGTGTGGAATGAGGTGAGGAATGGTGGGTGGAATGATGTTTGGAATGATGAGTGGAATGATGTGTAGAATGAGGTGTGGAATGGTGGGTGGCATGATGTGTGGAATGATCTGTGGAATTATGTATGGAATGTGGAGTGGAATGATGTGTGGAATGTTGTATGGAATGATGTGTTGAATGATGTGTGGAATAGTGTATGGAATGATGTGTGGAATGATGTGTGGAATGATGTTTGGAAAGAGGTGTGGAATGTGCTAGGAATGATGTGTGGAATGAGGTGTGAAATGAGATGTAGAATGATGTGTGAAACGATGTGAGGAATGATGTGTAGAATGAGGTGTGGAATGAGGTGTGGAATGAGGTGTGCAATGATGCGTGAAATGATGTGTGGAAAGAGGTGTGGATTGATGTGTGGAATGAATATTGGCATTATGTGTGGAATGGGGTTTGGAATGATGTGTAGAATGATGTGTGGATGAGGTTTGGAATGATGTGTGGAATGATGTGTGGAACGATGTGTGAAAATAGGTTTGGAATGATGTGTGGAATGACGTGTAGCATGACGTCTGGAATGATGGGAGGAATGATGTGTGGAAAGTTGTGTGGAATGAAGTGTGGAAATATGTGTGGAATGATGTGCGGAATGAGGTGCGGAATGATGTGTGTAATGATGTGTGGAATGATGTGTAGAATGAGGTGTGGAATGATGTGTGGAATGATGTGTGGATTGATATGTGGAATGATGTGTGGAATGAGGTGTGGAATGTGCTGTGGAATGAGGTGTGGAATGAGTTGAGAAATGAGGTGTGGAATGATGTGTGAAACGATGTAAGGAATGATGTGTAGAATCAGGTGTGGAATGAGTTGTGGAATGAGTTGTGGAATGATGCATGAAATGATGCGTGTAATGATGCGTGGAGATTTGTGAGGATTGAAGTGTGGAATAAATTGTGGAATGAGATTTAAAATGAGGTGTGGAATGATGTGTGGAATGATGTGTGGAATGATGTCTGGAATGATGTGTAGAATGAGGTGTGGAATGAGGTGTGGAATGTGCTGTGTAATGATGTGTGGAATGAGGTGTGAAATGAGGTGTGGAACGATGTGAGAAATGATGTGCGGAATGATGTGTAGAATGAGGCGTGGAATGATGTTTGAAATGATGTCTGGAATGAGGTGTGGAATGATGTGTGGAATGATGTTTGGAATTATGTCTGGAATGATGTGTGGAATGATGTGTGGAATGATGTGTGGAATGATGTTTGGAATGATGTGCGGAATGATGTGTAGAATGATGTGTAGAATGATGTGAGGAATGATGTGAGGAATGGTGGGTGGAATGACATGTGGAATGATATGTGGAATGATGTGTGGAATGATGTGTGGAATGATGTGTGGAATGAGGTGTCGAATGATGTGTGGAATTATGTGTGGAGTGAGTTGTGGAAGGAGGTGTGGAATGATGCATGGAATGATGTTTGGAATGATGTGTGGAATGACGTGTGGAATGGTGGGTGGAATGACGTGTGGAATGATATGTGGAATGATGTGTGGAATGATGTTTGGAATGATGTGTGGAATGAGGTGTGAAATGATGTGTGGAATGATTTGTGAAATCATGTGAGGAATGATGTGTATAATGAGGTGTGGAATGATGTGTGAAATGAGGTGTTGAATGAGGTTTGGAATGATGCGTGGAATGATGTGTGGAATGATGTTTGGAATGATGTGTGGAATGATGTGTAGAATGAGGTGTGGAATGGTGGGTGGAATGATGTGTTGAATGATGTGTGGAATGATGTGTGAAATGATGTGTGGAATGATGTTGGAAATAAGTTGTGGAATGAGGTGTGGAATGATGTGTGAAATGAGGTGTGGAATGAGGTGTGGAATGATGCGTGGAATGATGTGTGGAATGATGTTTGGAATGATGTGTGGAATGCTGTGTAGAATGAGGTGTGGAATGATGTGTGGAATGAGGTGTGGAATGATGTATGGAATGAGGTGTGGAATTAGTTGTGGAAGGAGGTGTGGAATGATGCATGGAATGATGTTTGGAATGATGTGTGGAATGATGTAGAATAATGTGTGGAATGAGGTTTGGATTGATGTGTGAAATGATGTGTGGAAAGAGGTGTGGAATGACGTGTGGAATGAGGTGTGGAATGATGTGTCGAATGATGTGTGGAATGATGTGTGGAATGATGTGTGGAATGATTTGTGGAATGATGTGTGAAAATAGTTTTGGAATGATGTGTGGAATGATGTGTAGCATGACGTCTAGAATGATGGGAGGAATGATGTGTGGAAAGATGTGTGGAATGACGTGTGGAATGAGGTGTGGAATGATGTGTCGAATGATGTGTGGAATGATGTGTAGAATGACGTGTGGAATAATGTGTGGAATGATTTGTGGAATGAGGTGTGGAATGTGCTGTGGAATGATGTGTGGAATGAGTTGCGAAGTGAGGTGTGGAATGATGTGTGAAATGATGTGAGGAATGATGTGTAGAATGAGGTGTGGAATGAGGTGTGGAATGAGTTGTGGAATGATGCGTGAAATGATGCGTGTAATGATGCGTGGAAGTTTGTGTGGATTGAAGTGTGGAATAAATTGTGGAATGAGATTTAAAATGAGGTGCGGAATGATGTGCGGAATGATGTGTAGAATGATGTGTGGAATGATGTGAGGAATGATGTGAGGAATGGTGGGTGGAATGATGTGTGGAATGATGTGTGGAATGATGTTTGGAATGATGTGCGGAATGATGTGTAGAATTATGTGTCGAATGATGTGAGGAATGGCGTGTGGAATGATGTGTGGAATGATGTGTGGAATGATGTGTGGAATGTGTGTGGAATGAGGTGTGGAATAATGTTTGGAATGATGTCCGGAATGAAGTGTGGAATGATGTGTGGAATGATATGTGGAATGATGTTTAGAATGATGTGCGGAATGATGTGTAGAATGATGTGTGGAATGATGTGTGGAATGATGTGAGGAATGGTGGGTGGAATGACGTGTGGAATGATGTGTGGAATGATGTGTGGAATGATGTGTGGAATGATGTGTGGAATGAGGTGTGGAATGAAGTGTGGAATGATGTGAGGAATGATGTGTAGTTAGATTTGGAATTATGTGTGGAATTATGTGTGGAATGACGTGTGGAATGATGTGTGGAATTATGTGTAGAGTGAGTTGTGGAAGGAGGTGTGGAATGATGCATGGAATGCTGTTTGGAATGATGTGTGGAATGATGTGTGGAATGATGTTTGGAATGATGTGTGGAATGATGTGTAGAATGAGGTGTGGAATGGTGGGTGGCATGATGTGTGGAATGATCTGTGGAATGATGTATGGAATGTGGAGTGGAATGATGTGTGGAATGTTGTATGGAAACCTGTGTTGAATGATGTGTGGAATGGTTTATGGAATGATGTGTGGAATGATGTGTGGAATGATGTGTGGAATGAGGTGTGGAATGTGCTATGGAATGATGTGTGGAATGAGGTGTGACATGAGATGTGGAATGATGTGTGAAACGACGTGAGGAATGATGTGTAGAATGAGGTGTGGAATGAGGTGTGGAATGAGGTGTGGAATGATGCGTGAAATGATGTGTGGAAAGAGGTGTGGAATCATGTGTGGAATGAGTATTGGCATTATGTGTGGAATGGGGTTTGGAATGATGTGTGGAATGATGTGTGGATGAGGTTTGGAATGATGTGTGGAATGATATGTGGAACGATGTGTGAAAATAGGTTTGGAATGATATGTGGAATGATGTGTAGCATGACGTCTGGAATGATGGGAGGAATGATGTGTGGAAAGATGTGTGGAATGACGTGTGGAAATATGTGTGGAATGATGTGTGGAATGAGGTGTGGAATGATGTGTGTAATGATGTGTGGAATGATGTGTAGAATGAGGTGTGGAAGGATGTGTGGAATGATGTGTGGAATGATATGTGGAATGATGGGTGGAATGAGGTGTGGAATGTGCTGTGGAATGATGTGTGGAATGAGTTGAGAAATGACGTGTGGAATGATGTGTGAAACGATGTGAGGAATGATGTGTAGAATGAGGTGTGGAATGAGTTGTGGAATGAGTTGTGGAATGATGCATGAAATGATGCGTGTAAAGATGCGTGGAAGTTTGTGAGGATTGAAGTGTGGAATAAATTGTGGAATGAGATTTAAAATGAGGTGTGGAATGATGTATGGAATGATGTGTGGAATGATGTGTGGAATGATGTGTAGAATGACGTGTGGAATGAGGTTTGGGATGTGCTGAGGAATGATGTGTAGAATAAGGTGTGAAATGAGGTGTGCAATGATGTGAGAAATGATGTGCGGAATGATGTGTAGAATGAGGCGTGGAATGATGTTTGAAATGAGGTGTGGAATGAGGTGTGGAATGATGTGTGGAATGATGTTTGGAATGATGTCTGGAATGATGTGTGGAATGATGTGTGGAATGATGTGTAGAATGATGTGTGGAATGATGTGAGGAATGATGTGAGGAATGGTGGTTGGAATGACATGTGGAATGATATGTGGAATGATGTGTGGAATGATGTGTGGAATGATGTGTGGAATGTGGTGTGGAATGATGTGTGGAATTATGTGTGGAGTGAGTTGTGGAAGGAGGTGTGGAATGATGCATGGAATGCTGTTTGGAATGATGTGTGGAATGATGTGTGGAATGATGTTTGGAATGATGTGTGGAATGATGTGTAGAATGAGGTGTGGAATGGTGGGTGGCATGATGTGTGGAATGATCTGTGGAATGATGTATGGAATGTGGAGTGGAATGATGTGTGGAATGTTGTATGGAAACCTGTGTTGAATGATGTGTGGAATGGTTTATGGAATGATGTGTGGAATGATGTGTGGAATGATGTGTGAAATGAGGTGTGGAATGTGCTATGGAATGATGTGTGGAATGAGGTGTGACATGAGATGTGGAATGATGTGTGAAACGATGTGAGGAATGATGTGTAGAATGAGGTGTGGAATGAGGTGTGGAATGAGGTGTGGAATGATGCGTGAAATGATGTGTGGAAAGAGGTGTGGAATGATGTGTGGAATGATATGTGGAACGATGTGTGAAAATAGGTTTGGAATGATGTGTGGAATGATATGTAGCATGACGTCTGGAATGATGGGAGGAATGATGTGTGGAAAGATGTGTGGAATGACGTGTGGAAATATGTGTGGAATGATGTGTGGAATGAGGTGTGGAATGATGTGTGTAATGATGTGTGGAATGATGTGTAGAATGAGGTGTGGAAGGATGTGTGGAATGATGTGTGGAATGATATGTGGAATGATGGGTGGAATGAGGTGTGGAATGTGCTGTGGAATGATGTGTGGAATGAGTTGAGAAATGACGTGTGGAATGATGTGTGAAACGATGTGAGGAATGATGTGTAGAATGAGGTGTGGAATGAGTTGTGGAATAGGTTGTGGAATGATGCATGAAATGATGCGTGTAAAGATGCGTGGAAGTTTGTGAGGATTGAAGTGTGGAATAAATTGTGGAATGAGATTTAAAATGAGGTGTGGAATGATGTGTGGAATGATGTGTGGAATGATGTGTGGAATGATGTGTAGAATGAGGTGTGGAATGTGGTGTGGGATGTGCTGAGGAATGATGTGTAGAATAAGGTGTGAAATGAGGTGTGCAATGATGTGAGAAATGATGTGCGGAATGATGTGTAGAATGAGGCGTGGAATGATGTTTGAAATGAGGTGTGGAATGAGGTGTGGAATGATGTGTGGAATGAAGTTTGGAATGATGTCTGGAATGATGTGTGGAATGATGTGTGGAATGATGTGTAGAATGATGTGTGGAATGATGTGAGGAATGATGTGAGGAATGGTGGTTGGAATGACATGTGGAATGATATGTGGAATGATGTGTGGAATGATGTGTGGAATGATGTGTGGAAGGAGGTGTGGAATGATGTGTGGAATTATGTGTGGAGTGAGTTGTGGAAGGAGGTGTGGAATGATGCATGGAATGATGTTTGGAATGATGTGTGGAATGACGTGTGGAATGGTGGGTGGAATGACGTGTGGAATGATATGTGGAAGGAGGTGTGGAATGATGCATTGAATGATGTTTGGAATGATGTGTGGAATGACGTGTGGTATGGTGGGTGGAATGAGGTGTGGAATGATGCGTGGAATGATGTGTGGAATGATGTTTGGAATGATGTGTGGAATGATGTGTAGAATGAGGTGTGGAATGAGTTGAGAAATAAGGTGTGGAATGATGTGTGAAAGGATGTGAGGAATGATGTGTAGAATGAGGTGTGGAATGAGTTGTTGAATGATGCGTGTAATGATGCGTGTAATGATGCGTGCAAGATTGTGTGGATTGAAGTGTGGAATAAATTGTGGAAAGAGATTTTAAATGAGGTGTGGAATGATGTGTGGAATGATGTATAGAATGAGGTGTGGAATGAGGTGTGGAAGGTGCTGTGGAATGATGTGTGGAATGAGGTGTGAAATGAGGTGTGGAATGATGTGTGAAATGATGTGCGGAATGATGTGTAGAATGAGGCGTGGAATGATGTGTGAAATGAGGTGTGGAATGAGGTGTGAAATGATGCGTGGTATGATGTGTGGAATGATGTGTGGAATGATGTTTGGAATGATGTCTGGAATGATGTGTGGAATGATGTGTGGAATGATGTGTGGAATGATGTTTGGAATGATGTGCGGAATGATTTGTAGAATGATGTGTGGAATGATGTGAGGAATGTTGGGTGGAATGACGTGTGGAATGATATGTGGAATGATGTGTGGAATGATGTGTGGAATGAGGTGTGGAATGAAGTGTGGAATGATGTCTGGAATGATGTGTGGAATGATGTGTAGAATGATGTCTGGAATGATGTGTGGAATAATGTCTGGAATGATGTGTGGAATGATGTTTGGAATGATTTGCGGAATGATGTGTAGAATGATGTGTGGAATGATGTGTGGAATGATGTGAGGAATGGTGGGTGGAATGATGTTTGGAATGATGTGTGGAATGATGTGTAGAATGAGGTGTGGAATGGTGGGTGGCATGATGTGTGGAATGATCTGTGGAATGATGTATGGAATGTGGAGTGGAATGATGTGTGGAATGTTGTATGGAATGATGTGTTGAATGATGTGTGGAATGGTGTATGGAATGATGTTTGGAATGATGTGTGGAATGATGTTTGGAAAGAGGTGAGGAATGTGCTATGGAATTATGTGTGGAATGTGGTGTGAAATGAGATGTGGAATGATGTGTGAAACGTTGTGAGGAATGATGTGTAGAATGAGGTGTGGAATGAGGTGTGGAATGAGGTGTGGAATGATGCGTGAAATGATGTGTGGAAAGAGGTGTGGAATGATGTGTTGAATGAGTATTGGCATTATGTGTGGAATGGTGTTTGGAATGATGTGTGGAATGATGTGTGGATGAGGTTTGGAATGATGTGTGGAATGATGTGTGGAACGATGTGTGAAAATAGGTTTGGAATGAATTGTGGAATGACGTGTAGCATTACGTCTGGAATGATGGGAGGAATGATGTGTGGAAAGATGTGTGGAATGAAGTGTGGAAATATGCGTGGAATGATGTGTGGAATGTGGTGTGGAATGATGTGTGGAATGATGTGTGGAATGATGTGTGCAATGATGTGTGGAATCAGTTGTGGAATGATGTGTGGAATTATGTGTGGAGTGAGTTGTGGAAGGAGGTGTGGAATGATGCATGGAATGATGTTTGGAATGATGTGTGGAATGACGTGTGGAATGGTGGGTGGAATGACGTGTGGAATGATATGTGGAAGGAGGTGTGGAATGATGCATGGAATGATGTTTGGAATGATGTGTGGAATGACGTGTGGAATCGTGGGTGGAATGAGGTGTGGAATGATGCGTGGAATGATGTGTGGAATGATGTTTGGAATGATGTGTGGAATGATGTGTAGAATGAGGTGTGGAATGACTTGAGAAATAAGGTGTGGAATGATGTGTGAAACGATGTGAGGAATGATGTGTAGAATGAGGTGTGGAATGAGTTGTTGAATGATGCGTGTAATGATGCGTGGAAGTTTGTGTGGATTGAAGTATGGAATAAATTGTGGAAAGAGATGTGAAATGAGGTGTGGAATGATGTGTGAAATGATGTGCGGAATGATGTGTAGAATGAGGCGTGGAATGATGTGTGAAATGAGGTGTGGAATGAGGTGTGAAATGATGCGTGGAATGATGTGTGGAATGATGTGTGGAATGATGTTTGGAATGATGTGTGGAATGATGTGTGGAATGATGTGTGGAATGATGTGTGGAATGATGTTTGGAATGATGTGCGGAATGATGTGTAGAATGATGTGTGGAATGATGTGTGGAATGATGTGAGGCATGTTGGGTGGAATGACGTGTGGAATGATATGTGGAATGATCTGTGGAATGATGTGTGGAATGATGTGTGGAATGAGGTGTGGAATGAAGTGTGGAATGATGTCTGGAATGCTGTGTGGAATGATGTTTAGAATGATGTCTGGAATGATGTGTGGAATGATGTGTGGAATGATGTGTGCAATGATGTTTGGAATGATGTGCGGAATGATGTTTAGAATGATGTGTGGAATGATGTGTGGAATGATGTGAGGAATGGTGGGTGGAATGATGTTTGGAATGATGTGTGGAATGATGTGTAGAATGAGGTGTGGAATGGTGGGTGGCATGATGTGTGGAATGATCTGTGGAATGATGTATGGAATGTGGAGTGGAATGATGTGTGGAATGTTGTATGGAATGATGTGTTGAATGATGTGTGGAATGGTGTATGGAATGATGTGTGGAATGATGTGTGGAATGATGTTTGGAAAGAGGTGTGGAATGTGCGATGGAATGATGTGTGGAATGAGGTGTGAAATGAGATGTGGAATGATGTGTGAAACGATGTGAGGAATGATGTGTAGAATGAGGTGTGGAATGAGGTGTGGAATGAGGTGTGGAATGATGCGTGAAATGATGTGTGGAAAGAGGTGTGGAATGATGTGTGGAATGAGTATTGGCATTATGTGTGGAATGGGGTTTGGAATGATGGGAGGAATGATGTGTGGAAAGATGTGTGGAATGAAGTGTGGAAATATGTGTGGAATAATGTGCGGAATGAGGTGTGGAATGATGTGTGTAATGATGTGTGGAATGATGTGTAGAATGATGTGTGGAATGATGTGTGGAATGAAGTGTGGATTGATATGTGGAATGATGTGTGGAATGAGGTGTGGAATGTGCTGTGGAATGATGTGTGGAATGAGTTGAGAAATGAGGTGCGGAATGATGTGTGAAACGATGTAAGGAATGATGTGTAGAATGAGGTGTGGAATGAGTTGTGGAATGAGTTGTGGAATGATGCATGAAATGTTGCGTGTAATGATGCGTGGAGATTTGTGAGGATTGAGGTGTGGAATAAATTGTGGAATGAGATTAAAATGAGGTGTGGAATGATGTGTGGAATGATGTGTGGAATGATGTGTGTAATGATGTGTAGAATGAGGTGTGGAATGAGGTGTGGAATGTGCTGTGGAATGATGTGTGGAATGAGGTGTGAAATGAGGTGTGGAATGATGTGAGAAATGATGTGCGGAATGATGTGTAGAATGATGTGTAGAATGATGTGAGGAATGATGTGAGGAATGGTTGGTGGAATGACATGTGGAATGATATGTGGAATGATGTGTGGAATGATGTGTGGAATGATGTGTGGATTGAGGTGTCGAATGATGTGTGGAATTATGTGTGGAGTGAGTTGTGGAAGGAGGTGTGGAATGATGCATGGAATGATGTTTGGAATGATGTGTGGAATGACGTGTGGAATGGTGGGTGGAATGACGTGTGGAATGATATGTGGAATGATGTGTGGAATGATGTTTGGAATGATGTGTGGAATGAGGTGTGAAATGATGTGTGGAATGATTTGTGAAATCATGTAAGGAATGATGTGTATAATGAGGTGTGTAATGATGTGTGAAATGAGGTGTTGAATGAGGTGTGAAATGATGCGTGGAATGATGTGTGGAATGATGTTTGGAATGATGTGTGGAATGATGTGTAGAATGAGGTGTGGAATGGTGGGTGGAATGATGTGTTGAATGATGTGTGGAATGATGTGTGAAATGATGTGTGGAAAGAGCTGTGGAATGATGTGTGGAATGAGTATTGGCATTATGTGTGGAATGGGGTTTGGAATGTTGTGTGGAATGATGTGTGGATGAGGTTTCGAATGATGTGTGGAATGATGTGTGGAATGATGTGTGAAAATACGTTTGGAATGATGTGTGGAATGATGTGTAGCATGACGTCTGGAATGATGGGAGGAATGATCTGTGGAAAGATGTGTGGAATGAT
The DNA here is from genome assembly GCF_044704955.1 of Pristiophorus japonicus. Lineage (NCBI taxonomy): Eukaryota > Metazoa > Chordata > Chondrichthyes > Pristiophoridae > Pristiophorus > Pristiophorus japonicus. Next base: position 1,535,592 of record NW_027250831.1, on the reverse strand, counting down.
GTGTGGAATGATGTGTGGAATGATGTGTGGAATGATGTGTAGAATGAGGTGTGAAATATTGTGTGGAATGATTTGTGGAATGAGGTGTGGAATGTGCTGTGGAATGCTGTGTGGAATGAGTTGAGAAATGAGGTGTGGAATGATGTGTGAAATGATGTGAGGAATGATGTGTAGAATGAGGTGTGGAATGAGGTGTGGAATGAGTTGTGGAATGATGCGTGAAATGATGCGTGTAATGATGCGTGGACGTTTGTGTGGATTGAAGTGTGGAATAAATTGTGGAATGAGATATAAAATGAGGTGTGGAATGATGTTTGTAATGAAGTGTGGAATGATGTGTAGAATGTGCTGTGGAATGATGTGTGGAATGAGGTGTGAAATGAGGTGTGGAATGATGTGTGAAATGATGTGCGGAATGATGTGCGGAATGATGTGCGGAATGATGTGTAGAATGATGTGTGGAATGATGTGAGGAATGATGTGAGGAATGGTGGGTGGAATGATGTGTGGAATGATGTGTGGAATGATGTTTGGAATGATGTGCGGTATGATATGTAGAATGATGTGTCGAATGATGTGAGGAATGATGTGAGGAATGGTGGTTGGAATGACGTGTGGAATGATGTGTGGAATGATGTGTGGAATGATGTGTGGAATGTGTGTGGAATGAGGTGTGGAATAATGTTTGGAATGATGTCCGGAATGAAGTGTGGAATGATGTGTGGAATGATGTGTGGAATGATGTTTGGAATGATGTGCGGAATGATGTGTAGAATGATGTGTGGAATGATGTGTGGAATGATGTGAGGAATGGTGGGTGGAATGACGTGTGGAATGATGTGTGGAATGATGTGTGGAATGATGTGTGGAATGATGTGTGGAATGAGGTGTGGAATGAAGTGTGGAATGATGTGAAGAATGATGTGTAGAATTAGGTTTGGAATTATGTGTGGAATTATGTGTGGAATGAGGTGTGGAATGATGTGTGGAATTATGTGAGGTGTGAGTTGTGGAAGGAGGTGTGGAATGATGCATGGAATGATGTTTGGAATGATGTGTGGAATGATGTGTGGAATGATGTTTGGAATGATGTGTTGAATGATGTGTAGAATGAGGTGTGGAATGGTGGGTGGCATGATGTGTGGAATGATCTGTGGAATGATGTATGGAATGTGGAGTGGAATGATGTGTGGAATGTTGTGTGGAAACCTGTGTTGAATGATGTGTGGAATGGTTTATGGAATGATGTGTGGAATGATGTGTGGAATGATGTGTGAAATGAGGTGTGGAATGCGCTTTGGAATGATGTGTGGAATGAGGTGTGAAATGAGATGTGGAATGATGTGTGAAACGATGTGAGGAATGATGTGTAGAATGAGGTGTGGAATGAGGTGTGGAATGATGCGTGAAATGATGTGTGGAAAGAGGTGTGGAATGATGTGTGGAATGAGTATTGGCATTATGTGTGGAATGGGGTTTGGAATGATGTGTGGAATGATGTGTGGATGAGGTTTGGAATGATGTGTGGAATGATGTGTGGAACGATGTGTGAAAATAGGTTTGGAATGATGTGCGGAATGATGTGTAGCATGACGTCTGGAATGATGGGAGGAATGATGTGTGGAAAGATGTGTGGAATGACGTGTGGAAATATGTGTGGAATGATGTGTGGAATGAGTGTGGAATGATGTGTGTAATGATGTGTGGAATGATGTGTAGAATGAGGTGTGGAATGATGGGTGGAATGAGGTGTGGAATGTGCTGTGGAATGATGTGTGGAATGAGTTGAGAAATGACGTGTGGAATGATGTGTGAAACGATGTGAGGAATGATGTGTAGAATGAGGTGTGGAATGAGTTGTGGAATGAGTTGTGGAATGATGCATGAAATGATGCGTGTAATGATGCGTGGAAGTTTGTGAGGATTGAAGTGTGGAATAAATTGTGGAATGAGATTTAAAATGAGGTGTGGAATGATGTGTGGAAGGATGTGTGGAATGATGTGTGGAATGATGTGTAGAATGAGGTGTGGAATGAGGTGTGGGATGTGCTGAGGAATGATGTGTGGAATAAGGTGTGAAATGAGGTGTGCAATGATGTGAGAAATGATGTGCGGAATGATGTGTAGAATGAGGCGTGGAATGATGTTTGAAATGAGGTGTGGAATGAGGTGTGGAATGATGTGTGGAATGGTGTTTGGAATGATGTCTGGAATGATGTGTGGAATGATGTGTGGAATGATGTGTAGAATGATGTGTGGAATGATGTGAGGAATGATGTGAGGAATGGTGGTTGGAATGACATGTGGAATGATATTTGGAATGATGTGTGGAATGATGTGTGGAATGATGTGTGGAATGAGGTGTGGAATGATGTGTGGAATTATGTGTGGAGTGAGTTGTGGAAGGATGGGTGGAATGATGTGTTGAATGATGTGTGGAATGATGTGTGAAATGATGTGTGGAATGATGTTTGGAATGAGTTGTGGAATGAGTTGTAGAATTATGTTTGGAATGATGTGTGGAATGATGTGTGGAAATAGGTGTGAAATGGTGTGCGCAATGATGCGTGGAATGATGTGTGGAATGATGTTTGGAATGATGTGTTAAATGAGGTGTGGACTGATGTGTGGTATGATATGTGGAATGATAGGTGGAATGATGTGTGGAATGATGTGTGGAATGATGCGTGTAATGAGTCGTGGAATGAGGTGTGGAATGATGTGTGGAATGATGTGTGGAATGATGTGTGGAATGATGTGTGAAATCATGTGAGGAATGATATGTAGAATGAGGTGTGGAATGATGTGTGGAATGAGGTGTGGAATGATGTGTGGAATTATGTGTGGAGTGAGTTGTGGAAGGAGGTGTGGAATGATGCATGGAATGATGTTTGGAATGATGTGTGGAATGACGTGTGGAATGGTGGGTGGAATGACGTGTGGAATGATATGTGGAATGATGTGTGGAATGATGTTTGGAATGATGTGTGGAATGAGGTGTGAAATGATGTGTGGAATGATTTGTGAAATCATGTGAGGAATGATGTGTATAATGAGGTGTGTAATGATGTGTGAAATGAGGTGTTGAATGAGGTGTGGAATGATGCGTGGAATGATGTTTGGAATGATGTTTGAAATGATGTGTGGAATGATGTGTAGAATGAGGTGTGGAATGGTGGGTGGAATGATGTGTTGAATGATGTGTGGAATGATGTGTGAAATGATGTGTGGAAAGAGGTGTGGAATGATGTGTGGAATGAGTATTGTCATTATGTGTGGAATGGGGTTTGGAATGTTGTGTGGAATGATGTGTGGATGAGGTTTCGAATGATGTGTTGAAAGATGTGTGGAATGATGTGTGAAAATACGTTTGGAATGATGTGTGGAATGATGTGTAGCATGACGTCTGGAATGATGGGAGGAATGATGTGTGGAAAGATGTGTGGAATGTCGTGTGGAATGAGGTGTGGAATGATGTGGGGAATGATGTGTGGAATGATGTGTAGAATGAGGTGTGGAATAATGTGTGGAATGATTTGTGGAATGAGGTGTGGAATGTGCTGTGGAATGCTGTGTGGAATGAGTTGAGACATGAGGTGTGGAATGATGTGTGAAATGATGTGAGGAATGATGTGTAGAATGAGGTGTGGAATGAGGTGTGGAATGAGTTGTGGAATGATGCGTGAAATGATGCGTGTAATGATGCGTGGACGTTTGTGTGGATTGAAGTGTGGAATAAATTGTGGAATGAGATTTAAAATGAGGTGTGGAATGATGTTTGGAATGAAGTGTGGAATGATGTGTAGAATGTGCTGTGGAATGATGTGTGGAATGAGGTGTGAAATGAGGTGTGGAATGATGTGTGAAATGATGTGCGGAATGATGTGCGGAATGATGTGCGGAATGATGTGTAGAATGATGTGTGGAATGATGTGAGGAATGATGTGAGGAATGGTGGGTGGAATGATGTGTGGAATGATGTGTGGAATGATGTTTGGAATGATGTGCGGTATGATGTGTAGAATGATGTGTGGAATGATGTGTGGAATGACGTGAGGAATGGTGGGTGGAATGACGTGTGGAATGATGTGTGGAATGATGTGTGGAATGATGTGTGGAATGATGTGTGGAATGAGGTCTGGAATGAAGTGTGGAATGATGTGAGGAATGATGTGTAGAATTAGGTTTGGAATTATGTGTGGAATTATGTGTGGAATGAGGTGTGGAATGATGTGTGGAATTATGTGTGGAGTGAGTTGTGGAAGGAGGTGTGGAATGATGCATGGAATGATGTTTGGAATGATGTGTGGAATGATGTGTGGAATGATGTTTGGAATGATGTGTGGAATGATGTGTAGAATGAGGTGTGGAATGGCGGGTGGCATGATGTGTGGAATGATCTGTGGAATGATGTATGGAATGTGGAGTGGAATGATGTGTGGAATGTTGTATGGAAACCTGTGTTGAATGATGTGTGGAATGGTATATGGAATGATGTGTGGAATGATGTGTGGAATGATGTGTGGAATGAGGTGTGGAATGTGCTATGGAATGATGTGTGGAATGAGGTGTGAAATGAGATGTGGAATGATGTGTGAAACGATGTGAGGAATGATGTGTAGAATGAGGTGTGGAATGAGTTGTGGAATGAGGTGTGGAATGATGCGTGGAATAAGGTTTGGAATAATGTGTGGAATGACGTTTGGAATGATGTGTGGAATGATGTGTGGAATGATGTGTGGAATGATGTGTGGAATGAAGTGTGAAATGATTTGTGGAATGATGTGTAGAATGAGTGTGAAATGATGTGTGGAATGATGTGTGGAATGATGTGTGGAATGATGTGTGGAATGAGGTGTGGAATGTGCTGTGGAATGATGTGTGGAATGAGGTGTGAAATGAGATGTGGAATGACATGTGAAACGATGTGAGGAATGATGTGTAGAATGAGGTTTGGAATGAGGTGTGGAATGAGGTGTGGAATGAGGTATGGAATGATGCGTGAAATGATGTGTGGAAAGAGGTGTGGAATGATGTGTGGAATGAGTATTGGCATTATGTGTGGAATGGGGTTTGGAATGATGTGTGGAATGATGTGTGGATGAGGTTTGAAATGATGCGTGGAATGATGTGTGGAATGATGTGTGAAAATAGGTTTGGAATGATGTGTGAAATGATGTGTAGCATGACGTCTGGAATGATGGGAGGAATGAAGTGTGGAAAGATGTGTGGAATGACGTGTGGAAATATGTGTGGAATGATGTGTGCAATGACGTGTGGAATGATGTGTGGAATGATGTGTGGAATGATGTGTGGAATGATGTGTGGAATGATGTGTGGAATGATGTGTGAAATGAGGTGTGGAATGTGCTGTGGAATGATGTTTGGAATGAGTTGTGAAATGAGGTGTGAAATGACGTGTGAAACGATGTGAGGAATGATGTGTAGAATGAGGTGTGGAATGAGGTGTGGAATGAGTTGTGGTATGATGCGTGAATGATGCGTGTAATGATGCGTGGAAGTTTGAATGGATTGAAGTATGGAATAAATTGTGGAATGAGATTTAAAATGAGGTGTGGAATAATGTGCGGAATGATGTGTGGAATGATGCGTGGAATGATGTGTAGAATGAGGTGCGGAATGAGGTGTGGAATGTGCTGTGGAATGATGTGTGGAATGAGGTGTGAAATGAGGTGTGGAATGATGTGTGAAATGAGGTGTGGAATGAGGTGTGGAATGATGTGTGGAATGATGTTTGGAATGATGTTTGGAATGATGTGTGAAATGATGTGTGGAATGACGTGTGGAATGAAGTTTGGAATGATGTGTGGAATGATGTGTAGAATGAGGTTTGGAATGATGTGTAGAATGAGGTGTGGAATGATGTGTGGAATGACGTGTGGAATGATGTGTGGAATGATGTGTGGAATGATATGTGGAATGATGTGTAGAATGAGGTGTGGAATGATGTGTGGAATTATGTGTAGAATGAGGTGTGGAATGATGTGTGGAATTATGTGTGGAGTGAGTTTTGGAAGGAGGTGTGGAATGATGCGTGGAATGATGTGTGGAATGATGTTTTGAATGATGTGTGGAATGATGTGGGAAATGATGTGTGGAATGATGTTTGGAATGAGTTGTGGAATGAGTTGTGGAAGTATGTTTGGAATGATGTGTGGAATGATGTGTGGAATGATGTGTGGAAATAGGTGTGGAATGGTGTACGCAATGATGTGTGGAATGATGGGTTGAATGATGTCTGGAATGATGTGTGAAATGATGTGTGGAATGATGTTTGGAATGAGTTGTGGAATGATGTGTGGAATGATGTGTGGAATGATGTTTGGAATGATGTGTTAAATGAGGTGTGGAATGATGTGTGGAATGTTGTATGGAATGATGTGTGGAATGATGCGTGGAATGATGTGTGGAATGATGTTTGGAATGATGTGTGGAATGCTGTCTAGAATGAGGTGTGGAATAATATGTGAAATGAGGTGTGGAATGAGGTGTGGAATGATGCGTGGAATGATGTGTGGAATGATGTTTGGAATGATGTGTGGAATGCTGTCTAGAATGAGGTGTGGAATGATGTGTGGAATGAGGTGTGGAATGATGTATTGAATGAGGTGTGGAATTAGTTGTGGAAGGAGTTGTGGAATGATGCATGGAATGATGTTTGGAATTATGTGTGGAATGATGTGTGGAATGAAGTCTGGAATGATGTATGGAATGATGTTTGGAATGATGTGTGGAATGATGTTTGGAATGATGTGTGGAATGAGGTGTGGAATGGTGAGTGGAATGATGTGTGGAATGATGTATGGAATGATGTGAGAAATGATGTTTGGAATGTGGTGTGGAATAACGTGTGGAATGAGGTTTGGAATGATGTGTTAAATGATGTTTGGAATGGTGTGTGGAATGATGTGTGGAATGACGGGTAGAATGAGTGGAAGGATGCGTGGAATGATGTGTGGAATGTTGTGTGGAATGTTACGGGGAATGATGTGTGGAATGAGGTTTTGAATGATGTGTGGAATGAGGTGTGGAATTTTGTGTGGAATGATTTGTGGAATGAAGTGTTAAATGATATGTGGAATGATATGTGGAATGATGTTTGTAATGATGTATTGAATGATGTGTGGAATGATGTGTGGAATGATGTATGAAATGATGTGTGGAAAGAGGTGTGGAATGATGTGTGGAATGATGTGTGGATGAGGTTTGGAATGATGTGTGGAATGATGTGTGGAATGATGTGTGAAAATAGGTTTGGAATAATGTGTGGAATGATGTGTAGCATGACGTCTGGAATGATGGGAAAAATGATGTGTGGAAAGATGTGTGGAATGACGTGTGGAAATTTGTGTGGAATGATGTGTGGAATGTGGTGTGGAATGATGTGTGAAATGTTGTGTGGAATGATGTGTGGAATGAGGTGTGAAATGATGTGCGGAATGATGTGTGGAATGACATGTGGAATGATGTGTGGAATGAGGTGTGGAATGTGCTGTGGAATGATGTGTGGAATGAGGTGTGAAATGACGTGTGGAATGACGTGTGAAACGATGTGAGGAATGATGTGTAGAATGAGGTGTGGAATGAGGTGTGGAATGAGGTGTGGAATGATGCGTGAAATGATGCGTGTAATGATGCATGGAAGGTTGTGTGGATTGAAGTGTGGAATAAATTGTGGAATGAGGTTTAAAATGAGGTGTGGAATGATGTATGGAATGATGTGTGAAATGATGTGTGGAAAAAGGTGTGGAATGATGTGTGGAATGAGTCATGGCATTATGTGTGGAATGGGGTTTGGAATGTTGTGTGGAATGATGTGTGGATGTGGCTTGGAATGATGTGTGGAATGATGTGTGGAATGATGCGTCTAATGATGCATGGAAGGTTGTGTGGATTGAAGTGTGGAATAAATTGTGGAATGAGGTTTAAAATGAGGTGTGGAATGATGTATGGAATGATGTGTGAAATGATGTGTGGAAAAAGGTGTGGAATGATGTGTGGAATGAGTCTTGGCATTATGTGTGGAATGGGGTTTGGAATGTTGTGTGGAATGATGTGTGGATGTGGCTTGGAATGATGTGTGGAATGATGTGTGGAATGATGTGTGAAAATAGGTTTGGAATGATGTGTGGAATGATGTGTAGCATGACGTCTGGAATGATGGGAGGAATGATGTGTGGAAAGATGTGTGGAATGACGTGTGGAAATATGTGTGGAATGATGTGTGGAATGGGGTGTGGAATGATGTGTGGAATGATCTGCGGAATGATGTGTAGAATGTGGTGTGGAATGATGAGTGGAATGATGTGTAGAATGATGTGTGAAATGATGTGTGGAATGAGGTGCGGAATGTGCTGTGGAATGATGTGTGGAATGAGGTGTGAAATGAGGTGTGGAATGATGTGTGAAATGATGTGCGGAATGATGTGTCGAATGAGGCGTGGAATGATGTGTGAAATGAGGTGTGGATTGAGGTGTGGAATGATGCGTGGAATGATGTGTGGAATGATGTGTGGAATGATGTTTGGAATGATGTCTGGAATGATGTGTGGAATGATATGTGGAATGATGTGTGGAATGATGTTTGGAATGATGTGCGGAATGATGTGTAGAATGATGTGTGGAATGATGTGAGGAATGATGTGAGGAATGGTGGGTGGTATGACGTGTGGAATGATGTGTGGAATGATGTGTGGAATGATGTGTGGAATGATGTGTGGTATGACGTGTGGATTGAAGTGTGGAATGATGTGAGGAATGATGTGTAGAATTAGGTTTGGAAATATGTGTGGAATTATGTGTGGAATGAGGTGTGGAAAGAGGTGTGGAATGATTGCGGAATGGTTATTGTCATTATGTGTGGAATGGGGTTTGGAATGATGTGTGGAATGATGTGCGAATGAGGTTTGGAATGATGTGTGGAATGATGTGTGGAATGATGTGTGGAATGATGTGTGAAAATAGGTTTGGAATGATGTGTGATATGATGTGTAGCATGATGTCGGGAATGATGGGAGTAATGATTGTGGAATTATGTGTGGAATGACGTGTGGAAATATGTGTGGAATAATGTGTGCAATGCGGTGTGGAATGATGTGTGTAATGATGTGTGGAATGATGTGTGGAATGAGGTGTGGAATGATGTGTGGAATGAGGTGTGGAATGTGCTGTGGAATGATGTGTGGAATGAGTTGAGAAATGTGGTGTGGAATGAGTTGTGGAATGATGCGTGAAATGATGCGTGTAATGATGCGTGGAAGTTTGTGTGGATTGAAGTGTGGAATAAATTGTGGAATGTGATTTAAAATGAGGTGTGGAATTATGTGTGGAATGATGTGTGGAATGATGTGTGGAATGAGGTGTGGAATGATGTGTGAAATGATGTGCGGAATGATGTGTAGAATGAGGCGTGGAATGATGTGTGAAATGAGGTGTGGAATGAGGTGTGGAATGATGTGTGGAATGATGTTTGGAATGATGTCTGGAATGATGTGTGGCATGATGTGTGGAATGATGTGTGGAATGATGTTTGGAATGATGTGCGGAATTATGTGTAGAATGATGTGTGGAATGATGTGAGGAATGATGTGTGGAATGGTGGGTGGAATGACGTGTGGAATGATGTGTGGAATGATGTGTGGAATGATGTGTGGAATGATGTGTGGAATGAGGTGTGGAATGATGTGTGGAATTATGTGTGGAGTGAGTTGTGGAAGGAGATGTGGAATTATGCATGGAATGATGTGTGGAATGACGTGTGGAATGATGTGTGGAATAAAGTCTGGAATGATGTGTAGAATGAGGTGTGGACTGAGGTGTGGAATGATGTGTGGAATGATGTGTGGAATGATGTGTGGAATGATATGTGAAATCATGTGAGGAATGATGTGTGGAATGATGTTTGGAATGATGTGCGGAATGATGTGTAGAATGATGTGTGGAATGATGTGAGGAATGATGTGAGGAATGGTGGGTGGAATGACGTGTGGAATGATGTGCGGAATGATGTTTGGAATGATGTGTGGAATGATGTGTGGAATGAGGTGCGGAATGATGTGTGGAAAAAAATCTGGAATGATGTGTAGAATGAGGTGTGGAATGAGGTGTGGAATGTGCTGTGGAATGATGTGTGGAATGAGGTGTGAAATGATGTGTGGAATGATTTGTGAAATCATGTGAGGAATGATGTGTAGAATGAGGTGTAAAATGATGTGTGAAATGAGGTGTTGAATGAGGTGTGGAATGATGCGTGGAATGATGTGTGGAATGATGTTTGGAATAATGTGTGGAATGATGTGTAGAATGAGGTGTGGAATGGTGGGTGGAATGATGTGTTGAATGATGTTTGGAATGATGTGTGAAATGATGTGTGGAATGATGTTTGGAATGAGTTGTGGAATGAGTTGTGTAATTGTGTTTGGAATGATGTGTGGAATGATGTGTGGAATGATGTGTGGAAATAGGTGTGGAATGATGTGCGCAATGATGTGTGGAATGATGTGTTGAATGATGTGTGGAATGATGTGTGAAATGATGTGTGGAATGATGATTGGAATGAGTTGTGGAATGATGTGTCGAATGATGTGTGGAATGATGTTTGAAATGATGTATTAAATGAGGTGTGGAATGATGTGTGGTATGATATGTGGAATGATAGGTGGAATGATGTGTGGAAAGATGTGTGGAATGATGCGTGTAATGAGGCGTGGAATGAAGTGTGGAATGAGGTGTGGAATGACGTGAGGAAATATGTGTAGAATGAGGTGTGGAATGATGTGTGAAATGAGGTGTGGAATGTGGTGTGGAATGATGCGTGGAATGATGTGTGGAATGATGTTTGGAATGTTGTGTGGAAAGCTGTGTAGAATGAGGTGTGGAATGATGTGTGGAATGAGTTGTGGAATGATGCATGGAATGAGGTGTGGAATTAGTTGTGGAAGGAGGTGTGGAATGATGCAAGGAATGATGTTTGGAATTATGTTTTTAATGATGTGTGGAATTATGTCTGGAATGATGTGCGGAATGATGTTTGGAATGATGTGTGGAATGATGTTTGGAATGATGTGTGGAATGAGGTGTGGAATGGTGAGTGGAATGATGTGTGGAATGATGTATGGAATGACGTGTGGAATGATGTGTGGAATGATGTTTGGAATGATGTGCGGAATGATGTGTAGAATGATGTGTGGAATGATGTGAGGAATGATGTGAAGAATTGTGTGTGGAATGAGGTGTGGAATGACGTGTGGAATTATGTGTGGGATGAGTTGTGGAAGGAGGTGTGGAATGATGCTAGGAATGATGTTTGGAATGATGTGTGGAATGATGTGTGGAATGATGTTTGGAATGATGTGTGAAATGATGTGTAGAATGAGGTGTGGAATGGTGGGTGGCATGATGTGTGGAATGATCTGTGGAATGATGTATGGAATGTGGAGTGGAATGATGTGTGGAATGGTGTATGGAATGATGTGTTGAATGTTGTGTGGAATGGTGTATGGAAGGTTTTGTGGAATGATTTGTGGAATGATGTGTGGAATGAGGTGTGGAATTTGCTATGGATTGATGTGTGGAATGAGGTGTGAAATGAGATGTGGAATGACGTGTGAAACGATGTGAGGAATGATGTGTAGAATGAGGTGCGGAATGAGGTGTGGAATGAGGTGTGGAATGATGCGTGAAATGATGCGTGTAATGATGCATGAAAGGTTGTGTGGATTGAAGTGTGGAATAAATTGTGGAATGAGGTTTAAAATGAGGTGTGGAATGACGTGTGGAAAGAGATGTGGAATGATGTGTGGAATGAGTTTTGGCATTATGTGTGGAATGGGGTTTGGAATGTTGTGTGGAATGATGTGTGGATGAGCTTTGGAATGATGTGTGGAATGATGTGTGGAATGATGTGCGAAAATAGGTTTGGAATGATGTGTGGAATGATGTGTAGCATGACGTCTGGAATGATCGGGGGAATGATGTGTGGAAAGATGTGTGGAATGACGTGTGGAAATATGTGTGGAATGATGTGTGGAATGAGGTGTGGAATGATCTGTGGAATGATGTGTGGAATGATGTGTAGAATGAGGAGTGGAATGATGTGTGGAATGATGTGTGGAATGATGTGTGGAATGATGTGTGGAATGAGGTGTGGAATGTGCTGTGGAATGATGTGTGGAATGAGTTGAGAAATAAGGTGTGGAATGATGTGTGAAACGATGTGAGGAATGATGTGTAGAATGAGGTGTGGAATGAGTTGTTGAATGATGCGTGTAATGATGCGTGTAATAATGCGTGGAAGTTTGTGTGGATTGAAGTATGGAATAAATTGTGGAAAGAGATTTTAAATGAGGTGTGGAATGAAGTGTGGAATGATGTGTGGAATGATGTGTGGAATGATGTGTAGAATGAGGTGTGGAATGAGGTGTGGAAGGTGCTGTGGAATGATGTGTGGAATGAGGTGTGAAATGAGGTGTGGAAAGATGTGTGAAATGATGTGCGGAATGATGTGTAGAATGAGGCGTGGAATGATGTGTGAAATGAGGTGTGGAATGAGGTGTGAAATGATGCGTGGAATGACGTGTGGAATGATGTGTGGAATGATGTTTGGAATCATGTCTGGAATGATGTGTGGAATGATGTGTGGAATGATGTGTGGAATGATGTTTGGAATGATGTGCGGAATGATGTGTAGAATGATGTGTGGAATGACGTGTGGAATGATGTGAGGAATGGTGGGTGGAATGACGTGTGGAATGATGTGTGGAATGATGTGTGGAATGATGTGTGGAATGATGTGTGGAATGAGGTGTGGAATGAAGTGTGGAATGATGTCTGGAATGATGTGTGGAATGATGTGTAGAATGATGTCTGGAATGATGTGTGGAATGATGTGTGGAATGATGTGTGGAATGATGTTTGGAATGATGTGCGGAATGATGTGTAGAATGATGTGTGGAATGATGTGTGGAATGATGTGAGGAATGGTGGGTGGAATGATGTTTGGAATGATGTGTGGAATGATGTGTAGAATGAGGTGTGGAATGGTGGGTGGCTTGATCTGTGGAATGATCTGTGGAATGATGTATGGAATGTGGAGTGGAATGATGTGTGGAATGTTGTATGGAATGATGTGTTGAATGATGTGTGGAATGGTGTATGGAATGTTGTGTGGAATGATGTGTGGAATGATGTTTGGATAGATGTGTGGAATGTGCTATGGAATGGTGTGTGGAATGAGGTGTGAAATGAGATGTGGAATGATGTGTGAAACGATGTGAGGAATGATGTGTAGAATGAGGTGTGGAATGAAGTGTGGAATGAGGTGTGGAATGATGCGTGAAATGATGTGTGGAAAGAGGTGTGGAATGATGTGTGGAATGAGTATTGGCATTATGTGTGGAATGGGGTTTGGAATGATGTGTGGAATGATGTGTAGAATGAGGTGTGGAATGAAGTGTGGAATGAGGTGTGGAATGATGTGTGGAATGATGTGTGGAATGATGTGTGGAATGATGTGTAGAATGAGGTGTGGAATGAGGTGTGGAATGTGCTGTGGAATGATGTGTGGAATGAGGTGTGAAATGAGGTGTGGAATGATGTGAGAAATGATGTGCGGAATGATGTGTAGAATGAGGCGTGGAATGATGTTTGAAATGATGTCTGGAATGAGGTGTGGAATGATGTGTGGAATGCTGTTCGGAATGATGTGTGGAATGATGTGTAGAATGATGTGAGGAATGATGTGAGAAATGGTGGGTGGAATGACATGTGGAATGATATGTGGAATGATGTGTGGAATGATGTGTGGAATGAGGTGTCGAATGACGTGTGGAATTATGTGTGGAGTGAGTTGTGGAAGGAGGTGTGGAATGATGCATGGAATGATGTTTGGAATGATGTGTGGAATGACGTGTGGAATTGTGGGTGGAATGACGTGTGGAATGATATCTGGAATGATGTGTGGAATGATGTTTGGAATGATGTGTGGAATGAGGTGTGAAATGATGTGTGGAATGATTGTGAAATCATGTGAGGAATGATGTGTATAATGAGGTGTGGAATGATGTGTGAAATGAGGTGTTGAATGAGGTGTGGAATGATGCGTGGAATGATGTGTGGAATGATGTTTGGAATGATGTGTGGAATGATGTGTAGAATGAGGTGTGGAATGGTGGGTGGAATGATGTGTTGAATGATGTGTGGAATGATGTGTGGAAATAGGTGTGAAATGGTGTGCGCAATGATGCGTGGAATGATGTGTGGAATGATGTTTGGAATGATGTGTTAAATGAGGTGTGGAATGATGTGTGGTATGATATGTGGAATGATAGATGGAATGATGTTTGGAATGATGTGTGGAATGATGCGTGTAATGAGTCGTGGAATGAGGTGTGGAATGATGTGTGGAATAATGATGTGAAATGAAGTGTGGAATGATGTGTAAAATCATGTGAGGAATGATGTTTAGAATGAGGTGTGGAATGATGTGCGAAATGAGGTGTGGAATGAGGTGTGGAATGATCCGTGGAATGATGTGTGGAATAATGTTTGGAATGATGTGTGGAATGCTGTGTAGAATGAGGTGTGGAATGATGTGTGGAATGAGGTGTGGAATGATATATGGAATGAGGTGTGGAATTAGTTGTGGAAGGAGGTGTGGAATGATGTGTGAAACGATGTGAGGAATGATGTGTAGAATGAGGTGTGGAATGAGGTGTGGAATGAGGTGTGGAATGATGCGTGAAATGATGTGTGGAAAGAGGTGTGGAATGATGTGTGGAATGAGTATTGGCATTATGTTGTGAATGGGGTTTGGAATGATGTGTGGAATGATGTGTGGATGAGGTTTGGAATGATGTGTGGAATGATGTGTGGAACGATGTGTGAAAATAGGTTTGGAATGATGTGTGGAATGACGTGTAGCATGACGTCTGGAATGATGGGAGTAATGATGTGTGGAAAGATGTGTGGAATGAAGTGTGGAAATATGTGTGGAATGATGTGCGGAATGAGGTGTGGAAGGTTGTGTGTAATGATGTGTGGAATGATGTGTGGAATGAGGTGTGGAATGATGTGTGGAATGATGTGTGGATTGATATGTGGAATGATGTGTGGAATGAGGTGTGGAATGTGCTGTGGAATGATGTGTGGAATGAGTTGAGAAATGAGGTGTGGAATGATGTGTGAAACGATGTAAGGAATGATGTGTAGAATGAGGTGTGGAATGAGTTGTGGAATGAGTTGTGGAATGATGCATGAAATGATGCGTGTAATGATGCGTGGAGATTTGTGAGGATTGAAGTGTGGAATAAATTGTGGAATGAGATTTAAAATGAGGTGTGGAATGATGTGTGGAATGATGTGTGGAATGATGTGTGGAATGATGTGTAGAATGAGGTGTGGAATGAGGTGTGGAATGTGCTGTGGAATGATGTGTGGAATGAGGTGTGAAATGAGGTGTGGAATGATGTGAGAAATGATGTGCGGAATGATGTGTAGAATGAGGCGTGGAATGATGTTTGAAATGATGTCTGGAATGTGGTGTGGAATGATGTGTGGAATGCTGTTTGGAATGATGTGTGGAATGATGTGTAGAATGATGTGAGGAATGATGTGAGAAATGGTGGGTGGAATGACATGTGGAATGATATGTGGAATGATGTGTGGAATGATGTGTGGAATGATGTGTGGAATGAGGTGTCGAATGACGTGTGGAATTATGTGTGGAGTGAGTTGTGGAAGGAGGTGTGGAATGATGCATGGAATGATGTTTGGAATGATGTGTGGAATGACGTGTGGAATTGTGGGTGGAATGACGTGTGGAATGATATGTGGAATGATGTGTGGAATGATGTTTGGAATGATGTATGGAATGAGGTGTGAAATGGTGTGTGGAATGATTTGTGAAATCATGTGAGGAATGATGTGTATAATGAGGTGTGGAATGATGTGTGAAATGAGGTGTTGAATGAGGTGTGGAATGATGCGTGGAATGATGTGTGGAATGATGTTTGGAATGATGTGTGGAATGATGTGTAGAATGAGGTGTGGAATGGTGGGCGGAATGATGTGTTGAATGATGTGTGGACTGATGTGTGAAATGATGTTTGGAATGATGTTTGGAATGAGCTGTGGAATGAGTTGTGGAATTATGTTTGGAATGATGTGTGGAATGATGTGTGGAAATAGGTGTGAAATGGTGTGCGCAATGATGCGTGGAATGATGTGTGGAATGATGTTTGAAATGATGTGTTAAATGAGGTGTGGAATGATGTGTGGTATGATATGTGGAATGATAGATGGAATGATGTTTGGAATGATGTGTGGAATGATGCGTGTAATGAGTCGTGGAATGAGGTGTGGAATGATGTGTGGAATGATGTGTGGAATGATGTGTGGAATGATGTGTAAAATCATGTGAGGAATGATGTGTAGAATGAGGTGTGGAATGATGTGTGAAATGAGGTGTGGAATGAGGTGTGGAATGATGCGTGGAATGATGTGTGGAATGATGTTTGGAATGATGTGTGGAATGCTGTGTAGAATGAGGTGTGGAATGATGTGTGGAATGAGGTGTGGAATGATGTATGGAATGAGGTGTGGAATTAGTTGTGGAAGGAGGTGTGGAATGATGCATGGAATGATGTTTGGAATTATGTGTGGAATGATGTGTGGAATGATGTCTGGAATGATGTGTGGAATGATGTTTGGAATGATGTATGGAATTATGTTTGGAATGATGTGTGGAATGAGGTGTGGAATGATGTGTGGAATGAGGTGTGCAATGGTGAGTGGAATGATGTGTGGAATGATGAGTGGAATGATGTTTGGAATGATGTGTGGAATGATGTGTGGAATGGTGAGTGGAATGATGTGTGGAATGATGTGTGGAATGATGTGAGAAATGATGTTTGGAATGTGGTGTGGAATGATGTGTGGAATGGTGTGTGGAATGATGTGTAGAATGAGGTGTGGAATGATGTGTCGAATGATGTGTGGAATGATTTGTAGAATAATGTGTGGAATGAGGTTTGGAATGATGTGTTAAATGATGTTTGGAATGGTGTGTGGAATGATGTGTGGAATGACGGGTAGAATGATGTGTGGAATAATGCGGGAAATGATGTGTGGAATGAGGTTTTGAAGGATGTGTGGAATGAGGTGTGGAATTTTGCGTGGAATGATTTGTGGAATGAAGTGTTAAATGATATGTGGAATGATATGTGGAATGATGTTTGGAATGATGTATTGAATGATGTGTGGAATGATGTGTGGAATGATCTGTGAAATGATGTGTGGAAAGATGTGTGGAATGAGTATTGGCATTATGTGTAGAATGAGGTTTGGAACGATGTGTGGAATGATGTGTGGAATGATGTGTGGAATGACGTGTAGCATGACGTCTGGAGTGATGGGAGGAATGATGTGTGGAAAGATGTGTGGAATGACGTGTGGAAATATGTGTGGAATGATGTGTGGAATGTGGTGTCGAATGTTGTGTGGAATGATGTGTGGAATGATATGTAGAATTAGGTGTGAAATGATGTGTGGAATGATGTGTGGAATGATGTGTGGAATGATGTGTGCAATGATGTGTGGAATGATGTGTGGAATGATGTGTGGAATGTGCTGTGGAATGATGTGTGGAATGATGTGTGGAATGAGGTGTGGAATGTGCTGTGGAATGATGTGTGGAATGAGGTGTGAAATCAGATGTGGAATGACGTGTGAAACGATGTGAGGAATGATGTGTAGAATGAGGTGTGGAATGAGGGGTGGAATGAGGTGTGGAATGATGCGTGAAATGATGCGTGTAATGATGCATGGAAGGTTGTGTGGATTGAATCGAGGAATAAATTGTGGAATGAGTTTAAATATGAGGTGTGCAATGATGTGTGGAATGATGTGTGAAATGATGTGTGGAAAGAGGTGTGGAATGATGTGTGGAATGAGTATTGGCATTATGTGTGGAATGGGGTTAGGAATGTTGTGTGGAATGATGTGTGGAATGAGGTTTCGAATGATGTGTGGAATGATGTGTGGAATGATGTGCAGCATGACGTCTGGAATGATGGGAGGAATGATGTGTGGAAAGATGTGTGGAATGACGTGTGGAATGAGGTGTGGAATGATGTGTGGAATGATGTGTGGAATGATGTGTAGAATGAGGTGTGGAATAATGTGTGGAATGATTTGTGGAATGAGGTGTGGAATGTGCTGTGGAATGATGTGTGGAATGAGTTGAGAAATGAGGTGTGGAATGATGTGTGAAATGATATGAGGAATGATGTGTAGAATGAGGTGTGGAATGAGGTGTGGAATGAGTTGTGGAATGATGCGTGAAATGATGCGTGTAATGATGCGTGGAAGTTTGTGTGGATTGAAGTGTGGAATAAATTGTGGATTGAGATTTAAAATGAGGTGTGGAATGATGTTTGGAATGAAGTGTGGAATGATGTGTAGAATGTGCTGCGGAATGATGTGTGGAATGAGGTGTGAAATGAGGTGTGGAATGATGTGTGAAATGATGTGCGGAATGATGTGCGGAATGATGTGTAGAATGATGTGTGGAATGATGTGAGGAATGATGTGAGGAATGGTGGGTGGAATGATGTGTGGAATGATATGTGGAATGATGTTTGGAATGATGTGCGGAATGATGTGTAGAATGATGTGTCGAATGATGTGAGGAATGATGTGAGGAATGGTGGTTGGAATGAATTGTGGAATGATGTGTGGAATGATGTGTGGAATGATATGTGGAATGATGTGTGGAATGAGGTGTGGAATAATGTTTGGAATGATGTCTGGAATGATATGTGGAATGATGTGTGGAATGATGTGTGGAATGATGTTTGGAATGATGTGCGGAATGATGTGTAGAATGATGCGTGGAATGATGTGTGGAATGATGTGAGGTATGGTGGGTGGAATGACTTGTGGAATGATGTGTGGAATGATGTGTGGAATGATGTGTGGAATGATGTGTGGAATGAGGTGTGGAATGAAGTGTGGAATGATGTGAGGAATGATGTGTAGAATTAGGTTTGGAATTATGTGTGGAATTATGTGTGGAATGAGGTGTGGAATGATGTGTGGAATTATGTGTGGAGTGAGTTGTTGAAGGAGGTGTGGAATGATGCATGGAATGATGTTTGGAATGATGTGTGGAATGATGTGTGGAATGATGTTTGGAATGATGTGTGGAATGATGTGTAGAATGAGGTGTGGAATGGTGGGTGGCATGATGTGTGGAATGATCTGTGGAATGTTGTATGGAATGTGGAGTGGAATGATGTTTGGAATGTTGTATGGAAACCTGTGTTGAATGATGTGTGGAATGGTTTATGGAATGATGTGTGGAATGATGTGTGGAATGATGTGTGGAATGAGGTGTGGAATGTGCTGTGGAATGATGTGTGGAACGATGTGTGAAAATAGGTTTGGAATGATGTGTGGAATGATGTGTAGCATGACGTCTTATTTGATGGGAGGAATGATGTGTGGAAAGATGTGTGGAATGACGTGTGGAAATACGTGTGGAATGATGTGTGGAATGAGGTGTGGAATGATGTGTGTAATGATGTGTGGAATGATGTGTAGAATGTGGTGTGGAATGATGTGTGGAATGATGTGTGGAATGATATGTGGAATGATGTGTGGAATGAGGTGTGGAATATGCTGTGGAATGATGTGTGGAATGAGTTGAGAAATGAGGTGTGGAATGATGTGTAAAACGATGTGAGGAATGATGTGTAGAATGAGGTGTGGAATGAGTTGTGGAATGAGTTGTGGAATGATGCATGAAATGATGCGTGTAATGATGCGTGGAAGTTTGTGAGGATTGAAGTGTGGAATAAATTGTGGAATGAGATTTAAAATGAGGTGTGGAATGATGTGTGGAATGATGTGTGGAATGATGTGTGGAATGATGTGTAGAATGAGGTGTGGAATGAGGTGTGGGAAGTGCTGAGGAATGATGTGTGGAATAAGGTGTGAAATGAGGTGTGCAATGATGTGAGAAATGATGTGCGGAATGACGTGTAGAATGAGGCGTGGAATGATGTTTGAAATGAGGTGTGGAATGAGGTGTGGAATGATGTGTGGAATGATGTTTGGAATGATGTCTGGAATGATGTGTGGAATGATGTGTGCAATGATGTGTGGAATGATGTTTGGAATGATGTGCGGAATGATGTGTAGAATGATGTGTGGAATGATGTGTGGAATGATGTATGGAATGTGGAGTGGAATGATGTGTGGAATGTTGTATGGAATGATGTGTTGAATGATGTGTGGAATGGTGTATGGAATGATGTGTGGAATGATGTGTGGAATGATGTTTGGAAAGAGGTGTGGAATGTGCTATGGAATGATGTGTGGAATGAGGTGTGAAACGATGTGAGGAATGATGTGTAGAATGAGATGTGGAATGAGGTGTGGAATGAGGTGTGGAATGATGCGTGAAATGATGCGTGGAAAGAGGTGTGGAATGATGTGTGGAATGAGTATTGGCATTATGTGTGGAATGGGGTTTGGAATGATGTGTGGAATGATGTGTGGATGAGGTTTGGAATGATGTGTGGAATGATGTGTGGAACGATGTGTGAAATTAGGTTTGGAATGATGTGTGGAATGACGTGTAGCATGACGTCTGGAATGATGGGAGGAATGATGTGTGGAAAGATGTGTGGAATGAAGTGTGGAAATATGTGTGGAATGATGTGCGGAATGAGGTGTGGAATGATGTGTGTAATGATGTGTGGAATGATGTGTGGAATGAGGTGTGGAATGATGTGTGGAATGATGTGTGGATTGATATGTGGAATGATGTGTGGAATGAGGTGTGGAATGTGCTGTGGAATGATGTGTGGAATGAGTTGAGAAATGAGGTGTGGAATGATGTGTGAAACGATGTAAGGAATGATGTGTAGAATGAGGTGTGGAATGAGTTGTGGAATGAGTTGTGAAATGATGCATGAAATGATGCGTGTAATGATGCGTGGAGATTTGTGAGGATTGAAGTGTGGAATAAATTGTGGAATGAGATTGAAAATGAGGTGTGGAATGATGTGTGGAATGATGTGTGGCATGATGTGTGGAATGATGTGTAGAATGAGGTGTGGAATGAGGTTTGGAATGTGCTGTGGAATGATGTGTGGAATGATGTGTGAAATGAGGTGTGGAATGAAGTGAGAAATGATGTGCGGAATGATGTGTAGAATGAGGCGTGGAATGATTTTTGAAATGATGTCTGGAATGAGGTGTGGAATGACATGTGGAATGATATGTTGAATGATGTGTGGAATGATGTGTGGAATGATGTGTGGAATGAGGTGTCGAATGATGTGTGGAATTATGTGTGGAGTGAGTTGTGGAAGGAGGTGTGGAATGATGCATGGAATGATGTTTGGAATGATGTGTGGAATGACGTGTGGAATGGTGGGTGGAATGACGTGTGGAATGATATGTGGAATGATGTGTGGAATGATGTTTGGAATGATGTGTGGAATGAGGTGTGAAATGATGTGTGGAATTATTTGTGAAATCATGTGAGGAATGATGTGTATAATGAGGTGTGGAATGTTGTGTGAAATGAGGTTTTGAATGAGGTGTGGAATGATGCGTGGAATGATGTGTGGAATGGTGTTTGGAATGATGTGTGGAATGATGTGTAGAATGAGGTGTGGAATGGTGGGTGGAATGATGTGTTGAATGATGTGTGGAATGATGTGTGAAATGATGTGTGGAATGATGTTTGGAATGAGTTGTGGAATGAGTTGTGGAATTATGTTTGGAATGATGTGTGGAATGATGTGTGGAAATAGGTGTGAAATGGTGTGCGCAATGATGCGTGGAATGATGTGTGGAATGATGTTTGGAATGATGTGTTAAATGAGGTGTGGAATGATGTGTGGTATGATATGTGGAATGAAAGGTGGAATGATGTTTGGAATGATGTGTGGAATGATGCGTGTAATGAGTCGTGGAATGAGGTGTGGAATGATGTTTGGAATGATGTGTGGAATGATGTGTGGAATGATGTGTGGAATGATGTGTGAAATCATGTGAGGAATGATGTGTAGAATGAGGTGTGGAATGATGTGTGAAATGAGGTGTGGAATGAGGTGTGGAATGATGCGTGGAATGATGTGTGGAATGATGTTTGGAATGATGTGTGGAATGCTGTGTAGAATGAGGTGTGGAATGATGTGTGGAATGAGGTGTGGAATGATTTATGGAATGAGGTGTGGAATTAGTTGTGGAAGGAGGTGTGGAATGATGCATGGAATGATGTTTGGAATTATGTGTGGAATGATGTGTGGAATGATGTCTGGAATGATGTGTGGAATGATGTTTGGAATGATGTATGAAATGATGTTTGGAATGTTGTGTGGAATGAGGTGTGGAATGATGTGTGGAATGAGGTGTGCAATGGTGAGTGGAATGATGTGTGGAATAATGAGTGGAATGATGTTTGGAATGATGTGTGGAATGATGTGTGGAATGGTGAGTGGAATGATGTGTGGAATGATGTGTGGAATGATATGAGAAATGATGTTTGGAATGTGGTGTGGAATGATGTGTGGAATGGTGTGTGGAATGATGTGTAGAATGAGGTGTGGAATGATGTGTGGAATGATGTGTGGAATGATTTGTAGAATAATGTGCGGAATGAGGTTTGGAATGATGTGTTAAATGATGTTTGGAATGGTGTGTGGAATGATGTGTGGAATGACGGGTAGAATGATGTGTGGAATCATGCGGGAAATGATGTTTGGAATGATGTATTGAATGATGTGTGGAATGATGTTTGGAATGATGTGCGGAATGATGTGTAGAATGATGTGTGGAATGATGTGTGGAATGATGTGTGGAATGATGTGTGGAATGATGTGTGGAATGATGTGCGGAATGATGTGCGGAATGATGTGTAGAATGATGTGTGGAATGATGTGTGGAATGATGTGAGGTATGGTGGGTGGAATGACGTGTGGAATGATGTGTGGAATGATGTGTGGAATGATGTGTGGAATGATGTGTGGAATGAGGTGTGGAATGAAGTGTGGAATGATGTGAGGAATGATGTGTAGAATTAGGTTTGGAATTATGTGTGGAATTATGTGTGGAATGAGGTGTGGAATGATGTGTGGAATTATGTGTGGAGTGAGTTTTTGCAGGAGGTGTGGAATGATGCATGGAATGATGTTTGGAATGATGTGTGGAATGATGTGTGGAATGATGTTTGGAATGATGTGTGGAATGATGTGTAGAATGAGGTGTGGAATGGTGGGTGGCATGATGTGTGGAATGATCTGTGGAATGATGTATGGAATGTGGAGTGGAATGATGTTTGGAATGTTGTATGGAAACCTGTGTTGAATGATGTGTGGAATGGTTTATGGAATGATGTGTGGAATGATGTGTGGAATGATGTGTGGAATGAGGTGTGGAATGTGCTATGGAATGATGTGTGGAATGAGGTGTGAAATGAGATGTGGAATGATCTGTGAAACGATGTGAGGAATGATGTGTAGAATGAGGTGTGGAATGAGGTGTGGAATGAGGTGTGGAATGATGCGTGAAATGTTGTGTGGAAAGAGGTGTGGAATGATGTGTGGAATGAGTATTGGCATTATGTGTGGAATGGGGTTTGGAATGATGTTGTGGAATGATGTGTGGATGAGGTTTGGAATGATGTGTGGAATGATGTGTGGAACGATGTGTGAAAATAGGTTTGGAATGATGTGTGGAATGATGTGTAGCATGACGTCTTATTTGATGGGAGGAATGATGTGTGGAAAGATGTGTGGAATGACGTGTGGAAATATGTGTGGAATGATGTGTGGAATGAGGTGTGGAATGATGTGTGTAATGATGTGTGGAATGATGTGTAGAATGTGGTGTGGAATGATGTGTGGAATGATGTGTGGAATGATATGTGGAATGATGTGTGGAATGAGGTGTGGAATGTGCTGTGGAATGATGTGTGGAATGAGTTGAGAAATGAGGTGTGGAATGATGTGTAAAACGATGTGAGGAATGATGTGTAGAATGAGGTGTGGAATGAGTTGTGGAATGAGTTGTGGAATGATGCATGAAATGATGCGTGTAATGATGCGTGGAAGTTTGTGAGGATTGAAGTGTGGAATAAATTGTGGAATGAGATTCAAAATGAGGTGTGGAATGATGTGTGGAATGATGTGTGGAATGATGTGTGGAATGATGTGTAGAATGAGGTGTGGAATGAGGTGTGGGAAGTGCTGAGGAATGATGTGTGGAATAAGGTGTGAAATGAGGTGTGCAATGATGTGAGAAATAATGTGCGGAATGACGTGTAGAATGAGGCGTGGAATGATGTTTGAAATGAGGTGTGGAATGAGGTGTGGAATGATGTGTGGAATGATGTTTGGAATGATGTCTGGAATGATGTGTGGAATGACGTGTGGAATGATGTGTGGAATGATGTTTGGAATGATGTGCGGAATGATGTGTAGAATGATGTGTGGAATGATGTGTGGAATGATGTATGGAATGTGGAGTGGAATGATGTGTGGAATGTTGTATGGAATGATGTGTTGAATGATGTGTGGAATGGTGTATGGAATGATGTGTGGAATGATGTGTGGAATGATGTTTGGAAAGAGGTGTGGAATGTGCTATGGAATGATGTGTGGAATGAGGTGTGAAACGATGTGAGGAATGATGTGTAGAATGAGGTGTGGAATGAGGTGTGGAATGAGGTTTGGAATGATGCGTGAAATGATGCGTGGAAAGAGGTGTGGAATGATGTGTGGAATGAGTATTGGCATTATGTGTGGAATGGGGTTTGGAATGATGTGTGGAATGATGTGTGGATGAGGTTTGGAATGATGTGTGGAATGATGTGTGGAAAGATGTGTGAAAATAGGTTTGGAATGATGTGTGGAATGACGTTTAGCATGACGTCTGGAATGATGGGAGGAATGATGTGTGGAAAGATGTGTGGAATGAAGTGTGGAAATATGTGTGGAATGATGTGCGGAATGAGGTGTGGAATGATGTGTGTAATGATGTGTGGAATGATGTGTAGAATGAGGTGTGGAATGATGTGTGGAATGATGTGCGGATTGATATGTGGAATGATGTGTGGAATGAGGTGTGGAATGTGCTGTGGAATGATGTGTGGAATGAGTTGAGAAATGAGGTGTGGAATGATGTGTGAAACGATGTAAGGAATGATGTGTAGAATGAGGTGTGGAATGAGTTGTGGAATGAGTTGTGAAATGATGCATGAAATGATGCGTGTAATGATGCGTGGAGATTTGTGAGGATTGAAGTGTGGAATAAATTGTGGAATGAGATTGAAAATGAGGTGTGGAATGATGTGTGGAATGATGTGTGGCATGATGTGTGGAATGATGTGTAGAATGAGGTGTGGAATGAGGTGTGGAATGTGCTGTGGAATGATGTGTGGAATGAGGCGTGAAATGAGGTGTGGAATGAAGTGAAAAATGATGTGCGGAATGATGTGTAGAATGAGGCGTGGAATGATTTTTGAAATGATGTCTGGAATGAGGTGTGGAATGACATGTGGAATGATATGTGGAATGATGTGTGGAATGATGTGTGGAATGATGTGTGGAATGAGGTGTCGAATGATGTGTGGAATTATGTGTGGAGTGAGTTGTGGAAGGAGGTGTGGAATGATGCATGGAATGATGTTTGGAATGATGTGTGGAATGACGTGTGGAATGGTGGGTGGAATGACGTGTGGAATGATATGTGGAATGATGTGTGGAATGATGTTTGGAATGATGTGTGGAATGAGGTGTGAAATGATGTGTGGAATTATTTGTGAAATCATGTGAGGAATGATGTGTATAATGAGGTGTGGAATGTTGTGTGAAATGAGGTTTTGAATGAGGTGTGGAATGATGCGTGGAATGATGTGTGGAATGGTGTTTGGAATGATGTGTGGAATGATGTGTAGAATGAGGTGTGGAATGGTGGGTGGAATGATGTGTTGAATGATGTGTGGAATGATGTGTGAAATGATGTGTGGAATGATGTTTGGAATGAGTTGTGGAATGAGTTGTGGAATTATGTTTGGAATGATGTGTGGAATGACGTGTGGAAATAGGTGTGAAATGGTGTGCGCAATGATGCGTGGAATGATGTGTGGAATGATGTTTGGAATGATGTGTTAAATGAGGTGTGGAATGATGTGTGGTATGATATGTGGAATGATAGGTGGAATGATGTTTGGAATGATGTGTGGAATGATGCGTGTAATGAGTCGTGGAATGAGGTGTGGAATGATGTTTGGAATGATGTGTGGAATGATGTGTGGAATGATGTGTGGAATGATGTGTGAAATCATGTGAGGAATGATGTGTAGAATGAGGTGTGGAATGATGTGTGAAATGAGGTGTGGAATGAGGTGTGGAATGATGCGTGGAATGATGTGTGGAATGATGTTTGGAATGATGTGTGGAATGCTGTGTAGAATGAGGTGTGGAATGATGTGTGGAATGAGGTGTGGAATGATGTATGGAATGAGGTGTGGAATTAGTTGTGGAAGGAGGTGTGGAATGATGCGTGGAATGATGTTTGGAATTATGTGTGGAATGATGTGTGGAATGATGTCTGGAATGATGTGTGGAATGATGTTTGGAATGATGTATGAAATGATGTTTGGAATGTTGTGTGGAATGAGGTGTGGAATGATGTGTGGAATGAGGTGTGCAATGGTGATGGAATGATGTGTGGAATAATGAGTGGAATGATGTTTGGAATGATGTGTGGAATGATGTGTGGAATGGTGAGTGGAATGATGTGTGGAATGATGTGTGGAATGATATGAGAAATGATGTTTGGAATGTGGTGTGGAATGATGTGTGGAATGGTGTGTGGAATGATGTGTAGAATGAGGTGTGGAATGA
Organism: Pristiophorus japonicus; assembly: GCF_044704955.1. NCBI lineage: Eukaryota > Metazoa > Chordata > Chondrichthyes > Pristiophoridae > Pristiophorus > Pristiophorus japonicus. Next base: position 1,508,650 of record NW_027250831.1, on the reverse strand, counting down.
TGTGTGGAATGATGTGTGGAATGATTTGTAGAATAATGTGCGGAATGAGGTTTGGAATGATGTGTTAAATGATGTTTGGAATGGTGTGTGGAATGATGTGTGGAATGACGGGTAGAATGATGTGTGGAATCATGCGGGAAATGATGTGTGGAATGAGGTTTTGAATGATGTGTGGAATGAGGTGTGGAACTTTGCGTGGAATGAATTGTGGAATGAATTGTTAAATGATATGTGGAATGATATGTGGAATGATGTTTGGAATGATGTATTGAATGATGTGTGGAATGATGTGTGGAATGATGTGTGAAATGATGTGTGGAAAGAGGTGTGGAATGATGTGTGGAATGGGTATTGGCATTATGTGTAGAATGAGGTTTGGAACGATGTGTGGAATGATGTGTGGAATGATGTGTGGAATGATGTGTAGCATGACGTCTGGAGTGATGGGAGGAATGATGTGTGGAAAGATGTGTGGAATGACGTGTGGAAATATGTGTGGAATGATGTGTGGAATGTGGTGTCGAATGATGTGTGGAATGATGTGTCGAATGATGTCTGGAATGATGTGTGGAATGATGTGTGGAATGATGTGTGGAATGATGTGTGGAATGTGCTGTGGAATGATGTGTAGAATGATGTGTGGAATGAGGTGTGGAATGTGCTGTGGAATTATGTGTGGAATGAGGTGTGAAATCAGATGTGGAATGACGTGTGAAACGATGTGAGGAATGATGTGTAGAATGAGGTGTGGAATGAGATGTGGAATGAGGTGTGGAATGATGCGTGAAATGATGCGTGTAATGATGCATGGAAGGTTGTGTGGAGTGAATCGTGGAATAAATTATGGAATGAGTTTTAAAATGAGGTGTGCAATGATGTGTGGAATGATGTGTGAAATGATGTGTGGAAAGAGGTGTGGAATGATGTGTGGAATGAGTATTGGCATTATGTGTGGAATGGGGTTTGGAATGTTGTGTGGAATGATGTGTGGATGAGGTTTCGAATGATGTGTGAAATGATGTGTGGAATGATGTGTGAAAATAGGTTTGGAATGTTGTGTGGAATGATGTGTAGAATGACGTCTGGAATGTTGGGAGGAATGATGTGTGGAACGATGTGTGGAATGACGTGTGGAATGAGGTGTGGAATGATGTGTGGAATGATGTGTGGAATGATGTGTAGAATGAGGTGTGGAATAATGTGTGGAATGATTTGTGGAATGAGGTGTGGAATGTGCTGTGGAATGATGTGTGGAATGAGTTGAGAAATGAGGTGTGGAATGATGTGTGAAATGATGTGAGGAATGATGTGTAGAATGAGGTGTGGAATGAGGTGTGGAATGAGTTGTGGAATGATGCGTGAAATGTTGCGTGTAATGATGCGTGGAAGTTTGTGTGGATTGAAGTGTGGAATAAATTGTGGAATGAGATTTAAAATGAGGTGCGGAATGATGTTTGGAATGAAGTGTGGAATGATGTGTAGAATGTGCTGTGGAATGATGTGTGGAATGAGGTGTGAAATGAGGTGTGGAATGATGTGTGAAATGATGTGCGGAATGATGTGCGGAATGATGTGTAGAATGATGTGTGGAATGATGTGAGGAATGATGTGAGGAATGGTGGGTGGAATGATGTGTGGAATGATGTGTGGAATGATGTTTGGAATGATGTGCGGAATGATGTGCAGAATGATGTGTCGAATGATGTGAGGAATGATGTGAGGAATGGTGGTTGGAATGACGTGTGAAATGATGTGTGGAATGATGTGTGGAATGATGTGTGGAATGAGGTGTGGAATAATGTTTGGAATGATGTCTGGAATGATGTGTGGAATGATGTGTGGAATGATGTGTGGAATGATGTTTGGAATGATGTGCGGAATGATGTGTAGAATGATGTGTGGAATGATGTGTGGAATGATGTGAGGAATGGTGGGTGTAATGACGTGTGGAATGATGTGTGGAATGATGTGTGGAATGATGTGTGGAATGATGTGTGGAATGAGGTGTGGAATGAAGTGTGGAATGATGTGAGGAATGATGTGTAGAATTAGGTTTGGAATTATGTGTGGAATTATGTGTGGAATGAGGTAAGGAATGATGTGTGGAATTATGTGTGGAGTGAGTTGCGGAAGGAGGTGTGGAATGATGCATGGAATGATGTTTGGAATGATGTGTGGAATGATGTGTGGAATGATGTTTGGAATGATGTGTGGAATGATGTGTAGAATGAGGTGTGGAATGATGTGTGGAATGAGGTGTGAAATGAGGTGTGGAATGATGTGTGAAATGATGTGCGGAATGATGTGCGGAATGATGTGTAGAATTATGTGTGGAATGATGTGAGGAATGATGTGAGGAATGGTGGGTGGAATGATGTGTGGAATGATGTGTGGAATGATGTTTGGAATGATGTGCGGAATGATGTGCAGAATGATGTGTCGAATGATGTGAGGAATGATGTGAGGAATGGTGGTTGGAATGACGTGTGAAATGATGTGTGGAATGATGTGTGGAATGATGTGTGGAATGAGGTGTGGAATAATGTTTGGAATGATGTCTGGAATGATGTGTGGAATGATGTGTGGAATGATGTGTGGAATGATGTTTGGAATGATGTGCGGAATGATGTGTAGAATGATGTGTGGAATGATGTGTGGAATGATGTGAGGAATGGTGGGTGTAATGACGTGTGGAATGATGTGTGGAATGATGTGTGGAATGATGTGTGGAATGATGTGTGGAATGAGGTGTGGAATGAAGTGTGGAATGATGTGAGGAATGATGTGTAGAATTAGGTTTGGAATTATGTGTGGAATTATGTGTGGAATGAGGTAAGGAATGATGTGTGGAATTATGTGTGGAGTGAGTTGCGGAAGGAGGTGTGGAATGATGCATGGAATGATGTTTGGAATGATGTGTGGAATGATGTGTGGAATGATGTTTGGAATGATGTGTGGAATGATGTGTAGAATGAGGTGTGGAATGATGTGTGGAATGAGGTGTGAAATGAGGTGTGGAATGATGTGTGAAATGATGTGCGGAATGATGTGCGGAATGATGTGTAGAATTATGTGTGGAATGATGTGAGGAATGATGTGAGGAATGGTGGGTGGAATGATGTGTGGAATGATGTGTGGAATGATGTTTGGAATGATGTGCGGAATGATGTGCAGAATGATGTGTCGAATGATGTGAGGAATGATGTGAGGAATGGTGGTTGGAATGACGTGTGAAATGATGTGTGGAATGATGTGTGGAATGATGTGTGGAATGAGGTGTGGAATAATGTTTGGAATGATGTCTGGAATGATGTGTGGAATGATGTGTGGAATGATGTCTGGAATGATGTTTGGAATGATGTGCGGAATGATGTGTAGAATGATGTGTGGAATGATTTGTGGAATGATGTGAGGAATGGTGGGTGGAATGACGTGTGGAATGATGTGTGGAATGATGTGTGGAATGATGTGTGGAATGATGTGTGGAATGAGGTGTGGAATGAAGTGTGGAATGATGTGAGGAATGATGTGTAGAATTAGGTTTGGAATTATGTGTGGAATTATGTGTGGAATGAGGTGTGGTATGATGTGTGGAATTATGTGTGGAGTGAGTTGGGGAAGGAGGTGTGGAATGATGCATGGAATGATGTTTGGAATGATGTGTGGAATGATGTGTTGAATGATGTTTGGAATGATGTGTGGAATGATGTGTAGAATGAGGTGTGGAATGGTGGGTGGCATGATGTGTGGAATGATCTGTGGAATGATGTCTGGAATGTGGAGTGGAATGATGTGTGGAATGTTGTATGGAAACCTGTGTTGAATGATGTGTGGAATGGTTTATGGAATGATGTTTGGAATGATGTGTGGAATGATGTGTGGAATGAGGTGTGGAATGTGCTATGGAATGATGTGTGGAATGAGGTGTGAAATGAGATGTGGAATGATGTGTGAAACGATGTGAGGAATGATGTGTAGAATGAGGTGTGGAATGAGGTTTGGAATGAGGTGTGGAATGATGCGTGAAATGAAGTGTGGAAAGAGGTGTGGAATGATGTGTGGAATGAGTATTGGCATTATGTGTGGAATGGGGTTTGGAATGATGTGTGGAATGATGTGTGGATGAGGTTTGGAATGATGTGTGGAATGATGTGTGAAACGATGTGTGAAAATAGGTTTGGAATGATGTCTGGAATGATGTGTAGCATGACGTCTGGAATGATGGGAGGAATGATGTGTGGAAAGATGTGTGGAATGACGTGTGGAAATATGTGTGGAATGATGTGTCGAATGAGGTGTGGAATGATGTGTGTAATTATGTGTGGAATGATGTGTAGAATGAGGTGTGGAATGATGTGTGGAATGATGTGTGGAATGAGATGTGGAATGATGTGTGGAATGAGGTGTGTAATGTGCTGTGGAATGATGTGTGGAATGAGTTGAGAAATGAGGTGTGGAATGATGTGTAAAACGATGTGAGGAATGATGTGTAGAATGAGGTGTGGAATGAGTTGTGGAATGAGTTGTGGAATGATGCATGACATGATGCGTGTAATGATGCGTGGAAGTTTGTGAGGATTGAAGTGTGGAATAAATTGTGGAATGAGATTTAAAATGAGGTGTGGAATGATGTGTGGAACGATGTGTGGAATGATGTGTGGAATGATGTGTAGAATGAGGTGTTGAATGATATTTGGAATTATGTGCGGAATGATGTGTAGAATGATGTGTGGAATGATGTGAGGAATGATGTGAGGAATGGTGGTTGGAATGACATGTGGAATGATATGTGGAATGATGTGTGGAATGATGTGTGGAATGATGTGTGGGATGTGCTGAGGAATGATGTGTGGAATAAGGTGTGAAATGAGGTGTGCAATGATGTGAGAAATGATGCGCGGAATAATGTGTAGAATGAGGCGTGGAATGATGTTTGAAATGAGGTGTGGAATGAGGTGTGGAATGATGTGTGGAATGATGTTTGGAATGATGTCTGGAATGATGTGTGGAATAATGTGTGGAATGATGTGTGGAATGATATTTGGAATGATGTGCGGAATGATGTGTAGAATGATGTGTGGAATGATGTGAGGAATGATGTGAGGAATGGTGGTTGGAATGACATGTGGAATGATATGTGGAATGATGTGTGGAATGATGTGTGGAATGATGTGTGGAATGAGGTGTGGAATGATGTGTGGAATTATGTGTGGAGTGAGTTGTGGAAGGAGGTGTGGAATGATGCATGGAATGATGTTTGGAATGATGTGTGGAATGACGTGTGGAATGGTGGGTGGAATTACGTGTGGAATGATATGTGGAAGGAGGTGTGGAATGATGCATGGAATGATGTTTGGAATGATATGTGGAATGACGTGTGGAATGGTGGGTGGAATGAGGTGTGGAATGATGCGTGGAATGATGTGTGGAATGATGTTTGGAATGATGTGTGGAATGATGTGTAGAATGCGGTGTGGAATGGTGGGTGGAATGATGTGTTGAATGATGTGTGGAATGATGTGTGAAATGATGTGTGGAATGATGTTTGGAATGAGTTGTGGAATGAGTTGTGGAATTATGTTTGGAACGATGTGTGGAATGATGTGTGGAAATAGGTGTGAAATGGTGTGCGCAATGATGCGTGGAATGATGTGTGGAATGATGTTTGGAATGATGTGTTAAATGAGGTGTGGACTGATGTGTGGTATGATATGTGGAATGATAGGTGGAATGATGTGTGGAATGATGTGTGGAATGATGCGTGTAATGAGTCGTGGAATGAGGTGTGGAATGATGTGTGGAATGATGTGTGAAATGATGTGTGGAATGATGTGTGAAATCATATGAGGAATGATGTGTAGAATGAGGTGTGGAATGATGTGTGGAATGAGGTGTGGAATGATGTATGGAATGAGGTGTGGAATTAGTTGTGGAAGGAGGTGTGGAATGATGCATGGAATGATGTTTGGAATTATGTGTGGAATGATGTTTGGAATGATGTTTGGAATGATGTGTGGAATGTAGTGTGGAATGATGTGTGGAATGGTGTGTGGAATGATGTGTAGAATGAGGTGTGGAATGACGTGTGGAATGATGTGTAGAATGATTTGTGGAATAATGTTTGGAATGAGGTTTGGAATGATGTGTTAAATGATGTTTGGAATGGTGTGTGGAATGATGTGTGGAATGACGGGTAGAATGAGTAGAAGGATGCGTGGAATGACTTGTGGAATGATGTGTGGAATCATGCGGGAAATGATGTGTGGAATGAGGTTTTTAAATGATGTGTGGAATGAGGTGTGGAATTTTGCGTGGAATGATTTGTGGAATGAAGTGTTAAATGATATGTGGAATGATATATGGAATGATGTTTGGAATGATGTATTGAATGATGTGTGGAATGAGGTGTGGAATGATGTGTGAAATGATGTGAGGAATGATGTGTAGAATGAGGTGTGGAATGAGGTGTGGAATGAGGTGTGGAATGATGCATGAAATGATGTGTGGAAAGAGGTGTGGAATGATGTGTGGAATGAGTATTGGCATTATGTGTGGAATGAGGATTGGAACGATGTGTGGAATGATGTGTGGATGAGGTTTGGAATGATGTGTGGAATGATGTGTAGCATGACGTCTGTAATGATGGGAGGAATGATGTGTGGAAATAGGTTTGGAATGATGTGCGGAAAGATGTGTGGAGTGACGTGTGGAAATATGTGTGGAATGATGTGTGGAATGTGGTGTCGAATGATGTGTGGAATGATGTGTGGAATGATGTGTAGAATGAGGTGTGAAATGATGTGTGGAATGATGTGTGGAATGATGTGTGGAATGATGTGTGGAATGAGGTGTGGAATGATGTGTGGAATGAGGTGTGGAATGATGTGTGCAATGATGTGTGAAATGATGTGTGGAATGGTGCGTGGAATGATGCGTGGAATGATGTGTGGATTAATGTGTGGAATGAATTGTGGAATGATGTTAAGTGTGAGGTATGGAATGATGTGCGGGATGATGTGAGGAATGAGGTTTGGCTTGTGGTGTGGAATGATGTGTTGAATGATGTGTGGAATGATATTTGGAATGATGTGTGGAATGATGTGTGGAATGTTGTGTGGAATGATATGTGGAATGACGTTTGGAATGATGTGTGGAATGATGTGTGGAATGTTGTATGGAATGATATGTGGAACGACGTTTGGAATGATGTGTGGAATGATGTGTGGAATGATGTTTGGAATGATGTGTGAAATGACGTGTGGAATGCGTTGTGGAATGAGTTGTGGAATGATGTGTGGAAAGATGTGTGGAATTATGTGTGGAATGAGGTGTGGAATGATGTGCGGAATGATTTGTGGAATGATGTGTTGTATGATGTGTAGAATGATGTGTGGAATGATGTGTGGAATGAAGTTTGGAATGAGGTGTGGAATGATGTGTGGAATAAGGTTTGGAATAAAGTGTGGAATTACGTTTGGAATGATGTGTGGAATGATGTGTGGAATGATGTGTGGAATGATGTGTGGAATGAAGTGTGAAATGATATGTGGAATGATGTGTGGAATGATGTGTGGAATGATGTGTGGATTGATGTGCATAATGATTTTTGGAATAAGATATGGAATGTGGTGTGGAATGATGTGTGGAATGATGTGTGCAATGATGTGTGCAATGAGGTGTGGAATGATGTCTGGAATGATGTGTGGAATGATGAGTGGAATGATGTGTGGAATGATGTTTGGAACGATGTGTGGAATAATTTGTAGAATGAGGTTTGGAATGATGTTTGGAATGATGTGTGGAATGAAGAGTGGAATGAGGTGTGGAAATATATGTGGAATGTTGTGTGGAATGATGTGAGGAATGAGGTGTGGAATGAGGTTTGTAATGATGTGTGAAATGACGTGTGGAATGAGTTTTCCAATATGGTATGAAATGTGGTGTGGAATGAGTTGTGGAATGAGTTGCGGAATGGTGTTTGGAATGAAGTCAGGAATGATGTGTAGAATGAAGTGTGGAATTAGTTGTTGAATGTGCTGTGGAATGATGTTTGGAATTATGTGTGGAATATTGTGTGCAATGACGTGTGGAATGATGTATGGAATGATGTGTGGAACGATGTGTGAAATGACGTGTGGAATGATTTGTGCAATATGGTATGAAATGAGTTGTGGAATGAGTTGTGGAATGTGTTGTAGAATGATGTTTGGACTGATGTGTGGAATGATGTGGAATGATGTGTGGAAATAGGTGTGGAATGGTGTGCGGAATGATGTGTGGAATGATGTGTTCAATGATGTGTGGAATGATGTGTGAAATGATGTGTTCAATGATGTTTGGAATGAGTTGTGGAATGATGTGTCGAATGATGTGTGGAATGATGTTTGGAATGATGTGTGAAATGAGGTGTGGAATGATGTGTGGTATGATATGTGGAATGAAAGGTGGGATGATGTGTGGAATGATGTGTGGAATGATGCGTATAATGAGGCGTTGAATGAGGTGTGGAATGATGTGTGGAATGATGTGTGGAATGATGTGTGGAATGATGTGTGGAATAAAGTCTGGAATGATGTGTAGAATGAGGTGTGGAATGAGGTGTGGAATGTTCTGTGGAATGATGTGTGGAATGATGTGTGAAATGAGGTGTGGAATGAGGTGTGGAATGATGCGTGGAATGATGTGTGGAATGAAGTTTGGCAAGATGTGTGGAATGATGGGAGGAATGATGTGTGGAAATAGGTTTGGAATGATGTGCGGAAAGATGTGTGGAGTGACGTGTGGAAATATGTGTGGATGAATTTTCGAATGATGTGTGGAATGATGTGTGGAACGATGTGTGAAAATAGGTTTGGAATGATGTGTGGAATGATGTGTAGCATGACGTCTGGAATGATGGGAGGAATGATGTGTGGAAATAGGTTTGGAATGATGTGCGGAAAGATGTGTGGAGTGACGTGTGGAAATATGTGTGGAATGATGTGTGGAATGTGGTGTCGAATGATGTGTGGAATGATGTGTGGAATGATGTGTAGAATGAGGTGTGAAATGATGTGTGGAATGATGTGTGGAATGATGTGTGGAATGATGTGTGGAATGAGGTGTGGAATGTGCTGTGGAATGATGTGTGGAATGATGTGTCGAATGATGTGTGGAATGGTGCGTAGAATGATGCGTGGAATGATGTGTGGATTAATGTGTGGAATGAATTGTGGAATGATGTTAAGAGTGAGGTATGGAATGATGTGCGGGATGATGTGAGGAATGAGGTTTGGCTTGTGGTGTGGAATGATGTGTTGAATGATGTGTGGAATGATATTTGGAATGATGTGTCGAATGATGTGTGGAATATTGTGTGGAATGATATGTGGAATGACGTTTGGAATGATGTGTGGAATGATGTGTGGAATGTTGTGTGGAATGATATGTGGAATGACGTTTGGAATGATGTGTGGAATGATGTGTGGAATGATATTTGGAATGATGTGTGAAATGACGTGTGGAATGAGTTGTGGAATGAGTTGTGGAATGAGGTGTGGAATGTGCTGTGGAATGATGTGTGGAATGAGGTGTGAAATGATGTGTTTAATGATGTTTGGAATGAGTTGTGGAATGATGTGTGGAATGATGTGTGGAATGATTGCGTATAATGAGGCGTTGAATGAGGTGTGGAATGATGTGTGGAATGATGTGTGAAATGATGTGTGGAATGATGTGTGGAATGATGTGTGGAATAAAGTCTGGAATGATGTGTAGAATGAGGTGTGGAATGAGGTGTGGAATGTGCTGTGGAATGATGTGTGGAATGAGGTGTGAAATGAGGTGTGGAATGATGTGTGAAATCATGTGAGGAATGATGTGTAAAATGAGGTGTGGAATGATGTGTGAAATGAGGTGTGGAATGAGGTGTGGAATGATGCGTGGAATGATGTGTGGAATGAAGTTTGGCATGATGTGTGGAATGATGTGTAGAATGAGGGGTGGAATGGTGGGTGGAATGATGTGTGGAAGGATGTGTGAAATGATGTGTGGAATGAGGTGTGGAATGAAATGTGGAATGATGTGAGGAATGATGTGTGGAATGTTGTGTGGAATGATGTGTGGAATGATGTGTGGAATGATGTGTCGAATGAAGTGTGGAATGATGTGAGGAATGATGTGTAGAATTAGGTTTGGAATGATGTGTGGAATGATGTGTGGAATGAGGTGTGGAATGATGTGTGGAATGAGGTGTGGAATGAGTTGTGGAAGGGGGTGTGGAATGATGCATGGAATGATGTTTGGAATTATGTGTGGACTGATGTGTGGAATGATGTCTGGAATGTTGTGTGGAATGATGTGTGGAATAATGCGTGGAATTATGTTTGGAAAGATGTGTGGAATGAGGTGTGGAATGGTGAGTGGAATGATGTGTAGAATGAGGTATGGAATGATGTGTGGAATGATGTGTGGAATGATTTGTGGAATAATTTTTGGAATGAGGTTTGGAATGATGTGCTGAATGATGTTTGGAATGTTGTGTGGAATGATGTGTGGAATGACGGGTAGAATGATTTGTGGAATGATACGTGGATTGATGTGTGGAATGATGTGTGAAAATAGGTTTGGAATGATGTGTGGAATGATTTGTAGAATGAGGTGTGGAATGATGTGTGGAATGATGTGTGGAATGATGTGTGGAATGATGTGTGGAATGAGGTGTGGAATGTGCTGTGGAATGATGTTTCGAATGAGGTGTGGAATGAGGTGTGGAATGAGGTGTGGAATGAGGTGTGGAATGAGGTGTGGAATGATGCGTGAAATGATGCGTGTGATGATGCGTGGAAGGTTGTGTGGATTGAAGTGTGGTATAATTTGTGGAATGAGATTTAAAATGAGGTTTGGAATGATGTTTGGAATGATGTGTGGAATGATGTGTGGAATGATGTGTGGAATGATGTGTGGAATGATGTGTAGAATGATGTGTAGAATGATGTGTGGAATGATGTTTGGAATGATGTCTGGAATGATGTGTGGAATGATGTGTGGAATGATGTGTGGAATGATGTGTGGAATGATGTTTTGGAATGATGTCTGGAATGATGTGTGGAATGATGTGTGAGAATGATATGTGGAATGAGGCGTGGAATGATGTGTGAGAATGATATGTGGAATGAGGCGTGGAATGATGTGTGAAATGAGATGTGGAATGAGGTGTGGAATGATGCGTGGAATGATGTGTGGAATGATGTGTGGAATGATGTTTCGAATGATGTCTGGAATGATGTGTGGAATGATGTGTGGAATGATGTGTGGAATGATGTTTGGAATGATGTGCGGAATGATGTGTAGAATTATGTGTGGAATGGTGTGAGGAATGATGTGAGGAATGTTGGGTGGAATGACGTGTGGAATGATGTGTGGCATGAGGTGTTGAATGAGGTGTGGAATGATGTGTGAAATGATGTGAGGAATGATGTGTAGAATGAGGCGTGGAATGATGTGTGAAATGAGATGTGGAATGAGGTGTGGAATGATGCGTGGAATGATGTGTGGAATGATGTGTGGAATGATGTTTGGAATGATGTGCGGAATGATGTGTAGAATGATGTGTGGAATGGTGTGAGGAATGTTGTGAGGAATGATGGCTGGAATGATGTGTGGAATGATGTGTGGCATGAGGTGTGGAATGAAGTGTGGAATGATGCGTGGAATGATGTGTAGAATTAGATTTGGAATGATGTGTGTAATGATGTGTGGAATGAGGTGTGGAATGATGTGTGGAATTATGTGTGGAGTGAGTTGTGGAAGGAGGTGTGGAATGATGCATGGAATAATGTTTGGAATGATATGTGGAATGATGTTTGGAATGATGTGTGGAATGATGTGTAGAATGAGGTGTGGAATGGTGGGTGGAATGATGTGTGGAATGATCTGTGGAATGATGTATGGAATGTGGTGTGGAATGATGTGTGGAATGATGTATGGAATGATTTGTTGAATGATGTTTGGAATGATTTGTGGAATGATGTGTGGAATGACGGGTAGAATGAGTAGTGGAATGATGCGTGGAATGATGTGTGAAATTATGTGTGGCATGAGGTGTGGAATGAAGTGTGGAACGATGCGTGGAATGATGTGTAGAATTAGGTTTGGAATGATGTGTGGAATGATGTGTGGAATGAGGTGTGGAATGATGTGTGGAATGATGTGTGGATTGATGTGTGGAATGGTGCGTGGAATGATGCGTGGAATGATGTGTGGATTGATGTGTGCAATGATTTGTGGAATGAGGTTAAGAGTGAGGTATGGAATGATGTGTGGAATGATGTGTTGAATGATGTATGGAATGTTGTGTGGAATGACGTGTGGAATGAGATGTGGAATGAGTTGTGGAATGATGTGTGGAAAGATGTGTGGAATTATTTGTGGAATGAGATGTGGAATAATGTGTGGAATGATGTGTGGAATGATGTGTGGAATGTTGTGTGGAATGATATTTGGAGTGACGTTTGGAATGATGTGTGGAATGATGTGTGAAATTATGTCTGGAATGATGTGTGAAATGATGTGTGGAATGATGTGTGGAAAGATGTGTGGAATTATTTGTGGAATGAGTTGTGGAATAAGTTGTGGAATGATTTGCGGAATGATGTGTTGTATGATGTGTGGAATGATGTGTGGAATGATGTGTGGAATGATGTGTGGAAACAATTTTCGAATGAGGTGTGGAATGATGTGTGGAATAAGGTTTGGAATAATGTGTGGAATGATGTTTGGAATGATGGGTGGAATGATGTGTGGATTGATGTGTATAATGATTTTTGGAATAAGATGTGGAATGTGGTGTGGAATGATGTGTGGAATGATGTGTGCAATGATGTGTGCAATGAGGTGTGGAATGATGTCTGGAATGATGTGTGGAATGATGAGTGGAATGATGTGTGGAATGAGGTGTGGAAATATATGTGGAATGTTGTGTGGAATGATGTGAGGAATGAGGTGTGGAATGAGGTTTGTAATGATGTGTGGAATGTTGTGTGGAATGATGTGTGAAATGATGTTTGAAATGACGTGTGGAATGAGTTGTGCAATATGGTATGAAATGAGGTGTGGAATGAGTTGTGGAATGAGTTGCGGAATGGTGTTGGGAATGAAGTCTGGAATGATGTGTAGAATGAGGTGTGGAATTAGTTGTTGAATGTGCTGTGGAATGATGTTTGGAATTATGTGTGGAATATTGTGTGCAATGACGTGTGGAATGATGTGTGGAATGACGTGTGGAACGATGTGTGAAATGAAGTGTGGAATGATTTGTGCAAAATGGTATGAAATGAGTTGTGGAATGAGTTGTGGAATGTGTTGTACAATGATGTTTGGAATGATGTGTGGAATGATGTGGAATGATGTGTGGAAATAGGTGTGGAATGGTGTGCGGAATGATGTGTGGAATGATGTGTTCAATGATGTGTGGAATGTCGTGTGAAATGATGTGTGGAATAATGTTTGGAATGAGTTGTGGAATGATGTGTCGAATGATGTGTGGAATGATGTTTGGAATGATGTGTGAAATGAGGTGTGGAATGATGTGTGGTATGATATGTGGAATGATAGGTGGGATGATGTATGGAATGATGTGTGGAATGATGCGTGTAATGAGGCGTTGAATGAGGTGTGCAATGATGTGTGGAATGATGTGTGGAATGATGTGTGGAATGATGTGTGGAATAAAGTCTCGAATGATGTGTAGAATGAGGTGTGGAATGAGGTGTGGAATGTGTTGTGGAATGATGTGTGGAATGAGGTGTGAAATGAGGTGTGTAATGATGTGTGAAACGATGTGAGGAATGATGTGTAGAATGAGGTGTGAAATGAGGTGTGGAATGAGGTGTGGAATGATGCGTGAAATGATGCATGTAATGATGCGTGGAAGGTTGTGTGGATTTAAGTGTGGAATAATTTGTGGAATGAGATTTAAAATGAGGTGCGGAATGATGTTTGGAATGATGTGTGGAATGATGTGTGGAATGATGTGTGGAATGATGTGTGGAATGATGTGTAGAATGAGATGTGGAATGAGGTGTGGAATGTGGTGTGGAATGATGTGTGGAATGAGGTGTGAAATGAGGTGTGGAATGATGTGTGAAATAACGTGAGGAATGACGTGTGGAATGATGTGTGAAATGAGATGTGGAAATGGGTGTGGAATGATGCGTGGAATGATGTGTGGAATGATGTGTGGAATGATGTTTGGAATGATGTCTTTAATGATGTGTGGAATGATGTGTGGAATGATGTGTGGAATGATGTTTGGAATGATGTGCGGAATGATGTGTAGAATGATGTGTGGAATGGTCTGAGGAATCTTGTGAGGAATGATGGGTGGAATGACGTGTGGATTGATGTGTGGAATGATGTGTGGAATGATGTGTGGAATGATGTGTGGCATGAGGTGTGGAATGAAGTGTCGAATGATGCGTGGAATGATGTGTAGAATTAGGTTTGGAATGATGTGTGGAATGATGTGTGGAATGAGGTGTGGAATGATGTGTGGAAGGATGTGTGGAAGGATGTGTGAAATGATGTGTGGAATGAGGTGTGGAATGAAGTGTGGAATGATGTGAGGAATGATGGCTGGAATGTTGTGTGGAATGATGTGTGGAATGATGTGTGGAATGATGTGTGGAATGATGTGTGGAATGAGGTGTGGAATGATGTGTGAAATGAGGTGTGGAATGAGGTGTGGAATGATGCGTGGAATGATGTGTGGAATGAAGTTTGGCATGATGTGTGGAATGATGTGTAGAATGAGGGGTGGAATGGTGGGTGGAATGATGTGTGGAAGGATGTGTGAAATGATGTGTGGAATGATGTGTGGAATGAAATGTGGAATGATGTGAGGAATGATGGGTGGAATGTTGTGTGAAATGATGTGCGGAATGATGTGTGGAATGATGTGTCGAATGAAGTGTGGAATGATGTGAGGAATGATGTGTAGAATTAGGTTTGGAATGATGTGTGGAATGATGTGTGGAATGAGGTGTGGAATGATGTGTGGAATGAGGTGTGGAATGAGTTGTGGAAGGGGGTGTGGAATGATGCATGGAATGATGTTTGGAATTATGTGTGGACTGATGTGTGGAATGATGTCTGGAATGCTGTGTGGAATGATGTGTGGAATAATGCGTGGAATTATGTTTGGAATGATGTGTGGAATGAGGTGTGGAATGGTGAGTGGAATGATGTGTTAAATGATGTGTGGAATGATGTGTGGTATGATGTTTGGAATGTGGTGTGGAATGATGTGTGGAATGGTGTGTGGAATGATGTGTAGAATGAGGTATGGAATGATGTCTGGAATGATGTGTGGAATGATTTGTGGAATAATTTTTGGAATGAGGTTTGGAATGATGTGCTGAATGATGTTTGGAATGGTGTGTGGAATGATGTGTGGAATGACGGGTGGAATGATTTGTGGAATGATACGTGGAATGATGTGTGGAATGATGTGTGAAAATAGGTTTGGAATGATGTGTGGAATGATTTGTAGAATGAGGTGTGGAATGATGTGTGGAATGATGTGTGGAATGATGTGTGGAATGATGTGTGGAATGAGGTGTGGAATGTGCTGTGGAATGATGTTTCGAATGAGGTGTGGAATGAGGTGTGGAATGAGGTGTGGAATGAGGTTCGGAATGAGGTGTGGAATGATGCGTGAAATGATGCGTGTGATGATGCGTGGAAGGTTGTGTGGATTGAAGTGTGGTATAATTTGTGGAATGAGATTTAAAATTAGGTTTGGAATGATGTTTGGAATGATGTGTGGAATGATGTGTGGAATGATGTGTGGAATGATGTGTGGAATGATGTGTAGAATGATGTGTAGAATGATGTGTGTAATGATGTTTGGAATGAAGTCTGGAATGATGTGTGGAATGATGTGTGGAATGATGTGTGGAATGATGTGTGGAATGATGTTTGGAATGATGTCTGGAATGATGTGTGGAATGATGTGTGGAATGATGTGTGGAATGAGGCGTGGAATAACGTGTGAAATGAGATGTGGAATGAGGTGTGGAATGATGCGTGGAATGATGTGTGGAATGATGTGTGGAATGATGTTTGGAATGATGTCTGGAATGATGTGTGGAATGATGTGTGGAATGATGTGTGGAATGATGTTTGGAATGATGTGCGGAATGATGTGTAGAATGATGTGTGGAATGGTGTGAGGAATGTTGTGTGGAATGATGGGTGGAATGACGCGTGGAATGATGTGTGGCATGAGGTGTGGAATGAGGTGTGGAATGATGTGTGAAATGATGTGAGGAATGATGTGTAGAATGAGGCGTGGAATGATGTGTGAAATGAGATGTGGAATGAGGTGTGGAATGATGCGTGGAATGATGTGTGGAATGATGTGTGGAATGATGTTTGGAATGATGTGCGGAATGATGTGTAGAATGATGTGTGGAATGGTGTGAGGAATGTTGTGAGGAATGATGGGTGGAATGACGTGTGGAATGATGTGTGGCATGAGGTGTGGAATGAAGTGTGGAATGATGCGTGGAATGATGTGTGGAATGATGTTTGGAATGATGTCTTTAATGATGTGTGGAATGATGTGTGGAATGATGTGTGGAATGATGTGTGGAATGATGTGTGAAATGTTATGTGGAATGATGTGTGGAATGATGTGTGGAACGATGTGTGGAATGATGGGTGGAATGATGTGTGGATTGATGTGTATAATGATTTTTGGAATAAGATGTGGAATGTGGTGTGGAATGATGTGTGGAATGATGTGTTCAATGATGTGTGCAATGAGGTGTGGAATGATGTCTGGAATGATGTGTGGAATGATGAGTGGAATGATGTGTGGAATGAGGTGTTGAAATATATGTGGAATGTTGTGTGGAATGATGTGAGGAATGAGGTGTGGAATGAGGTTTGTAATGATGTGTGGAATGTTGTGTGGAATTATGTGTGAAATGATGTGTGAAATGACGTGTAGAATGAGTTGTGCAATATGGTATGAAATGAGGTGTGGAATGAGTTGTGGAATGAGTTGCGGAATGGTGTTGGGAATGAATTCTGGAATGATGTGTAGAATGAGGTGTGGAATTAGTTGTTGAATGTGCTGTGGAATGATGTTTGGAATTATGTGTGGAATATTGTGTGCAATGACGTGTGGAATGATGTGTGGAATGACGTGTGGAACGATGTGTGAAATGAAGTGTGGAATGATTTGTGCAAAATGGTATGAAATGAGTTGTGGAATGTGTTGTACAATGATGTTTGGAATGATGTGTGGAATGATGTGGAATGATGTGTGGAAATAGGTGTGGAATGGTGTGCGGAATGATGTGTGGAATGATGTGTTCAATGATGTGTGGAATGACGTGTGAAATGATGTGTGGAATAATATTTGGAATGAGTTGTGGAATGATGTGTCGAATGATGTGTGGAATGATGTTTGGAATGATGTGTGAAATGAGGTGTGGAATGATGTGTGGTATGATATGTGGAATGATAGGTGGGATGATGTATGGAATGATGTGTGGAATGATGCGTGTAATGAGGCGTTGAATGAGGTGTGCAATGATGTGTGGAATGATGTGTGGAATGATGTGTGGAATGATGTGTGGAATAAAGTCTCGAATGATGTGTAGAATGAGGTGTGGAATGAGGTGTGGAATGTGCTGTGGAATGATGTGTGGAATGAGGTGTGAAATGAGGTGTGGAATGATGTGTGAAACGATGTGAGGAATGATGTGTAGAATGAGGTGTCAAATGAGGTGTGGAATGAGGTGTGGAATGATGCGTGAAATGATGCGTGTAATGATGCGTGGAAGGTTGTGTGGATTTAAGTGTGGAATAATTTGTGGAATGAGATTTAAAATGAGGTGCGGAATGATGTTTGGAATGATGTGTGGAATGATGTGTGGAATGATGTGTGGAATGATGTGTGGAATGATGTGTAGAATGAGGTGTGGAATGAGGTGTGGAATGTGGTGTGGAATGATGTGTGGAATGAGGTGTGAAATGAGGTGTGGAATGATGTGTGAAATAACGTGAGAAATGACGTGTGGAATGATGTGTGAAATGAGATGTGGAAATGGGTGTGGAATGATGCGTGGAATGATGTGTGGAATGATGTGTGGAATGATGTTTGGAATGATGTCTTTAATGATGTGTGGAATGATGTGTGGAATGATGTTTGGAATGATGTGCGGAATGATGTGTAGAATGATGTGTGGAATGGTCTGAGGAATCTTGTGAGGAATGATGGGTGGAATGACGTGTGGATTGATGTGTGGAATGATGTGTGGAATGATGTGTGGAATGATGTGTGGCATGAGGTGTGGAATGAAGTGTCGAATGATGCGTGGAATGATGTGTAGAATTAGGTTTGGAATGATGTGTGGAATGATGTGTGGAATGAGGTGTGGAATGATGTGTGGAAGGATGTGTGGAAGGATGTGTGAAATGATGTGTGGAATGAGGTGTGGAATGAAGTGTGGAATGATGTGAGGAATGATGGCTGGAATGTTGTGTGGAATGATGTGTGGAATGATGTGTGGAATGATGTGTGGAATGATGTGTGGAATGAGGTGTGGAATGAAGTGTGGAATGAGGTGTGGAATGAAGTGTGGAATGATGTGAGGAATGATGTGTAGAATTAGGTTTGGAATGATGTGTGGAATGATGTGTGGAATGAGGTGTGGAATGATGTGTGGAATGAGGTGTGGAATGAGTTGTGGAAGGAGGTGTGGAATGATGCATGGAATGATGTTTGGAATTATGTGTGGAATGATGTGTGGAATGAGGTGTGGAATGGTGAGTGGAATGATGTGTGGAATGATGTGTGGAGTGATGTGTGGAATGATGTTTGGAATGTTGTGTGGAATGATGTGTGGAATGATGTGAGGAATGATGGGTGGAATGTTGTTTGGAATGATGTGTGGAATGATGTGTGGAATGATGTGTAGAATTAGGTTTGGATGATGTGTGGAATGACGTGTGGAATGAGGTGTGGAATGATGTGTGAAAGGATGTGTGAAATAATGTGTGGAATGAGGTGTGGAATGAAGTGTGGAATGATGTGAGGAATGATGGGTGAAATGTTGTGTGGAATGATGTGTGGAATGATGTGTGGAATGATGTGTGGAATGATGTGTGGAATGAGGTGTGGAATGAAGTGTGGAATGAGGTGTGGAATGAAGTGTGGAATGATGTGAGGAATGATGTATAGAATTAGGTGTGGAATGATGTGTGGAATGAGGTGTGGAATGAGTTGTGTAAGGAGGTGTAGAATGTTGCATGGAATGATGTTTGGAATTATGTGTGGAATGATGTGTGGAATGAGGTGTGGAATGGTGAGTGGAATGATGTGTGGAATGATGTGTGGAATGATGTGTGGAATGATGTTTGGAATGTGGTGTGGAATGATGTGTGGAATGGTGTGTGGAATGATTTGTAAAATGAGGTGTGGAATGATGTGTGGAATGATGTGTGGAATGATTTGTGGAATAATGTGTGGAATGAAGTTTGGAATGATGTGTTGAATGATGTTTTGAATGGTGTGTGGAATGATGTGTGGAATGACGGTTAGAATGAGTTGTGGAATGATACGTGGAATGAGTATTGGCATTATGTGCGGAATGAGGTTTGGAATGATGTGTGGAATGATTTGTGGATGAGGTTTGGAATGATGTGTGGAATGATGTGTGGAATGATGTGTGAAAATAGGTTTGGAATGATGTGTGGAATGATGTGTAGAATGAGGTGTGGAATGATGTGTGGAATGATGTGTGGAATGATGTGTGGAATGATGTGTGGAATGAGGTGTGCAATGTGCTGTGGAATGATGTGTGGAATGAGGTGTGAAATGAGGTGTGGAATGAGGTGTGAAACGATGTGAGGAATGATGTGTAGAATGAGGTGTGGAATGAGGTGTGGAATGAGGTGTGGAATGATGCGTGAAATGATGCGTGTAATGATGCGTGGAAGGTTGTGTGGATTGAAGTGTGGAATAATTTGTGGAATGAGATTTAAAATGAGGTGTGGAATGATGTTTGGAATGATGTGTGGAATGATGTGTGGAATGATGTGTGGAACGATGTGTGAAATGAAGTGTGGAATGATTTGTGCAAAATGGTATGAAATGAGTTGTGGAATGAGTTGTGGAATGTGTTGTACAATGATGTTTGGAATGATGTGTGGAATGATGTGGAATGATGTGTGGAAATAGGTGTGGAATGGTGTGCGGAATGATGTGTGGAATGATGTGTTCAATGATGTGTGGAATGATGTGTGAAATGATGTGTGGAATAATGTTTGGAATGAGTTGTCGAATGATGTGTCGAATGATGTGTGGAATGATGTTTGGAATGATGTGTGAAATGAGGTGTGGAATGATGTGTGGAATGATATGTGGAATGATAGGTGGGATGAAGTATGGAATGATGTGTGGAATGATGCGTGTAATGAGGCGTTGAATGAGTTGTGGAATGATGTGTGGAATGATGTGTGGAATGATGTGTGGAATGATGTGTGGAATGATGTGTGGAATAAAGTCTCGAATGATGTGTAGAATGAGGTGGGAAATGAGGTGTGGAATGAGGTGTGGAATGATGCGTGAAATGATGCGTGTAATGATGCGTGGAAGGTTGTGTGGATTGAAGTGTGGAATAATTTGTGGAATGAGATTTAAAATGAGGTGCGGAATGATGTTTGGAATGATGTGTGGAATGAGGTGCGGAATGATGTGTGGAATGATGTGTGGAATGATGTGTAGAATGAGGTGTGGAATGAGGTGTGGAATGTGGTGTGGAATGATGTTTGGAATGAGGTGTGAAATGAGGTGTGGAATTATGTGTGAAATGATGTGAGGAATAATGTGTAGAATGAGGCGTGGAATGATGTGTGAAATGAGATGTGGAATGTGGTGTGGAATGATGCGTGAAATGACGTGAGGAATGATGTGTGGAATTATGTTTGGAATGATGTGTTGAAATGATGTGTGGAATGATGTTTGGAATGATGTGCGGAATGATGTGTAGAATGATGTGTGGAATGTTGTGAGGAATCTTGTGAGGAATGACGGGTGGAATGACGTGTGGAATGATGTGTGGAATGATGTGTGGAATGATGTTTGGAATGATGTGTGGCATGAGGTGTGGAATGAAGTGTCGAATGATGCGTGGAATGATGTGTAGAATTAGGTTTGGAATGATGTGTGGAATGATGTGTGGAATGAGGTGTGGAATGATGTGTGGAAGGATGTGTGAAATGATGTGTGGAATGAGGTGTAGAATGAAGTATGGAATGATGTGAGGAATGATGGGTGGAATGTTGTGTGGAATGATGTGTGGAATGATGTGTGGAATGATGTGTGGAATGATGTGTGGAATGAGGTGTGGAATGAAGTGTGGAATGAGGTGTGGAATGAAGTGTGGAATGATGTGAGGAATGATGTGTAGAATTAGGTTTGGAATGATGTGTGGAATGATGTGTGGAATGAGGTATGGAATGATGTGTGGAATGCGTTGTGGAAGGAGGTGTGGAATGATGCATGGAATGATGTGAGGAATGATGGGTGGAATGTTGTGTGGAATGATGTGTGGAATGATGTGTGGAATGATGTGTGGAATGATGTGTGAAATTATGTGTGGAAAGAGGTGTGGAATGATGTGTGGAATGAGTATTGGCATTATGTGTGGAATGAGGTTTGGAATGATGTGTGGAATGATTTGTGGAATGAGGTGTGGAATGAAGTATGGAATGATGTGAGGAATGATGGGTGGAATGTTGTGTGGAATGATGTGTGGAATGATGTGTGGAATGATGTGTGGAATGATGTGTGGAATGATGTGTGAAATTATGTGTGGAAAGAGGTGTGGAATGATGTGTGGAATGAGTATTGGCATTATGTGTGGAATGAGGTTTGGAATGATGTGTGGAATGATTTGTGGATGAGGTTTGGAATGATGTGTGGAATGATGTGTGGAATGATGTGTGAAAATAGGCTTGGAATGATGTGTGGAATGATGTGTAGAATCAGGTGTGGAATGATGTGTGGAATGATGTGTGGAATGATGTTTGGAATGATGTGTGGGATGAGGTGTGCAATGTGCTGTGGAATGATGTGCGGAATGAGGTGTGAAATGAGGTGTGGAATGAGGTGTGAAACGATGTGAGGAATGATGTGTAGAATGAGGTGTGGAATGCGGTGTGGAATGAGTTGTGGAATGATGCGTGAAATGATGCGTGTAATGATGCGTGGAAGGTTGTGTGGATTGAAGTGTGGAATAATTTGTGGAATGAGATTTAAAATGTGGTGTGGAATGATGTTTGGAATGATGTGTGGAATAATGTGTGGAATGATGTGTCGAATGATGTGTGGAATGATGTGTAGAATGAGGTGTGGAATGAGGTGTGGAATGTGGTGTGGAATGATGTGTGAAATGAGATGTGGAATGAGGTGTGGAATGATGCGTGGAATGACGTGTGGAATGATGTGTGGAATGATGTTTGGAATGATGTCTAGAATGATGTGTGGAATGACGTGTGGAATGATGTGTGGAATGATGTTTGGAATGATGTGCGGAATGATGTGTAGAATGATGTGTGGAATGGTGTGAGGAATGATATGTGGAATGACGGGTAGAATGAGTTGTGGAATGATACGTGGAATGATGTGTGAAATGATGTGTGGAATGATGCGGGGAATGATGTGTGGAATGAGGTTTTGAATGATGAGTGGAATGAGGTGAGGAATTTTGCGTGGAATGATTTGTGGAATGAAGTGTTAAATGATATGTGGAATGATATGTGGAATGATGTTTGGAATGATGTATGAAATGATGTGTGGAATGATGTGTGGAATGATGTGTGAAATTATGTGTGGAAAGAGGTGTGGAATGATGTGTGGAATGAGTATTGGCATTATGTGTGGAATGAGGTTTGGAATGATGTGTGGAATGATTTGTGGATGAGGTTTGGAATGATGTGTGGAATGATGTGTGGAATGATGTGTGAAAATAGGTTTGGAATGATATGTGGAATGATGTGTAGAATCAGGTGTGGAATGATGTGTGGAATGATGTGTGGAATGATGTGTGGAATGATGTGTGGAATGAGGTGTGCAATGTGTTGTGGAATGATGTGTAGAATGAGGTGTGAAATGAGGTGTGGAATGAGGTGTGAAACGATGTGAGGAATGATGTGTAGAATGAGGTGTGGAATGCGGTGTGCAATGAGGTGTGGAATGATGCGTGAAATGATGCGTGTAATGATGCGTGGAAGGTTGTGTGGATTGAAGTGTGGAATAATTTGTGGAATGAGATTTAAAATGAGGTGTGGAATGATGTTTGGAATGATATGTGGAATGATGTGTGGAATGATGTGTGGAATGATGTGTGGAATGATGTGTAGAATGAGGTGTGGAATGAGGTGTGGAATGTGGTGTGGAATGATGTTTGCAATGAGGTGTGGAATGATGTGTGAAATGAGATGTGGAATGAGGTGTGGAATGATGCGTGGAATGATGTGTGGAATGATGTGTGGAATGATGTTGGGAATGATGTCTAGAATGATGTTTGGAATGATGTGTGGAATGATGTGTGGAATGATGTTTGGAATGATGTGCGGAATGATGTGTAGAATGATGTGTGGAATGGTGTGAGGAATGATGTGAGCAATGATGGGTGGAATGACGTGTGGAATGATGTGGAATGATGTGTGGAATGCTGTGTGGAATGATGTGTGGCATGAGGTGTGGAATGAAGTGTGGAATGATGCGTGGAATGATGTGCAGAATTAAGTTTGGAATGATGTGTGGAATGATGTGTGGAATGAGGTGTGGAATGATGTGTGGAATTATGTGTGGAGTGAGTTGTGGAATGAGGTGTGGAATGATGCATGGAATGATGTTTGGAATGATGTGTGGAATGATGTTTGGAATGATGTTTGGAATGATGTATAGAATGACGTGTGGAATGGTGGATGGAATGATGTGTGGAATGATCTGTGGAATGATGTATGGAATGTGGTGTGGAATGATGTGTGGAATGGTGTAATGAATGATGTGTCAAATGATGTTTGGAATGATTTGTGGAATGATGTGTGGAATGACGGGTAGAATGAGTTGTGGAATGATGCGTGGAATGATGTGTGGAATGATGTGTGGAATTATGTGTGGCATGAGGTGTGCAATGAAGTGTGGAATGATGCGTGGAATGATGTGTAGAATTAGGTTTGGAATGATGTGTGGAATGAGGTGTGGAATGATGTGTGCAATGATGTGTGAAATGATGTGTGGAATGGTGCGTGGAATGAAGCGTGGAATGATGTGTGGATTGATGTTTGGAATGAATTGTGGAATGATGTTAAGAGTGTGGTATGGAATGATGTGCAGGATGATGTGAGGAATGAGGTTTGGCTTGTGGTGTGGAATGATGTGTTGAATGATGTATGGAATGTCGTGTGGAATGATGTGTTGAATGAAGTTTCGAATGAGGTGTGGAATGATGTGTGGAATAAGGTTTGGAATAATGTGTGGAATGATGTGTGGAATGATGTGTGGAATGATGTGTGGAATGATGTGTGAAATGATGTGTGGAATAATGTGTGGAATGAAGTGTGAAATGATATGTGGAATGATGTGTGGAATGTTGTGTGGAATGATATGTGGAATGACGTTTGGAAGGATGTGTGGAATGATGTGTGAAATGATGTCTGGAATGATGTGTGAAATGACGTGTGGAATGAGTTGTGGAATGAGTTGTGGAATGATGTGTGCAAAGATGTGTGGAATTATGTGTGGAATGAGGTGTGGAATGATGTGCGGAATGATGTGTGGAATAAGTTTTGGAATAATGTGTGGAATGAGGTTTGGAATGATGTGTGGAATGATGTGTGGAATGATGTGTGGAATAATGTGTGGATTGAAGTGTGAAATGATATGTGGAATGATGTATGGAATGATGTGTTGTATGATGTGTGGAATGATGTGTGGAATGATGTGTGGAATGAAGTTTCGAATGAGGTGTGGAATGATGTGTGGAATAAGGTTTGGAATAATGTGTGGAATGAGGTTTGGAATGATGTGTGGAATGATGTGTGGAATGATGTGTGGAATAATGTGTGGAATGAAGTGTGAAATGATATGTGGAATCATGTGTGGAATGAAGTGTGCAATGATGTGTGCAATGAGGTATGGAATGTTGTCTGGAATGATGTGTGGAATGATGAGTGGAATGATGTGTGGAATGATGTTTGGAATGATGTGTGGAATGATTTGTAGAATGAGGTTTGGAATGATGTGTGGAATGATGTGTGGAATTATGTGTGGAATGAGGTGTGGAAATTTATGTTGAATGTTGTGTGGAATGATGTGAGGAATGAGGTGTGGAATATTGTGTGCAATGACGTGTGGAATGATGTGTGGAATGATGTGTGGAACGATGTGTGAAATGACGTGTGGAATGATTTGTGCAATATGGTATGAAATGAGTTGTGGAATGAGTTGTGGAATGTGTTGTACAATGATGTGTGGAATGATGTTTGGAATGATGTGTGGAATGATTTGTAGAATGAGGTTTGGAATGATGTGTGGAATGATGTGTGGAATTATGTGTGGAATGAGGTGTGGAATTAGTTGTTGAATGTGCTGTGGAATGATGTTTGGAATTATGTGTGGAATATTGTGTGCAATGACGTGTGGAATGATGTTTGGAATGATGTGTGGAATTATGTGTGGAATGAGGTGTGGAAATTTATGTGGAATGTTGTGTGGAATGATGTGAGGAATGAGGTGTGGAATATTGTGTGCAATGACGTGTGGAATGATGTGTGGAATGATGTGTGGAACGATGTGTGAAATGACGTGTGGAATGATTTGTGCAATATGGTATGAAATGAGTTGTGGAATGAGTTGTGGAATGTGTTGTACAATGATGTGTGGAATGATGTTTTGAATGATGTGTGGAATGATTTGTAGAATGAGGTTTGGAATGATGTGTGGAATGATGTGTGGAATTATGTGTGGAATGAGGTGTGGAATTAGTTGTTGAATGTGCTGTGGAATGATGTTTGGAATTATGTGTGGAATATTGTGTGCAATGACGTGTGGAATGATGTGTGGAATGATGTGTGGAACGATGTGTGAAATGACGTGTGGAATGATTTGTGCAATATGGTATGAAATGAGTTGTGGAATGAGTTGTGGAATGTGTTGTACAATGATGTTTGGAATGATGTGTGGAATGATGTGGAA
Source organism: Pristiophorus japonicus (assembly GCF_044704955.1). Classification (NCBI taxonomy): domain Eukaryota; kingdom Metazoa; phylum Chordata; class Chondrichthyes; family Pristiophoridae; genus Pristiophorus; species Pristiophorus japonicus. Next base: position 1,482,390 of record NW_027250831.1, on the reverse strand, counting down.
TGATGTGTGGAAATAGGTGTGGAATGGTGTGCGGAATGATGTGTGGAATGATGTGTTCAATGATGTGTGGAATGATGTGTGAAATGATGTGTGGAATGATGTTTGGAATGAGTTGTGGAATGATGTGTGGAATGATGTGTGGAATGATGTTTGGAATGATGTGTGAAATGATGTGTGGAATGATGTGTGGTATGATATGTGGAATGATAGGTGGGATGATGTATGGAATGATGTGTGGAATGATGCGTGTAATAAGGCGTTGAATGAGGTGTGGAATGATGTGTGGAATGATGTGTGGAATGATGTGTGAAAATAGGTTTGGAATGATGTGTGGAATGATGTGTAGAATCAGGTGTGGAATGATGTGTGGAATGATGTGTGAATGAGGTGTGCAATGTGCTGTGGAATGATGTGTGGAATGAGGTGTGAAATGAGGTGTGGAATGAGGTGTGAAACGATGTGAGGAATGATGTGTAGAATGAGGTGTGGAATGCGGTGTGGAATGAGGTGTGGAATGATGCGTGAAATGATGCGTGTAATGATGCGTGGAAGGTTGTGTGGATTGAAGTGTGGAATAATTTGTGGAATGAGATTTAAAATGAGCTGTGGAATGATGTTTGGAATAATGTGTGGAATGATATGTGGAATGATGTGTGGAATGATGTGTGGAATGATGTGTAGAATGAGGTGTGGAATGAGGTGTGGATGTGGTGTGGAATGATGTGTGCAATGAGGTGTGGAATGATGTGTGAAATGAGATGTGGAATGAGGTTTTGGAATGATGCGTGGAATGACGTGTGGAATGATGTGTGGAATGATGTTTGGAATGATGTCTAGAATGATGTGTGGAATGATGTGTGGAATGATGTGTGGAATGATGTTTGGAATGATGTGCGGAATGATGTGTAGAATGATGTGTGGAATGGTGTGAGGAATGATGTGTGGAATGACGGGTAGAATGAGTTGTGGAATGAAACGTGGAATGATGTGTGGAATGATGTGTGGAATGATGCGGGGAATGCTGTGTGGAATGAGGTTTTGAATGATGAGTGGAATGAGGTGTGGAATTTTGCGTGGAATGATTTGTGGAATGAAGTGTTAAATGATATGTGCAATGATATGTGGAATGATGTTTGGAATGATGTGTGGAATGATGTGTGGAATGATGTGTGGAATGATGTGTGAAATTATGTGTGGAAAGAGGTGTGGAATGATGTGTGGAATGAGTATTGGCATTAAGTGTGGAATGAGGTTTGGAATGATGTGTGGAATGATTTGTGGATGAGGTTTGGAATGATGTGTGGAATGATGTGTGGAATGATGTTTGGAATGATGTCTAGAATGATGTGTGGAATGATGTGTGGAATGATGTGTGGAATGATGTTTGGAATGATGTGCGGAATGATGTGTAGAATGATGTGTGGAATGGTGTGAGGAATGATGTGTGGAATGACGGGTAGAATGAGTTGTGGAATGAAACGTGGAATGATGTGTGGAATGATGTGTGGAATGATGCGGGGAATGCTGTGTGGAATGAGGTTTTGAATGATGAGTGGAATGAGGTGTGGAATTTTGCGTGGAATGATTTGTGGAATGAAGTGTTAAATGATATGTGGAATGATATGTGGAATGATGTTTGGAATGATGTGTGGAATGATGTGTGGAATGATGTGTGGAATGATGTGTGAAATTATGTGTGGAAAGAGGTGTGGAATGATGTGTGGAATGAGTATTGGCATTAAGTGTGGAATGAGGTTTGGAATGAAGTGTGGAATGATTTGTGGATGAGGTTTGGAATGATGTGTGGAATGATGTGTGGAATGATGTGTGAAAATAGGTTTGGAATGATGTGTGGAATGATGTGTAGAATCAGGTGTGGAATGATGTGTGGAATGATGTGTGGAATGACGTGTGGAATGATGTGTGAATTGAGGTGTGGAATGAGGTGTGAAACGATGTGAGGAATGATGTGTAGAATGAGGTTTGGAATGCGCTGTGGAATGAGGTGTGGAATGATGCGTGAAATGATGCGTGTAATGATGCGTGGAAGGTTGTGTGGATTGAAGTGTGGAATAATTTGTGGAAGGAGATTTAAAATGAGGTGTGGAATGATGTTTGGAATGATGTGTGGAATGATGTGTGGAAAGATGTGTGGAATGATGTGTGGAATGATGTGTAGAATGAGGTGTGGAATGAGGTGTGGAATGTGGTGTGGAATGATGTGTGCAATGAGGTGTGGAAAGATGTCTGAAATGAGATGTGGAATGAGGTGTGGAATGATGCGTGGAATGACGTGTGGAATGATGTGTGGAATGATGTTTGGAATGATGTCTAGAATGATGTGTGGAATGATGTGTTGAATGATGTGTGGAATGATGTTTGGAATGATGTGCGTAATGATGTGTAGAATGATGTGTGGAATGGTGTGAGGAATGATGTGAGGAATGATGGGTGGAATGACGTGTGGAATGATGTGGAATGATGTGTGGAATGCTGTGTGGAATGATGTGTGGCATGAGGTGTGGAATGATGTGTGGAATGATGCATGGAATGATGTTTGGAATGATGTGTGGAATGATGTTTGGAAAGATGTTTGGAATGATGTATAGAATGAGGTGTGGAATGGTGGGTGGAATGATGTGTGGAATGATCTGTGGAATGATGTATGGAATGTGGTGTGGAATGATGTGTGGAATGGTGTATGGAATGCTGTGTTGAATGATGTTTGGAATGATTTGTGGAATGATGTGTGGAATGACGGGTAGAATGAGTTGTGTAATGATGCGTGGAATGATGTGTGGAATGATGTGTGGAATTATGTGTGGCATGAGGTGTGCAATGAACTGTGGAATGATGCGTGGAATGATGTGTAGAATTAGGTTTGGAATGATGTGTGGAATCATGTGTGGAATGAGGTGTGGAATGATGTGTGGAATGATGTGTGAAATGATGTGTGGAATGGTGCGTGGAATGATGCGTGGAATGATGTGTGGATTTATGTGTGGAATGAATTGTGGAATGATGTTAAGAGTGTGGTATGGAACGATATGCAGGATGATGTGAGGAATGAGGTTTGTCTTGTGGTGTGGAATGATGTGTTGAATGATGTATGGAATGTTGTGTGGAATGATGTGTTGAATGAAGTTTCGAATGAGGTGTGGAATGATGTGTGGAATAAGGTTTGGAATAATGTGTGGAATGAGGTTTGGAATGATGTGTGGAATGTTGTGTGGAATGATGTGTGAAATGATGTGTGAAATGACGTGTGGAATGAATTATGCAATATGGTATGAAATGAGGTAAGGAATGAGTTGTGGAATGAGTTGCGGAATGGTGTTTGGAATGAAGTCTGGAATGATGTGTAGAATGAGGTGTGGAATTATGTTTGGAATTATGTGTGGAATATTGTGTGCAATGACGTGTGGAATGATGTGTGGAATGATGTGTGGAACGATGTGTGAAATGACGTGTGGAATGATTTGTGCATTATGGTATGAAATGAGTTGTGGAATGAGTTGTGGAATGTGTTGTACAATGATGTTTGGAATGATGTGTGGAATGATGTGGAATGATGTGTGGAAATAGGTGTGGAATGGTGTTCGGAATGATGTGTGGAATGATGTGTTCAATGATGTGTGGAATGATGTGTGAAATGAGGTGTGGAATGATGTGTGGAATGACGTGTGGAATGATGTTTGGAATGATGTGTGAAATGAGGTGTGGAATGATGTGTGGTATGATATGTGGAATGATAGGTGGGATGATGTATGGAATGATGTGTGGAATGATGCGTGTAATAAGGCGTTGAATGAGGTGTGGAAAGATGTGTGGAATGATGTGTGGAATGATGTGTGGAATGATGTGTGGAATGATGTGTGGATGAGGTTTGGAATGATTTGTGGAATGATGTGTGGAATGATTTGTGAAAATGGGTTTGGAATGATGTGTGGAATGATGTGTAGCATGAGCTCTGGAATGATGGGTGGAATGATGTGTGGAAAGAGGTGTGGAATGACGTGTGTAAATATGTGTGGAATGATGTGTGGTTTGAGGTGTGGAATGGTGTGTGGAATGATGTATGGAATGTTGTGTAGAATGACGTGTGGAATGAGTGTGGAATGATGCGTGTAATGATGCTTGTAATGATGCGTGGAAGATTGTGTAGATTGATGTGTGGAACAAATTGTGGAATGAGGTTTAAAATGATGGGTGAAATGATGTGTGGAATGATGTGTGGAATGAGGTGTGGATAGATGTGTGTAATGATGTGCGGAATGAGGTGTGGAATGAGGTGTGGAATGATACGTGGAATGATGTGTGGAATGAGGCGTGGAAAGATGTGTGGGTTTATGTGTGGAATAAATTGTGGAATGATGGGTGGAATGTTGAGTGAAATGATGTGTGGACTGATGTGTGGAATGATGTTTAGAATGAGGTGTGGAATGAGGAGTGAATGATGTCTGGAATGATGTCTGGAATGTTGTGTGGCATGAGCTGAGGAATGATATTTGGAATGATGTGTGGAATGATGTGTGGGATGTATATGTGGACAGATGTGTGGAATGATGTGTGGAATAATGTGTGGAATGACGTGTGGAACGATATGTGGAAAGATATGTGGAATGATGTGTGGAATGATGTGTGAAATTAGGATTGGAATGAAGTGTGAAATGAAGAGTGGGATGATATTTGGAATGATGTGTGGAATGATGTGTGGAATGATTCGTGGAATGAGGCGTGGAATGAGGTGTGGAACGATGTGTGGAATGATGTGTTGAATGATGTGTGGAATGAGGTGTGGAAAGAGGTGTGAAATGATGTGTGCAAAGAGGTGTGGAATGATGTGTGGAATGAGGTTTGTAATAATGTGTGGAATTTGGTTTGGAATGATGTGTCAAATTATGTCTGGAATGATGTGTGGAATGATGTGTGGAATGATGTGTGGAATGATGTTTCGTATGATGTGTGGAATGATGTGTAGAATGAGGTATGGAATGGTGGGTGGAATGATGTGTGGAATGATGTATGGACTGAAGTGTGGAATGAGTGTGGAATGATGTGTGGAATGGTGTGTGGAATGGTGTGTGGAATGATGTGTCGAAAGACGTGTGCAATGATGTGTGGAATGATGTGTGGAATGGTGTGTGGAATGATGTATGGAATGAGGTGTGGAATGCGGTGTGGAATGATGTATGGAATGATGTGTGGAATGATGTGTCGAATGATGTGTGAAATCAAGCGTGGAATGATGTGTGGAATGATGTGTGGAATGGTGCGTGGAATGATGTGTGGAATGATGTGTGGAATGATGCGGGGAATGATGTGTCGAATGAGGTTTTGAATGATGTGTGGAATGAGGTGTGGAATGATGTCTGGAACGAAGTGTTAAATGATATGTGGAATGATATGTGGAATGATGTTTGGAATGATGTGTGGAATGAGTTTTGCATTATGTGTGGAAAGAGGTTTGGAATGATGTGTGGAATGATGTGTGGATGAGGTTTGTAATGATGTGTGGAATGATGTGTGGAATGATGTGTGAAAATGGGTTTGGAATGATGTGTGGATGAGGTTTGTAATGATGTGTGGAATGATGTGTGGAATGATGTGTGAAAATGGGTTTGGAATGATGTGTGGAATGATGTGTAGCATGAGCTCTGGAATGATGGGTGGAATGATGTGTGGAAAGAGGTGTGGAATGACGTGTGGAAATATGTGTGGAATGATGTGTGGTTTGAGGTGTGGAATGGTGTGTGGAATGATGTATGGAATGTTGTGTAGAATGAGGTGTGGAATGATGTGTAGAATGATGTGTGAAATGATGCGTGAAATGATGTGTGGAATGACGTGTGGAATGAGTGTGGAATGATGCGTGTAATGATGCTTGTAATGATGCGTGGAAGATTGTGTGGATTGATGTGTGGAACAAATTGTGGAATGAGGTTTAAAATGATGGGTGAAATGATGTGTGGAATGATGTGTGGAATGAGGTGTGGATGGATGTGTGTAATGATGTGCGGAATGAGGTGTGGAATGAGGTGTGGAATGATACGTGGAATGATGTGTGGAATGAGGCGTGGAAAGATGTGTGGGTTTATGTGTGGAATAAATTGTGGAATGATGGGTGGAATGTTGAGTGTAATGATGTGTGGACTGATGTGTGGAATGATGTTTAGAATGAGGTGTGGAATGAGCAGTGAATGATGTCTGGAATGATGTCTGGAATGTTGTGTGGCATGAGCTGAGGAATGATATTTGGAATGATGTGTGGAATGATGTGTGGGATGTATATGTGGACAGATGTGTGGAATGATGTGTGGAATAATGTGTGGAATGACGTGTGGAACGATATGTGGAAAGATATGTGGAATGATGTGTGGAATGATGTGTGAAATTAGGTTTGGAATGAAGTGTGAAAGGAAGAGTGGGATGATATTTGGAATGATGTGTGGAATGATGTGAGGAATGATTCGTGGAATGAGGCGTGGAATGAGGTGTGGAACGATGTGTGGAATGATGTGTGGCATGAGGTGTGGAATGAAGTGTGGAATGATGCGTGGAATGATGTGTAGAATTTGGTTTGGAATGATGTGTGGAATGATGTGTGGAATGGTGGGTGGAATGATGTGTGGAATGATCTGTGGAATGATGTATGGAATGTGGTGTGGAATGATGTGTAGAATGGTGTATGGAATGATGTTTTGAATGATGTTTGGAATGATTTGTGGAATGATGTGTGGAATGACGGGTAGAATGAGTTGTGGAATGATGCGTGGAATGATGTGTGGAATGGTGTGTGGAATGATGCGGGGAATGATGTGTGGAATGAGGTTTTGAATGATGTGTGGAATGAGGTGTGGAATGATGTCTGGAACGAAGTGTTAAATGATATGTGGAATGATATGTGGAATGATGTTTGGAATGATGTGTGGAATGAGTTTTGCATTATGTGTGGAAAGAGGTTTGGAATGATGTGTGGAATGATGTGTGGATGAGGTTTGTAATGATGTGTGGAATGATGTGTGGAATGATGTGTGAAAATGGGTTTGGAATGATGTGTGGAATGATGTGTAGCATGAGCTCTGGAATGATGAGTGGAATGATGTGTGGAAAGAGGTGTGGAATGACGTGTGGAAATATGTGTGGAATGATGTGTGGTTTGAGGTGTGGAATGGTGTGTGGAATGATGTATGGAATGTTGTGTAGAATGAGGTGTGGAATGATGTGTAGAATGATGTGTGAAATGATGCGTCGAATGATGTGTGGAATGACGTGTGGAATGAGTGTGGAATGATGCGTGTAATGATGCTTGTAATGATGCGTGGAAGATTGTGTGGATTGATGTGTGGAACAAATTGTGGAATGAGGTTTAAAATGATGGGTGAAATGATGTGTGGAATGATGTGTGGAATGAGGTGTGGATAGATGTGTGTAATGATGTGCGGAATGAGGTGTGGAATGAGGTGTGGAATGATACGTGGAATGTTGTGTGGAATGAGGCGTGGAAAGATGTGTGGGTTTATGTGTGGAATAAATTGTGGAATGATGGGTGGAATGTTGAGTGAAATGATGTGTGGACTGATGTGTGGAATGATGTTTAGAATGAGGTGTGGAATGAGCAGCGAATGATGTCTGGAATGATGTCTGGAATGTTGTGTGGCATGAGCTGAGGAATGATATTTGGAATGGTGTGTGGAATGATGTGTGGGATGTATATGTGGACAGATGTGTGGAATGATGTGTGGAATAATGTGTGGAATGACGTGTGGAGCGATATGTGGAAAGATATGTGTAATGATGTGTGGAATGATGTGTGAAATTAGGTTTGGAATGAAGTGTGAAATGAAGAGTGGGATGATATTTGGAATGATGTGTGGAATGATGTGAGGAATGATTCGTGGAATGAGGCGTGGAATGAGGTGTGGAACGATGTGTGGAATGATGTGTTGAATGATGTGTGGAATGAGGTGTGGAAAGAGGTGTGAAATGATGTGTGAAAAGAGGTGTGGAATGATGTGTGGAATGAGGTTTGTAATAATGTGTGGAATTTGGTTTGGAATGATGTGTCAAATTATGTCTGGAATGATGTGTGGAATGATGTGTGGAATGATTATGTGAAATGATATGTGGAATGACGTGTGGAATGATGTGTGGAATGATGTTTCGTATGATGTGTGGAATGATGTGTAGAATGAGGTATGGAATGGTGGGTGGAATGATGTGTGGAATGATGTATGGACTGAAGTGTGGAATGAGTGTGGAATGATGTGTGGAATGGTGTGTGGAATGGTGTGTGGAATGATGTGTCGAAAGACGTGTGCAATGATGTGTGGAATGATGTGTGGAATGGTGTGTGGAATGATGTATGGAATGAGGTGTGGAATGCGGTGTGGAATGATGTGTGGAATGATGTGTGGAATGATGTGTCGAATGATGTGTGAAATCATGCGTGGAATGATGTGTGGAATGATGTGTGGAATGGAGCGTGGAATGATGTGTGGAATGATGTGTGGAATGATGTGTGGAATGGTGCGTGGAATGATGCGTGGAATGATATGTGGATTGATGTGTGGAATGAATTGTGGAATGATGTCAAGAGTGAGGTATGGAATGAGGTGTGGGATGATGTGAGTAATGATGTGTGGAATTATATTTGGAATGATGTGTGGAATGATGTGTGGAATGTTGTGTGGAATGATGTGTGGAATGATTTGTGGAATGATATTTGGAATGATGTGTGGAATGATGTGTGGAATGTTGTGTGGAATGATATGTGGAATGACGTTTGGAATGATGTGTGGAATGATGTGTGGAATGATGTGTGGAATGAAGTGTGAAATGACGTGTGGAATGAGTTGTGGAATGAGTTGTGGAATGATGTGTGGAAAGATGTGTGGAATGTTGTGTGGAATGATATGTGGAATGACGTTTGGAATGATGTGTGGAATGATGTGTGGAATGATGTGTGGAATGAAGTTTGGAATGAGGTATGGAATGATTATGTCTAATAAGGTTTGGAATAATGTGTGGAATGAGGTTTGGAATGATGTGTGGAATGATGTGTGGAATGATGTGTGGATTGATGTGTATAATGATTTTTGGAATAAGATGTGGAATGTGGTGTGGAATGATGTGTGGAATGATGTGTGCAATGATGTGTGCAATGAGGTGTGGAATGATGTCTGGAATGATGTGTGGAATGATGAGTGGAATGATGTGTGGAATGATGTTTGGAATGATGTGTGGAATGATTTGTAGAATGAGGTTTGTAATGATGTGTGGAATGATGTGTGGAATGATGTGTGGAATGAGGTGTGGAAATATATGTGGAATGTTGTGTGGAATGATGTGAGGAATGAGGTTTGGAATGAGGTTTGTAATGATGTGTGGAATGTTGTCTGGAATGATGTGTGGAATGATGTGTGAAATGACGTGTGGAATGAGTTGTGCAATATGGTATGAAATGAGGTAAGGAATGAGTTGTGGAATGAGTTGGGAATGGTGTTTGGAATGAAGTCTGGAATGATGTGTAGAATGAGGCGTGGAATTAGTTGTGGAATGTGCTGTGGAATGATGTTTGGAATTATGTGTGGAATATTGTGTGCAATGACTAGTGGAATGATGTGTGGAATGATGTGTGGAACGATGTGTGAAATGACGTGTGGAATGATTTGTGCAATATGGTATGAAATGAGGTGTGGAATGAGTTGTGGAATGTGTTGTACAATGATGTTTGGAATGATGTGTGGTATGATGTGTGGAATGAAGTGTGGAAATAGGTGTGGAATGGTGTGCGGATTGATGTGTGGAATGATGTGTTCAATGATGTGTGGAATGATGTGTGAAATGATGGGTGGAATGATGTTTGGAATGAGTTGTGGAATGATGTGCCGAATGATGTGTGGAATGATGTTTGGGATGATATGTGAAATGAGGTGTGGAATGATGTGTGGTATGATATGTTGAATGATAGGTGGGATGATGTGTGGAATGATGTGTGGAATGATGCGTGTAATGAGGCGTTGAATGAGGTGTGGAATGATGTGTGGAATGATGTGTGGAATGATGTGTGGAATAAAGTCTGGAATGTTGTGTAGAATGAGGTGTGGAATGCGGTGTGGAATGTGCTGTGGAATGATGTATGGAATGAGGTGTGAAATGAGGTGTGGAATGATGTGTGAAATCATGTGAGCAATGATGTGTAGAATAAGGTGTGGAATGACGTGTGAAATGAGGTGTGGAATGAGGTGTGGAATGATGCGTGGAATGATGTGTGGAATGAAGTTTGGAATGATGTGTGGAATGATGTGTAGAATGAGGTGTGGAATGCTGGGTGGAATGACGTGTGGAAGGATGTGTGAAATGATGTGTGGAATGAGGGGTGGAATGAAGTGTGGAATGATGTGAGGAATGATGGGTGGAATGTTGTGTGGAATGAGGTGTGGAATGATGTGTGAAAATAGGTTTGGAATGATGTGTGGTATGATGTGTAGAATGAGGTGTGGAATGATGTGTGGAATGATGTGTGGAATGATGTGTGGAATGATGTGTGGAATGATGAGTGGAATGAGGTGTGGAATGTGCTGTGGAATGATGTGTGGAATGAGTTGTGAAATGAGGTGTGGAATGATGTGTGAAACGATGTGCGGAATGATGTGTAGAATGATGTGTGGAATGATGTGAGGAATGATGTGTGGAATGATGTGTGGAAGGTTGTGTGAATTGAAGTGTGGAATAAATTGTGGAATGGGATTTAAAATGAGGTGTGGAATGATATGTGGAATAATGTGTGGAATGATGTGTGGAATGATGTGTGGAATGATGTGTGGAATGATGCGTGAAATGATGCGTATAATGATGCGTGAAATGTTGTGTGAATTGAAGTGTGGAATAAATTGTGGAATGAGATTTAAAATGAGGTGTGGAATGATATGTGGAATGATGTGTGGAATGATGTGTGGAATGATGTGTGGAATGATGTGTGGAATGATGTGTGGAATGATGTGTTAAATGATACGTGGAATGAGGTGTGGAATGATGTGTGGAATGAGGTGTGAAATGAGGTGTGGAATGATGTGTGAAATGATACGAGGAATGATGTGTAGAATGAGGCGTGGAATGATGTGTGAAATGAGATGTGGAATGAGGTGTGGAATGATGCGTGGAATAATGTTTGGAATGATGTCTGGAATGATGTGTGGAATGACGGGTGGAATGATGTGTGGAATGTTGTTTGGAATGATGTGCGGAATGATGTGTAGAATGATGTGTGGAATGATGTGAGGAATGATGTGAGGAATGATGGGTGGAATGACGTGTGGAATGATGTGTGGAATGATGTGTGGAATGTTGTGTGGCATGAGGTGTGGAATGATGTGTGGAATGATGCGTGGAATGGTGTGTAGAATTAGGTTTGGAATGATGTGTGGAATGATATGTTGAATGAGGTGTGGAATGATGTGTGGAATTATGTGTGGAGTGAGTTGTGGAAGGAGGTGTGGAATGATGAATGGAATGATGTTTGGAATGATGTGAGAAATGATGTTTGGAATGATGTGTGGAATGATGTGTAGAATGAGGTGTGGAATGGTGGGTGGAATGATGTGTGGAATGATCTGTGGAATGATGTATGGAATGTGGTGTGGAATGATGTTTGGAATGTTGTATGGAATGATGTGTTGAATGATGTTTGGAATGATTTGTGGAATGATGTGTGGAATCACGGGTAGAATGAGTTGTGGAATGATGCGTGGAATGATATGTGGAATGATGTATGGAATGATGTGTGGAATGATGCGGGGAATGATGTGTGGAATGAGGTTTTGAATGATGTGTGGAATGATATGTGGAATGATGTTTGGAATGATGTGTGGAATGAGTATTGGCATTATGTGTGGAATGAGGTTTGGAATGATGTGTGGAATGATGTGTGGAAAGAGGTGTGGAATGGTGTGCGGAATGAGTATTGGCATTATGTGTGGAATGAGGTTTGGAATGATGTGTGGAATGATGTGTGGATGAGGTTTGGAATGTTGTGTGGAATGATGTGTGGAATGATGTGAGAATATCGGTTTGGAATGATGTGTGGAAGGATGTGTAGCATGAAGTCTGGAATGAAGGGTGGAATGATCTGTGGAAAGAGGTGTGGAATGACGTGTGGAAATATGTTTGGAATGATGTGTGGAATGAGGTGTTGAATGATGTGTGGAATGAGGTGTGGAATGATGTGTTGAATGAGGTGTGGAATGAGGTGTTGAATGATGTGTGGAATGAGGTGTGGAATGATGTGTAGAATCAGGTGTGGAATGATGTGTGGAATGATGTGCGGAATGATGCTTGTAATGATGCGTGTAATGATGCGTGGAAGATTGTGTGGGTTGATGTGTGGAATAAATTGTGGAATGAGGTTTAAAATGATGTGTGGAATGATGTGTGGAATGTTGTGTGGAATGAGGTGTGGATAGATGTGTGGAATGATGTGCGGAATGAGGTGTGGAATGAGGTGTGGAATGATACGTGGAATGATGTGTGGAATGATGTGTGGAATGATGTGTGGAATGTTGTGTGGAATGATGTGTGGACTGATGTATGGAATGATGTTTAGAATGAGGTGTGGAATGATGTGTGGGATGATGTATGGAATGATCCGTGCAATGATGTCTGGAATGATGTGTGGAATGAGGTGTGAATGATGTCTGGAATGATGTGTGGAATGATGTGTGGAATGATGTGTGGAATGTTGTGTGGAATGATGTTTGGAATGAAGTGTGGAATGAGGTGTGGAATGTGGTGTTGAATGATGTGTGGAATGATGTGTGGAATGATGTGCGGAATGATGCGTGTAATGATGCGTGTAATGATGCGTGGAAGATTGTGTGGGTTGATGTGTGGAATAAATTGTGGAATGAGGTTTAAAATGATGTGTGGAATGATGTGTGGAATGTTGTGTGGAATGAGGTGTGGATAGATGTGTGGAATGATGTGCGGAATGAGGTGTGGAATGAGGTGTGGAATGATACGTGGAATGATGTGTGGAATGATGTGTGGAATGATGTGTGGAATGTTGTGTGGAATGATGTGTGGACTGATGTGTGGAATGATGTTTAGAATGAGGTGTGGAATGATGTGTGGGATGATTTGTGGAATGATCCGTGCAATGATGTCTGGAATGATGTGTGGAATGAGGTGTGAATGATGTCTGGAATGATGTTTGGAATGAAGTGTGGAATGAGGTGAGGAATGATGTGTGTTATGAGGTTTGGAATAATGTGTGGAATGAGGTTTGGAATGATGTGTGGAATGATGTTTGGAATGATGTGTGGAATGATGTGTAGAATAACGGGTGTAACGATGTGTGGAATGATGCGTGGAATGATGTGTGGAATGATGTGTTAAATGATACTTGGAATGATGTGTGGAATGATTTGTGGAATTATGTGTGGAATGACGTGTGGTATGATGTGTGGAATGAGGTTTGGAATGATGTGTGGAATGATGTATGGAATGATGTGTCCAATGATGTGTGAAATGATGTTTGGAATTATGTGTGGAATGATGTGAGAATGAGGTTTGGAATGATGTGTAGAATGATGTTTCGAATGATGTGTGGAATGATGTGTAGAATGACGGCTGGAATGATGTGTAGAATGATGCGTGGAATGATGTGTGGAATGATGTGTTAAATGATACGTGGAATGATGTGTGGAATGATTTGTGGAATGATGTGTGGAATGATGTGTAGAATAACGGGTGTAACGATGTGTGGAATGATGCGTGGAATGATGTGTGGAATGATGTGTTAAATAATACGTGGAAAGATGTGTGGAATGATTTGTGGTATGCTGTGTGGAATGATGTGTGGAATGATGTATGGACTGATGTGTCCAATGATGTGTCAAATGATGTTTGGAATGATGTGTTGAATGATGTGTGTAATGAGGTTTGGAATGATGTATGGAATGATGTGTGGAATGATGTGTAGAATGATGTGTAGAATGTGGTGTGGAATGATGAGTGGAATGATGTGTGGAATGATTTGTGTAATGATGTGTGGAATCATGTGTGGAATGATGTGTGGAATGATGTGTAGAATGAGGTATGGAATGATGTGTGGAGTGATGTGTGGAATGATGTGTGTAATAATGCATGGAATAAGGTTTGGAACGATGTATGGAATGATGTTTAGAATGTTGTGTAGAATGAGCTTTGGAATGATGAATGGAATGATGTGTGGAATGATGTGTGGAATGATGTGTGGAATTATATTTAGAATGATGTGTGGAATAATGTGTAGAATGATGTGTGGAATGATGTTTTAAATGATACGTGGAATGAGGTGTGGAATGATGTGTGGAATGAGGTGTGAAATGAGGTGTGGAATGATGTGTGAAATGATACGAGGAATGATGTGTAGAATGAGGCGTGGAATGATGTGTGAAATGAGATGTGGAATGAGGTGTGGAATGATGCGTGGAATAATGTTTGGAATGATGTCTGGAATGATGTGTGGAATGACGTGTGGAATGATGTGTGGAATGTTGTTTGTAATGATGTGCGGAATGATGTGTAGAATGATGTTTGGAATGATGTGAGGAATGATGTGAGGAATGATGGGTGGAATGACGTGTGGAATGATGTGTGGAATGATGTGTGGAATGCTGTGTGGAATGATGTGTGGCATGAGGTGTGGAATGAAGTGTGGAATGATGCGTGGAATGATGTGTAGAATTAGGTTTGGAATGATGTGTGGAATGATATGTTGAATGAGGTGTGGAATGATGTGTGGAATTATGTGTGGAGTGAGTTGTGGAAGGAGGTGTGGAATGATGCATGGAATGATGTTTGGAATGATGTGAGGAATGATGTTTGGAATGATGTGTGGAATGATGTGTAGAATGAGGTGTGGAATGGTGGGTGGAATGATGTGTGGAATGATCTGTGGAATGATGTATGGAATGTGGTGTGGAATGATGTTTGGAATGTTGGATGGAATGATGTGTTGAATGATGTTTGGAATGATTTGTGGAATGATGTGTGGAATGACGGGTAGGATGAGTTGTGGAATGATGCGTGGAATGATGTGTGGAATGATGTATGGAATGATGTGTGGAATGATGCGGGGAATGATGTGTGGAATGAGTTTTTGAATGATGTGTGGAATGATATGTGGAATGATGTTTGGAATGATGTGTGGAATGAGTATTGGCATTATGTGTGGAATGAGGTTTGGAATGATGTGTGGAATGATGTGTGGAAAGAGGTGTGGAATGGTGTGCGGAATGAGTATTGGCATTATGTGTGGAATGAGGTTTGGAATGATGTGTGGAATGATGTGTGGAAGAGGTTTGGAATGTTGTGTGGAATGATGTGTGGAATGATGAGAGAAAATCGGTTTGGAATGATGTGTGGAATGATGTGTAGCATGAAGTCTGGAATGAAGGGTGGAATGTTGTGTGGAAAGAGGTGTGGAATGCCGTGTGGAAATATGTTTGGAATGATGTGTGGAATGAGGTGTTGAATGATGTGTGGAATGAGGTGTGGAATGATGTGTTGAATGAGGTGTGGAATGTGGTGTTGAATGATGTGTGGAATGAGGTGTGGAATGATGTGTAGAATGAGGTGTGGAATGATGTGTGGAATGATGTGCGGAATGATGCGTGTAATGATGCGTGTAATGATGCGTGGAAGATTGTGTGGGTTGATGTGTGGAATAAATTGTGGAATGAGGTTTAAAATGATGTGTGGAATGATGTGTGGAATGTTGTGTGGAATGAGGTGTGGATAGATGTGTGGAATGATGTGCGGAATGAGGTGTGGAATGAGGTGTGGAATGATACGTGGAATGATGTGTGGAATGATGTGTGGAATGATGTGTGGAATGTTGTGTGGAATGATGTGTGGACTGATGTGTGGAATGATGTTTAGAATGAGGTGTGGAATGATGTGTGGGATGATTTGTGGAATGATCCGTGCAATGATGTCTGGAATGATGTGTGGAATGAGGTGTGAATGATGTCTGGAATGATGTGTGGAATGATGTGTGGAATGATGTGTGGAATGTTGTGTGGAATGATGTTTGGAATGAAGTGTGGAATGAGGTGAGGAATGATGTGTGTTATGAGGTTTGGAATAATGTGTGGAATGAGGTTTGGAATGATGTGTGGAATGATGTTTGGAATGATGTGTGGAATGATGTGTAGAATAACGGGTGTAACGATGTGTGGAATGATGCGTGGAATGATGTGTGGAATGATGTGTTAAATGATACGTGGAATGATGTGTGGAATGATTTGTGGAATTATGTGTGGAATGACGTGTGGTATGATGTGTGGAATGAGGTTTGGAATGATGTGTGGAATGATGTATGGAATGATGTGTCCAATGATGTGTGAAATGATGTTTGGAATGATGTGTGGAATGATGTGAGAATGAGGTTTGGAATGATGTGTAGAATGATGTTTCGAATGATGTGTGGAATGATGTGTAGAATGACGGCTGGAATGATGTGTAGAATGATGCGTGGAATGATGTGTGAAATGATGTGTTAAATGATACGTGGAATGATGTGTGGAATGATTTGTGGAATGATGTGTGGAATGATGTGTAGAATAACGGGTGTAACGATGTGTGGAATGATGCGTGGAATGATGTGTGGAATGATGTGTTAAATAATACGTGGAAAGATGTGTGGATTGATTTGTGGTATGCTGTGTGGAATGATGTGTGGAATGATGTATGGACAGATGTGTCCAATGATGTGTCAAATGATGTTTGGAATGAGCTTTGGAATGATGTGTAGAATGAGGTGTGGAATGATGGGTGGAATAATGTGTGGAATGATGTGTGGAATGATGTGTAGAATGAGGTGTGGAAGGATGTGTGGAATGATGTGTGGAATGATTTGTGTAATGATGTGTGGAATCATGTGTGGAATGATGTGTGGAATGATGTGTAGAATGAGGTATGGAATGATGTGTGGAGTGATGTGTGGAATGATGTGTGTAATAATGCATGGAATAAGGTTTGGAACGATGTATGGAATGATGTTTAGAATGTTGTGTGGAATGAGCTTTGGAATGATGAATGGAATGATGTGTGGAATGATGTGTGGAATGATGTGTGGAATTATGTTTAGAATGATGTGTGGAATGATGTGTAGAATGATGTTTGGAATGATGTGTTGAATAATGTTTAGAATGATGTGTGGAATGATGTGTGGAATGACGGGTAGAATGAGTTGTGGAATGATGCGAGGAATGATGTGTGGAATGATGTGCGGAATGATGCGGGGAATGATGTGTGGAATGAGGTTTTGAATGAAATGTGGAATGATGTGTGAAATGATGTGTTGAATGATGTTTGGAATGATGTGTGAAATGATGTGTAGAATGACGGGTGGAATGATGTGTGAAATGATGTGTGGAATGTTGTTTATAATGATGTGTGGAATGATGTGTAGAATGACGGGTGGAATGATGTGTTGAATGATGTGTGGAATGATGTTTGGAATGATGTGTGAAATGAGGTGTGGAATGTTGTGTGTTATGATATGTGGAATGATGTGTGGAATGATGTGTGGAATAATGTGTGGAATGATGTGTGGAATGATGCGTGTAATGTGGCGTGGAATGAGGTGTGGAATGATGTGGGGAATGATGTGTGGAATGATGTGTGGAATGATGTGTGGAATGATGTGTGGAATAAAGTCTGGAATGATGTGTGGAATGATGCGTGTAATGTGGCGTGGAATGAGGTGTGGAATGATGTGGGGAATGATGTGTGGAATGAGGTGTGAAATGAGGTGTGGAATGATGTGTGAAATCATGTGAGGAATGATATGTAGAATGAGGTGTGGAATGATGTGTGAAATGAGGTGTGGAATGAGGTGTGGAATGATGCGTGGAATGATGTGTGGAATGATGTTTGGAATGATGTGTGGAATGATGTGTAGAATGAGGTGTGGAATGTTGGGTGGAATGATGTGTGGAAGAATGTGTGAAATGATGTGTGGAATGAGGTGTGGAATGAAGTGTGGAATGATGTGAGGAATGATGGGTGGAATGTTGTGTGGAAGGATGTGTGGAATGATGTGTGGAATGATGTGTGGAATGATGTGTGGAATGAAGTGTGGAATGAAGTGTGGAATGATGTGTGGAATATGTGTAGAATTAGGTGTGGAATGATGTGTGGAATGATGTGTGAAATGAGGTGTGGAATGTTGTGTGTTATGATATGTGGAATGATGTGTGGAATGATGTGTGGAATAATGTGTGGAATGATGTGTGGAATGATGCGTGTAATGTGGCGTGGAATGAGGTGTGGAATGATGTGGGGAATGATGTGTGGAATGATGTGTGGAATGATGTGTGGAATGATGTGTGGAATAAAGTCTGGAATGATGTGTGGAATGATGCGTGTAATGTGGCGTGGAATGAGGTGTGGAATGATGTGGGGAATGATGTGTGGAATGAGGTGTGAAATGAGGTGTGGAATGATGTGTGAAATGAGGTGTGGAATGAGGTGTGGAATGATGCGTGGAATGATGTGTGGAATGATGTTTGGAATGATGTTTGGAATGATGTGTAGAATGAGGTGTGGAATGTTGGGTGGAATGATGTGTGGAAGAATGTGTGAAATGATGTGTGGAATGAGGTGTGGAATGAAGTGTGGAATGATGTGAGGAATGATGGGTGGAATGTTGTGTGGAAGGATGTGTGGAATGATGTGTGGAATGATGTGTGGAAAGATGTGTGGAATGAAGTGTGGAATGAAGTGTGGAATGATGTGAGGAATATGTGTAGAATTAGGTGTGGAATGATGTGTTGTATGATATGTGGAATGATAGGTGGGATGATGTGTGGAATGATGTGTGGAATAATGCGTGTAATGAGGCGTGGAATGAGGTGTGGAATGATGTGTAGAATGATGTGTGGAATGATGTGTGGAATGGTGTGTGGCATAATATGTGGAATAAAGTCTGGAATGATGTGTAGAATGAGGTGTGGACTGAGGTGTGGAATATGCTGTGGAATGATGTGTGAAATGAGGTGTGAAATGAGGTGTGGAATATGTGTGAAATCATGTGAGGAATGATTTTTAGAATGAGGTGTGGAATGATGTGTGGAATGATTTGTGGAATGACGTGTGGAATGATGTGTGGAATGTTGTTTGGAATGTTGTGTGGAATAATGTGTGGAATGAGGTTTGGAATGATGTGTGGAATGGTGGGTGGAATGATGTGTGGAATGATGTTTGGACTGATGTGTGGAATGATGTCTGGAATGTTGTGTGGAATAATGTGTGGAATGACGTTTGGAATGATGTGTGGAATGACGTTTAGAATGATGTGTGGAATGATGTGTAGAATGACGGGTGGAATGATCTGAGGAATGATGCGTGGAATAATGTGTGGAATGATGTGTTAAATGATACGTGGAATTATGTGTCGAATGATTTGTGGAATGATGTGTGGAATGACGTGTGGAATGATGTGTTGAATGATGTGTGCAATGAGGTTTGGAATGATGAGTGGAATGAGGTGAGGAATGATGTGTGATATGAGGTTTGGAATAATGTGTGGAATGACGTTTGGAATGATGTGTCGAAAGATGTATGGAATGATGTGTCGAATGACGTGTGAAATGATGTTTGGAATGAAGTGTGCAATGATGTGTGGAATGAGGTTTGGAATGATGTGTAGAATGAGGTGTGGAATGATGGGTGGAATAATGTGTGGAATGATGTGTGGAATGATGTGTAGAATGAGGTGTGGAAGGATGTGTGGAATGGTGTGTGGAATGATTTGTGGAATGATATGTGGAATGTTGGGTGGAATGATGTGTGGAAGAATGTGTGAAATGATGTGTGGAATGAGGTGTGGAATGAAGTGTGGAATGATGTGAGGAATGATGGGTGGAATGATGTGTGGAAGGATGTGTGGAATGATGTGTGGAATGATGTGTGGAATGATGTGTGGAATGAGGTGTGGAATGATGTGTGGAATGATGTGAGGAATGATGTGTAGAATTAGGTGTGGAATGATGTGTGGTATGATATGTGGAATGATAGGTGGGATGATGTGCGGAATGATGTGTGGAATAATGCGTGTAATGAGGCGTGGAATGAGGTGTGGAATGATGTGTAGAATGATGTGTAGAATGAAGTGTGGAATGATGTGTGGAATGGTGTGTGGCATAATGTGTGGAATAAAGTTTGGAATGATGTGTAGAATGAGGTGTGGAATGAGGTGTGGAATGTGCTGTGGAATGATGTGTGGAATGAGGTGTGAAATGAGGTGTGAAATGATGTGTGAAATCATGTGAGGAATGATTTGTAGAATGAGGTGTGGAATGATGTGTGGAATGATGTGTGGAATGATGTGTGGAATGTTGTTTGGAATGTTGTGTGGAATAATGTGTCGAATGAGGTTTGGAATGATGTGTGGAATGATGTTTGGAATGATGTGTGGAATGATGTGTAGAATGACGGGTGGAATGATGTGTGGAATGATGCGTGGAATAATGTGTGGAATGATGTGTGGAATGAGGTGTGGATGATGTCTGGAATGATGTGTGGAATGACGGGTAGAATGAGTTGTGGAATGATGCGTGGAATGATGTGCGGAATGATGTGTGCAATGATGTGTCGAATGCTGTGTGGAATGGTGGGTGGAATGATGTGTGGAATGATGTTTGGACTGATGTGTGGAATGATGTCTGGAATGTTGTGTGGAATAATGTGTGGAATGACGTTTGGAATGATGTGTGGAATGACGTTTAGAATGATGTGTGGAATGATGTGTAGAATGACGGGTGGAATGATATGTGGAATGATGCGTGGAATAATGTGTGGAATGATGTGTTAAATGATACGTGGAATTATGTGTCGAATGATTTGTTGAATGATGTGTGGAATGACGTGTGGAATGATTTGTGGAATGATGTGTGCAATGAGGTTTTGAATGATGAGTGGAATGAGCTGAGGAATGATGTGTGATATGAGGTTTGGAATAATGTATGGAATGACGTTTGGAATGATGTGTCGAAAGATGTATGGAATGATGTGTCGAATGACGTGTGAAATGATGTTTGGAATGAAGTGTGGAATGATGTGTGGAATGAGGTTTGGAATGATGTGTAGAATGAGGTGTGGAATGATGGGTGGAATAATGTGTGGAATGATGTGTGGAATGATGTGTAGAATGAGGTGTGGAAGGATGTGTGGAATGATGTGTGGAATGATTTGTGGAATGATATGTGGAATCATGTGTGGAATGATGTGTGGAATAAAGTGTAGAATGATGTGTGGAATGATGTGTGGAATGATTTGTGGAATGTTGTGTGGAATAATGTATGGAATGAGGTTTGGAACGATGTATGCAATGATGTTTGGAATGATGTGTGGAATGAGATTTGGAATGATGAGTGGAATGATGTGTGGAATGATATTTGGAATGATGTGTGGAATGACGTTTAGAATGACGGGTGAAATGATGTGTGGAATGATGCGTGGAATGATGTGTGGAATGATGTTTGGAATGATGTATGGAATGATGTGTGGAATGATGTGTGGAATGGTGTGTTGAATGATACGTGGAATGAAGTGTGGAATGATTTGTGGAATGATGTGTGGAATGACGTGTGGAATAATGTGTGGAATAATGTGTGGAATGAGGTTTGGAATGATGTGTGGAATGAGGTGAGGAATGATGTATGAAATAATGTTTGGAATGATGTGTGGAATGATGTGTGGAATGAGGTTTGGAAAGATGTGTAGATTTATGTGTTGAATGAGGTGTGGAATGATGGGTGCAACGATTTGTGTAGAATGAATTGTGGAATGAGGTGTGGAATCATGTGTGGAAATATGTGTGGAATGATGTGTAGAATGAGGTGTGGAATGATATGTCGAATGATGTGTGAAATGATGTTTGGAATGAAGTGTGGAATGTTGTGTGGAATGAGATTTGGAATGATGTATAGAATGATGTATAGAATGAGGTGTGGAATGATGGGTGGAATAATGTGTGGAATGATGCGTGGAATGATGTGTAGAATGAGGTGTGGAATGATGTGTGGAATGATGTGTGGAATGATTTGTCGAATGATGTATGGAATCATGTGTGGAATGATTGGAGGAATGATGTGTAGAATGATGTGTGGAAAGATGTGTGAAATGATGTGTGGAATGTTGTGTGGAATAATGTATGGAATGAGGTTTGGAACGATGTATGGAATGATGTTTGGAATGATGTTTGGAATGAGATTTGGAATGATGAGTGGAATGATGTGTGGAATGATTTGTGGAATGATTTTTGGAATGATGTTTGGAATGATGTGTGGAATGATGAGGAGAATGACGGGTGGAATGTTTTGTGGAATGTTGCGTGGAATGATGTGTGGAATGATGTTTGGAATGATGTATGGAATAATGTGTGGAATGAAGTGTGGAATGATGTGTTAAATGATATGTGGAACGATGTGTGGAATGATTTGTGGAATGATGTGTGGAATGACGTGTGGAATGATGTGTGGAATGACGTGTGGATTGATGTGTGGAATGATGTGTGGAATGAGGTTTGGAATGATGTGTAGAATGAGGTGAGCACTGATGTGTGAAATGATGTGTGGAATGTTGTGTGGAATGATGTTTGGAATGATGTGTACCGTGATGTGACGAATGCTGTGTGGAATGGTGGGTGGAATGATGTGTGGAAAGATGTGTGGACTGATGTGTGGAATAATGTGTGGAATGATTTTTGGAATGGTGGGTGGAATGATGTGTAGAATGAGGTTTGGAATGATGTGTGGAATGATGTCTTGAATGATGTGTGGAAGAATGTGTGGAATGAGGTTTGGAATGATGTGTGGAATGGTGTTTGGAATGATGTGTGGAATGATGTGCAGAATGACGGGTGGAATAATGTGTGGAATGATGCGTGGAATGATGTGTGGAATGATGTGTTAAATGATACTTGGAATGATGTGTGGAATGATTTGTGGAATGATGTGTGGAATGATGTGTGGAATGACGTGTGGAATAATGTGTGGAATGATGTGTGGAATGAGGTTTGGAATGAGCTGAGGAATGATGTGTGGTATGAGGTTTGGAATAATGTGTGGAATGAGGTTTGGAATGATGTGTGGAATGATGTATGGAATTTTGTGTCCAATGATGTGTGAAATGATGTTTGGAATGATGTGTGGAATGATGTTTGGAATGAGATCTGGAATAATGTGTGGAATGATGTTTGGAATGATTTGTGGAATGATGTGTGGAATGACGTGTGGAATTATGTGTGAAATGATGAGTGAAATGATGTGTGGACTGATGTGTGGAATCATGTTTAGAATGAGGTGTGGAATTAGGTGTGGGATGTTTTGTGGAATGATCCGTGGAATGATGTCTGAATGATGTGTGTAATGAGCTGTGAATGATGTCTGGAATGATGTGTGGAATGAAGTGTGGAATGATGTGTGGAATGTTGTTTGGAATGATGTTTGGAATGATGTGTGCAATGATGCGTCGAATTCTGTGTTGAATGGTGGGTGGAATGATGTGTGGAATGCTGTGTGGACTGAAGTTTGGAATGTTGTGTGGAATAATGTGTGGAATGAGGTTTGGAATGATGTGTGGAATGATGTTTGAAATGATGTGTGGAATGATGTGTAGAATGACCGGTGGAATGATGTGTGGAATGATGCTTGCAATGATGTGTGGAATGATGTGTTAAATGATACGTGGAATGATGTGTGGAATGATTTGTGGAATGATGTGTGGAATGACGTGTGGAATGATGTGTGGAATGATGTGTGCAATGAGGTTTGGAATGATGAGTGGAATGAAGTGAGGAATGATGTGTGATATGAGGTTTGGAATAATGTGTGGAATGACGTTTGGAATAAAGTGTCGAAATATGTATGGAATGATGTGTCGAATGACGTGTGAAATGATGTTTGGAATGAAGTGTGGAATGATGTGTGGAATGAGGTTTGGAATGATGTGTAGAATGAGGTGTAGAATGATGGGTGGAATAATGTGTGGAATGATGTGTGGAATGATGTGTAGAATGAGGTGTGGAAGGTTGTGTGGAATGATGTGTGGAATAAAGTGTAGAATGATGTGTGGAATGATGTATGGAATGATGTGTGGAATGTTGTGTGGAATAATGTATGGAATGAGGTTTGGAACGATGTATGCAATGATGTTTGGAATGATGTGTGGAATGAGATTTGGAATGAAGGGTGGAATGATGTGTGGAATGAAGTTTGGAATGATGTGTGGAATGAAGTTTAGAATGACGGGTGGAATGATGTGTGGAATGATGCGTGGAATGATGTGTGGAATGATGTTTGGAATGATGTATGGAATGATGTGTGGAATGATGTGTGGAATGGTGTGTTGAATGATACGTGGAATGAAGTGTGGAATGATTTGTGGAATGATGTGTGGAATGACGTGTGGAATAATGTGTGGAATAATGTGTGGAATGAGGTTGGGAATGATGTGTGGAATGAGGTGAGGAATGATGTATGAAATAATGTTTGGAATGATGTTTGGAATGATGTGTCGAATGAGGTTTGGAATGATGTGTAGAATTATCTGTTGAATGAGGTGTGGAATGATGGGTGCAACGATTTGTGCAGAATGAATTGTGGAATGAGGTGTGGAATCATGTGTGGAAATATGTGTGGAATGATGTGTAGAATGAGGTGTGGAATGATATGTCGAATGATGTGTGAAATGATGTTTGGAATGAAGTGTGGAATGTTGTGTGGAATGAGATTTGGAATGATGTATAGAATGATGTATAGAATGAGGTGTGGAATGATGGGTGGAATAATGTGTGGAATGATGCGTGGAATGATGTGTAGAATGAGGTGTGGAATGATGTGTGGAATGATGTGTGGAATGATTTGTCGAATGATGTATGGAATCATGTGTGGAATGATTTGAGGAATGATGTGTAGAATGAGGTGTGGAATGATGTGTGAAATGATGTGTGGAATGTTGTGTGGAATAATGTATGGAATGAGGTTTGGAACGATGTATGGAATGATGTTTGGAATGATGTGTGGAATGAGATTTGGAATGATTAGTGGAATGATGTGTGGAATGATTTGTGGAATGATGTTTGGAATGATGTTTGGAATGATGTGTGGAATGATGAGGAGAATGACGGGTGGAATGTTGTGTGGAATGTTGCGTGGAATGATGTGTGGAATGATGTTTGGAATGATGTATGGAATAATGTGTGGAATGAAGTGTGGAATGATGTGTTAAATGATATGTGGAACGATGTGTGGAATGATTTGTGGAATGATGTGTGGAATGACGTGTGGAATGATGTGTGGAATGACGTGTGGATTGATGTGTGGAATGATGTGTGGAATGAGGTTTGGAATGATGTGTAGAATGAGGTGAGGACTGATGTGTGAAATGATGTGTGGAATGTTGTGTGGAATGATGTTTGGAATGATGTGTACAGTGATGTGACGAATGCTGTGTGGAATGGTGGGTGGAATGATGTGTGGAAGGATGTGTGGACTGATGTGTGGAATAATGTGTGGAATGATTTTTGGAATGGTGGGTGGAATGATGTGAAGAATGAGGTTTGGAATGATGTGTGGAATGATGTCTTGAATGATGTGTGGAATGATGTGCAGAATGACGGGTGGAATAATGTGTGGAATGATGCGTGGAATGATGTGTGGAATGATGTGTTAAATGATACGTGGAATGATGTGTGGAATGATTTGTGGAATGATATGTGGAATGATGTGTGGAATGACGTGTGGAATGATGTGTGGAATGATGTGTGGAATGAGGTTTGGAATGAGGTGAGGAATGATGTGTGGTATGAGGTTTGGAATAATGTGTGGAATGAGGTTTGGAATGATGTGTGGAATGATGTATGTAATGAGATCTGGAATAATGTGTGGAATGATGTTTGGAATGATGTGTGGAATGATGTGTGGAATGAGGTTTGGAATGATGTGTAGATTTATGTGTTGAATGAGGTGTGGAATGATGGGTGCAACGATTTGTGTAGAATGAATTGTGGAATGAGGTGTGGAATCATGTGTGGAAATATGTGTGGAATGATGTGTAGAATGAGGTGTGGAATGATATGTCGAATGATGTGTGAAATGATGTTTGGAATGAAGTGTGGAATGTTGTGTGGAATGAGATTTGGAATGATGTATAGAATGATGTATAGAATGAGGTGTGGAATGATGGGTGGAATAATGTGTGGAATGATGCGTGGAATGATGTGTAGAATGAGGTGTGGAATGATGTGTGGAATGATGTGTGGAATGATTTGTCGAATGATGTATGGAATCATGTGTGGAATGATTTGAGGAATGATGTGTAGAATGAGGTGTGGAATGATGTGTGAAATGATGTGTGGAATGTTGTGTGGAATAATGTATGGAATGAGGTTTGGAACGATGTATGGAATGATGTTTGGAATGATGTGTGGAATGATGTTTGGAATGATGTATGGAATGATGTATGGAATGAGATCTGGAATAATGTGTGGAATGATGTTTGGAATGATTTGTGGAATGATGTGCGGAATGACTTGTGGAATGATGTGTGGAATGAAGAGGAGAATGACGGGTGGAATGTTGTGGGGAATGTTGCGTGGAATGATGTGTGGAATGATGTTTGGAATGATGTATGGAATAATGTGTGGAATGAAGTGTGGAATGATGTTTTAAATGATTTGTGGAACGATGTGTGGAATGATTTGTGGAATGATTTGTGGAATGACGTGTGGATTGATGTGTGGAATAATGTGTGGAATGAGGTTTGGAATGATGTGTAGAATGAGGTGAGGACTGATGTGTGAAATGATGTGTGGAATGTTGTGTGGAATGATGTTTGGAATGATGTGTACAGTGATGTGACGAATGCTGTGTGGAATGGTGGGTGGAATGATGTGTGGAAAGATGTGTGGACTGATGTGTGGAATAATGTCTGGAATGCTTTTTGGAATGGTGGGTGGAATGATGTGTAGAATGAGATTTGGAATGATGTGTGGAATGATGTGCAGAATGACGGGTGGAATAATGTGTGGAATGATGCGTGGAATGATGTGTGGAATGATTTGTGGAATGATGTGTGGAATGATGTGTGGAATGACGTGTGGAATGATGTGTGGAATGATGTGTGGAATGAGGTTTGGAATGAGGTTTGGAATAATGTGTGGAATGATGTTTGGAATGAAGTGTGGAATGATATATGGAATGATGTGTCCAATGATGTGTGAAATGATGTTTGGAAAGGTGTGTGGAATGATGTGTGGAATGAGATCTGGAGTAATGTGTGGAATGATGTTTGGAATGATTTGTGGAATGATGTGTGGAATGACGTGTGGAATTATGTGTGAAATGATGAGTGAAATGATGTGTGGTCTGATGTGTGGAATCATGTTTAGAATGAGGTGTGGAATTAGGTGTGGGATGTTGTGTGGAATGATCCGTGGAATGATGTCTGGAATGAAGTGTGTAATGAGCTGTGAATGATGTCTGGAATGATGTGTGGAATGTTGTTTG
Organism: Pristiophorus japonicus; assembly: GCF_044704955.1. Taxonomy (NCBI): domain Eukaryota; kingdom Metazoa; phylum Chordata; class Chondrichthyes; family Pristiophoridae; genus Pristiophorus; species Pristiophorus japonicus. The sequence continues at coordinate 1,454,830 of NW_027250831.1, read as the reverse complement.
GAATGATGTTTGGAATGATGTGTGCAATGATGCGTCGAATTCTGTGTGGAATGGTGGGTGGAATGAGGTGTGGAATGCTGTGTGGACTGATGTTTGGAATGTTGTGTGGAACAATGTGTGGAATGAGGTTTGGAATGATGTGTGGAATGATGTTTGGAATGATGTGTGGAATGATATGTAGAATGACCGGTGGAATGATGTGTGGAATGATGCTTGCAATGATGTGTGGAATGATGTGTTAAATGATACGTGGAATGATGTGTGGAATGATTTGTGGAATGATGTGTGGAATGACGTGTGGAATGATGTGTGGAATGATGTGTGAAATGAGGTGAGGAATGATGTGTGGTATGAAATTTGGAGTAATATGTGGTATGAGGTTTGGAATGATGTGTGGAATGATGTATGGAATGATGTGTCGAATGATGTGAGAAATGATGTTTGGAAAGAGGTTTGGAATGATGTGTGGAATGATGTTTGGAATGATGTGTGGAATGCTGTGTAGAATGACGGACGGAATGTGTTGTGGAATGATGCGTGGAATGATGTGTGGAATGATGTGTTCAATGATACGTGGATTGATTTGTGGAAAGATATGTGAAATCATGTGTGGAATGACGTGTGGAATGATGTGTGGAATTATGTGTGAAATGAGGTTTGGAATGATGTGTGGAATGAGGTGTGGAATGATGTTTGAAATGATGTGTGTGATGGAGTGTGGAATGATCCGTGCAATGACGTCTGGAATGATGTGTGGAATGAGGTGTGAGTGATGTCTGGAATGATGTGTGGAATGATGAGTGGAATGATGTGTGGAATGTTGTGTGGAATGATGTTTGGAATGATGTGTGGAATGATGTGTCGAATGCTGTGTGGAATGGTGGGTGGAATGATGTGTGGATTGATGTGTGGACTGATGTGTGGAATGATGTGTTGAATGTTGGGTGGAATGATTTGTGGAATGATGTGTGGAAAGATGTGTGGACTGATGTGTGGAATAATGTGTGGAATGATTTTTGGAATGGTGGGTGGAATGATGTGTAGAATGAGGTTTGGAAAGATGTGTGGAATGATGTCTTGAATGATGTGTGGAATGATGTGCAGAATGACGGGTGGAATAATGTGTGGAATGATGCGTGGAATGATGTGTGGAATGATGTGTTAAATGATACGTGGAATGATGTGTGGAATGATTTGTGGAATGATATGTGGAATGATGTGTGGAATGACGTGTGGAATGATGTGTGGAATGATGTGTGGAATGAGGTTTGGAATGAGGTGAGGAATGATGTGTGGTATGAGGTTTGGAATAATGTGTGGAATGAGGTTTGGAATGATGTGTGGAATGATGTATGGAATGAGATCTGGAATAATGTGTGGAATGATGTTTGGAATGATGTGTGGAATGATGTGTGGAATGAGGTTTGGAATGATGTGTAGATTTATGTGTTGAATGAGGTGTGGAATGATGGGTGCAACGATTTGTGTAGAATGAATTGTGGAATGAGGTGTGGAATCATGTGTGGAAATATGTGTGGAATGATGTGTAGAATGAGGTGTGGAATGATATGTCGAATGATGTGTGAAATGATGTTTGGAATGAAGTGTGGAATGTTGTGTGGAATGAGATTTGGAATGATGTATAGAATGATGTATAGAATGAGGTGTGGAATGATGAGTGGAATAATTTGTGGAATGATGCGTGGAATGATGTGTAGAATGAGGTGTGGAATGATGTGTGGAATGATGTGTGGAATGATTTGTCGAATGATGTATGGAATCATGTGTGGAATGATTTGAGGAATGATGTGTAGAATGAGGTTTGGAATGATGTGTGAAATGATGTGTGGAATGTTGTGTCGAATAATGTATGGAATGAGGTTTGGAACGATGTATGGAATGATGTTTGGAATGATGTGTGGAATGATGTTTGGAATGATGTATGGAATAATGTGTGGAATGAAGTGTGGAATGATGTGTTAAATGATATGTGGAACGATGTGTGGAATAATTTGTGGAATTATGTGTGGAATGACGTGTGGAATGATGTGTGGAATGACGTGTGGATTGATGTGTGGAATGATGTGTGGAATGAGGTTTGGAATGATGTGTAGAATGAGGTGAGGACTGATGTGTGAAATGATGTTTGGAATGATGTGTGGAATGATGTGTGGAATGATGTGTGGAATGATGTGTGGAATGAGGTTTGGAATGATGTGTAGATTTATGTGTTGAATGAGGTGTGGAATGATGGGTGCAACGATTTGTGTAGAATGAATTGTGGAATGAGGTGTGGAATCATGTGTGGAAATATGTGTGGAATGATGTGTAGAATGAGGTGTGGAATGATATGTCGAATGATGTGTGAAATGATGTTTGGAATGAAGTGTGGAATGTTGTGTGGAATGAGATTTGGAATGATGTATAGAATGATGTATAGAATGAGGTGTGGAATGATGAGTGGAATAATTTGTGGAATGATGCGTGGAATGATGTGTAGAATGAGGTGTGGAATGATGTGTGGAATGATGTGTGGAATGATTTGTCGAATGATGTATGGAATCATGTGTGGAATGATTTGAGGAATGATGTGTAGAATGAGGTTTGGAATGATGTGTGAAATGATGTGTGGAATGTTGTGTCGAATAATGTATGGAATGAGGTTTGGAACGATGTATGGAATGATGTTTGGAATGATGTGTGGAATGATGTTTGGAATGATGTATGGAATAATGTGTGGAATGAAGTGTGGAATGATGTGTTAAATGATATGTGGAACGATGTGTGGAATGATTTGTGGAATTATGTGTGGAATGACGTGTGGAATGATGTGTGGAATGACGTGTGGATTGATGTGTGGAATGATGTGTGGAATGAGGTTTGGAATGATGTGTAGAATGAGGTGAGGACTGATGTGTGAAATGATGTTTGGAACGTTGTGTGGAATGATGTTTGGAATGATGTGTACAGTGATGTGACGAATGCTGTGTGGAATGGTGGGTGGAATGATGTGTGGAAAGATGTGTGGACTGATGTGTGGAATAATGTGTGGAATGATTTTTGGAATGGTGGGTGGAATGATGTGTAGAATGAGGTTTGGAATGATGTGTGGAATGATGTCTTGAATGATGTGTGGAATGATGTGCAGAATGACGGGTGGAATAATGTGTGGAATGATGCGTGGAATGATGTGTGGAATGATGTGTTAAATGATACGTGGAATGATGTGTGGAATGATTTGTGGAATGATATGTGGAATGATGTGTGGAATGACGTGTGGAATGATGTGTGGAATGATGTGTGGAATGAGGTTTGGAATGAGGTGAGGAATGATGTGTGGTATGAGGTTTGGAATAATGTGTGGAATGAGGTTTGGAATGATGTGTGGAATGATGTATGGAATGAGATCTGGAATAATGTGTGGAATGATGTTTGGAATGATTTGTGGAATGATGTGCGGAATGACGTGTGGAATGATGTGTGGAATGATGAGGAGAATGACGGGTGGAATGTTGTGTGGAATGTTGCGTGGAATGATGTGTGGAATGATGTTTGGAATGGTGTATGGAATAATGTGTGGAATGAAGATTGGAATGATGTTTTAAATGATTTGTGGAACGATGTGTGGAATGATTTGTGGAATGATGTGTGGAATGACGTGTGGAATGATTTGTGGAATGACGTGTGGATTGATGTGTGGAATAATGTGTGGAATGAGGTTTGGAATGATGTGTAGAATGAGGTGAGGACTGATGTGTGAAATGATGTGTGGAATGTTGTGTGGAATGATGTTTGGAATGATGTGTACAGTGATGTGACGAATGCTGTGTGGAATGGTGGGTGGAATGATGTGTGGAAAGATGTGTGGACTGATGTGTGGAATAATGTGTGGAATGATTTTTGGAATGGTGGGTGGAATGATGTGTAGAATGAGATTTGGAATGATGTGTGGAATGATGTGCAGAATGACGGGTGGAATAATGTGTGGAATGATGCGTGGAATGATGTGTGGAATGATTTGTGGAATGATGTGTGGAATGATGTGTGGAATGACGTGTGGAATGATGTGTGGAATGATGTGTGGAATGAGGTTTGGAATGAGGTGAGGAATAATGTGTGTTATGAGGTTTGGAATAATGTGTGGAATGATGTTTGGAATGAAGTGTGGAATGATATATGGAATGATGTGTCCAATGATGTGTGAAATGATGTTTGGAAAGATGTGTGGAATGATGTTTGGAATGATGTTTGGAATGATTTGTGGAATGATGTGTGGAATGACGTGTGGAATGATGTGTGAAATGATGAGTGAAATGATGTGTGGACTGATGTGTGGAATCATGTTTAGAATGAGGTGTGGAATTAGGTGTGGGATGTTGTGTGGAATGATCCGTGGAATGATGTCTGGAATGATGTGTGTAATGAGCTGTGAATGATGTCTGGAATGATGTGTGGAATGATGAGTGGAATGATGTGTGGAATGTTGTGTGGAATGATGTTTGGAATGATGTGTGGAATGATGTGTCGAATGCTGTGTGGAATGGTGGGTGGAATGATGTGTGGTTTGATGTGTGGACTGATGTGTGGAATGATGTGTTGAATGTTGGGTGGAATGATTTGTGGAATGATGTGTGGAATCATGTGTGGAATGATGTGTGGAATTTTGTGTGGATTGATGTTTGGAATGATGTGTTGAATGAGGTGTGGGAGGATGTGTGGAATGAGCTTTGAAATGACATGTGGAATGATGCGCGAAATGATGTGTGGAATAACGTGTGGAATGATGTGTGGAATGATGTGTGGATTGATGTTTGGAATGAGGTGTGGAATGTTATGTGGAATGAATTTTGGAATGTCGTGTGGGATGTAGTGTGGAATGATGGGTGGAATGAGGTGTGGAATGACGTGTGGAATGATGTGTGGAATGATGTGTGGAATGATGTGTGGAAATTTGCATGGAATGAGGTGTGTAATGATGTGCGGAATGATCTGTGGAATGAGGTGTGGAATGATGTGTGGAATGATGTTTGGAATGATGTGTGGAATGATGTGTGGAATGATGTGTGGAATAATGTGTGGAATGAGGTTTGGAATGATGTGTGGAATGATGTTTGGAATGATGTGTGGAATGCTGTGTAGAATGACGGACGGAATGTGTTGTGGAATGATGCGTGGAATGATGTGTGGAATGATGTGTTCAATGATACGTGGATTGATTTGTGGAATGATATGTGAAATCATGTGTGGAATGACGTGTGGAATGATGTTTGAAATGATGTGTGTGATGGAGTGTGGAATGATCCGTGGAATGACGTCTGGAATGATGTGTGGAATGAGATTTGAGTGATGTCTGGAATGATGTGTGGAATGATGAGTGGAATGATGTGTGGAATGTTGTGTGGAATGATGTTTGGAATGATGTGTGGAATGATGTGTCGAATGCTGTGTGGAATGGTGGGTGGAATGATGTGTGGATTGATGTGTGGACTGATTTGTGGAATGATGTGTTGAATGTTGGGTGGAATGATTTGTGGAATGATGTGTGGAATCATGTGTGGAATGATGTGTGGAATTTTGTGTGGATTGATGTTTGGAATGATGTGTTGAATGATGTGTGGGAGGATGTGTGGAATGAGCTTTGAAATGACATGTGGAATGATGCGCGAAATGATGTGTGGAATTACGTGTGGAATGATGTGTGGAATGATGTCTGGATTGATGTTTGGAATGAGGTGTGGAATGTTATGTGGAATGAATTTTGGAATGTCGTGTGGGATGTAGTGTGGAATGATGGGTGGAATGAGGTGTGGAATGACGTGTGGAATGATGTGTGGAATGATGTGTGGAAATTTGCATGGAATGAGGTGTGTAATGATGTGCGGAATGAGCTGTGGAATGAGGTGTGGAATGATGTGTGGAATGATGTGTGGAATGATGTGTGTAAAGATGTCTGGAAAGATGTGTTGAAAGATGTGTGGAATGATGTTTGGAATGTGGTTTGGAATGATGTTTGGAATGATGTATGGAATGAGGTTTAGAATGATGTGTGGAATGATGTGTGGAATGTTGTGTGGAATGTTGCATGAAATTTCGTGTGGAATGAGTTGTGGAACGAGGTGTGAATTGAGGTGTGGAATGAGGTGATAAATGAGGTGTGGAATGATGTGTGGAATGATTTGTGGAATGATGTTTGGAATGAGGTGTGGAATGATGTGTGGAATGAAATGTGGAATGATGTGTGGAATGATGTGTGGAATGATGTGTGGAATGATGTTTGGAATGAGGTTTGGAATGATGTGTGGAATGATGTGTGGAATGATGTGTGGATTGATATGTGGAATGATGTGTGGAATGATGCTTGGAATGAGGTGTGGAATGAGGTATGGAATGAAGTGTGGAATAAGGAGTGGAATGATGTGTGAAATGATGTGTGAAATGAAGTCTGGAATGATGTGTGGAATGAAGTGTGGAATGATGTGTGGAATGAGGTGTGAATTGAGGTGTGGAATGAGGTGTGGAATGATGTGTGGAATGATATGTGGAATGAGGTACGGAACGATATGTGGAATGAGGTGTGAAATGATTTGTGGAACGATGTGTTAACGATGTGTGGAATGATGTCTGGAGTGATGGGTGGAATGATGGGGCCCCAGCCGTTTACATTGTACATTAATGATTTAGACCACGGGATAAAATGTAGTAGCTCCAAATTTGCGGATGACACTAAGTTGGGTGGCAGTGTGAGATGCGAGGAGGATGGTATGAGGCTGCAGACCGACTTGGATACGTTAGGTGAGTAGGCAAATGCATTGCAGATGAAGTATAATGTCGATTAACCTGAGGTTATCCACTTTGGTGGTAAAAACAGAGAGACAGACTATTATCTGAATGGTGATAATTTAGGAAGAGGGGAGGTGCAACGAGACCTGCGTGTCATGGTACATCTGTCATTGAAGGTTGGCATGCAGGTATAGCAGGCGGTTAAGAAAGTAAATGGCATGATGGCCTTCATAGCGAGGGGATTTGAGTACACGGGCAGGGAGGTGTTGCTAGAGTTGTACAGGGCCTTGGTGAGGCCACACCTGGAGTATTGTGTCCAGTTTTGATCTCCTAACCTGAGGAAGGACATTCTTGCTATTGAGGGAAGAAAGCGAAGGTTCACCAGACTGATTCCCGGGATGGTGGGACTGACCTATCAACAAAGACTCGATCAACTGGACTTGTATTCACTAGAGTTCAGAAGAATGGGAGGGGACCTCATATAAACTTTTAAAATTCTGACGGGGTTAGACAGGTTAGATGCAGGAAGGATGTTCCCAATGTTGGGGAATTCCAGAACCAGGGGACACAGTCTAAGGATAAGGGGTGAGCCATTTAGGACCGAGATGAGGAGAAACTTCTTCACCAAGAGAGTGGCGAACCTGTGGAATTCTCTACCACAGAAAGTGGTTGATGCCAATTCACTAAATAGATTCAAAAAGGAGTTAGCTGAAGTCCTTAATACGAGAGGGATCAAGGGGAATGGCGAGAAAGCAGGAATAAGGTACTGAAGTTGAATGTTCAGCCATGAACACATTGAATGGCGGTGCAGGCTAGAAGGGCCGAATGGCCTACTCCTGCACCTATATTCAATATTTCAATGTTAACCCCGAAGCTCTCCCACCAACACAAGCTCTCCCGTCTTCCCAAGCTCTTCTAACACACCAAGATCTTCTACACCCCACAAGCTCTCCTACCCCCGAAGCTCTCCTCCGCCCATTATCTCCTACACCCCATTCTCTCCTTCCCCCCATTTTCTCCTACCTCCAAAGCTCTCCCACCACTCCAAGCTCTCCTATCCTACCTAGCTCTGCTACCCCTCCACGCTCTCCTACACCCACAAACTCTCCTGCACTCCAATCAATCCTAACCCGCAAAGCTCTGCTAACTAACGAAGCACTCCTACCCTGCCCCACAAGCTCTCCTACCCAGCCCGCCACAAGCGCTCCTACCCGACAAAAGCTCTCCCACCCACCCAAGCTCTCCTACCCCCCCAAGTTCTCTTCCACCCAAACTTTCCTACTCCCCCCCCCAGCGTTTGTACACTCTCAAGATTTCCAACCCTCCACCCAATCTCTTCTACCCCCAAAAGCTTTGCTACCCTGCATGTTCTGCTATCCCCCAAGCTCTCCCCTCCCCAGTTCCCTTCTATCCCCACCAAGCTCCCTTCGACCACACCCCATGTTTTCTTCAACCCCCCCAAGCACTCTTCTACACCTTCGCCTTAGCTCTATTCACCGCCTACACCCACCGACCAGCTCCCATAATCCCACACCGCACAGTAATCCCCTACACCCCGAGCTCTTCAAGCCACCCGCCCAAGCTCTTCAACCCTCCCGCCCAAGCTCTACTATCCCCCACCAGGCTCTCCTATCCCATCAACTTCTACTATCCCGCCAAGACCTCCTAACACCACAAGTTCCCTTACTCCATCAAGCTATCCAACCCCCAAAGGCACTCCGAGCCCGCAAGCTTGCCGATTCCCCAAGCTTTCAGACCCCTCTCCAGCAAGCACTTCTTCCCACCAATGTTTCCTAACCCCTGAAGCTCTCTAAACCACCCCGAAGCTCTCTCCTATACCCCAGGCTCCTACTATCCCGCCAAGATCTTTTACCCCCCCAATCACTCCAACACCCCACGCTCTCCTACCCCCATGCTCTCCTGAAGCCACAAGCTCTCCTACACAACAAAGCATTCCGAGCCCCCCCCCCCGCCCAATCTCTGTTACACCGCCCAAGCACTCCTAACCCCTCCAAGCTCTCCCACCACCAAACCAGCCCCCAAACATTCCTACACGCAAAAGCTCTCCTGCATACGACAGTTCTCCAATCCTCCCAAGCTCTCCTACCCCTACAATCTCTCCTATCCCCAGAAGCTGTATCCTACCCCCCCAAGCTCTCCTACACCGCTAAGCACTCCTGCCCCTCAAACTCTCCTTCCCTCGCAACCTCTGCTAACCCCGACAAGCTCTCCTAACCCTACCAAACTCTCCTATCCCACCAAGCTCTCCGACACCCCCTAAGTTCTTCTATTCCACCAAGCTCTGCTCCATCCCTAGCAGTCACCCCCTCAAGATATCTTATAAGCTCTGAAGTGCTCTTCTACCGACCCAAGGCTCTTCTACCCCGTCAAAGCACTCTTCTGTACCCCTAAAGCTCTCTTCTACAGAATCTAACTTTCATCTAACCGCCTTAGCTCTTGTACCGTTCCCCCCTCCCCCCCCACCACCCCCACCCACCCAACCCCCCCCCCCCATCTCCCCACGCCCGCCCCACGCTTTCCTTTCCACAGGTGGGAAATTGTTTTGGGGAAATTGATGGGATTGAAGGCCGAAAAACGGTGGCTGATTGGCTGAATCGCACAGTACTTAAAGAGGTGTCGCTCGAAATAATGGCTATGGATCAGTTCCTATGGACTGAAGGGTAGCTAATGTAACATCACTTTTTAAAAAAGGAGGGTAATTATAGACCTGTTAGCCTGACATCAGAAGTGGGGAAAGGGTTGGAATCAATTAATATGGATGAAATAGCTGTGCATTTGGAGAGCAGTGACAGGATCAGTCCAAGTCAGCATGGATTTGTGAAAGGGAAATAACGGTTGACAAATCTTCTGGAATTTTTTGAGGATGTAACTACTAGTTTGGTCAATGGACTACCACTTATCCTGAAACTGTGACCCCTGGTTCTGGACTACCCCAACCTCGGGAATATTCTTCCTGCATCTAACCTGTACAATCTGGAAATAATTTTATATGTTTCTATGAGGTCCCCTCTCATTCAGTAACCCGCAGATTAAAGCTGCATTCACCACTTTCTGCCGGCAGCTGATTGGAGTGTGTGTGGGCAACAATGTTGCTGCTTGTCCCGGCCTCACTCACACTAGAGCTGGGGTAGGGCGATTAGTTCATGAGTTGTTTCTGGCTTTCATCTGCTGATTTGAAGCGAGGTAACGCTGCAAATTCATAAATTAATCTTTCACAACTCAACTGAAAGCAGCCGGAACGTGCAGCTTTGAGAGGGGCTTTCTGCACTGTCAGGGCTGTAAATAAGAGTGGCAAGAGACACGGTTTCGAGTATGCGTGTGTACAGAAACGTAAAGAGAATTCATCAAATAGAGCAAGGCTGTGAAACATTTCAGCTTGTTAATATTGAACCACTAATGCATATTATTCAATTTTTTCTAATATTTAAAGGAACACATTTTCGAAATGTTTCCTCCCCGTTTGGGAACTGGGATTTTTATGAGTTAGGAGAACGTGATAACCACTACACTACAGAAACGCTGAGGTTAAATTTCCGCTTGGAATATACCAGTGATTTAACCTGTACAGTTGGCCGACAATTCAGGAGCTTGTTTCACGAGAATAGAATATTTTGGAAGGCTGTGTTGAGTGACAGGAATTCCTCTATTGTTTCCCAGACTTTTCACATATGAACATAGAACAGGAAAAGGTCATTTAGCAGCGTGTGGTTAGGTTTTAAAAGCACAGATTGAAATGGCGGTGGAGAGAGAATTAATCGTCTCTTTCATAAGTGAGTTCCATAAAAGTCTGAAGAAAAAACAATTGCAGGGCAACTGGTAAAGGGCGGGGCAATGGGAAAATCTGCACCGGCTCGACGGGCCTAAAGTCCTATTTCCGTGCTGAAACCATTCCATGATTCTATAGTTCTAGGGCGGCAGTCGAGAGAGCAGCTCAACAAGGGGAGAAAATGTTCAGGTTCAAAAGGCAAAAAAGATGTAAAAAAAAACGAGTGTGACATCACAGCCAAGCAGTTAAGTTATTTGATTTTCGATTGGTGATTATTTTTTTTCTCTTTTCTTCATCTTTTTCTTTTATTAACAGTAAGAAACGTTTGGCGTGTTACCAATTAGGCTAATTTAAGGCTCAATTATGGCCGGAGAGACCAGACCCGTGTCATGCTCCTCCTGTGCAATGTGGGACATCGGGGACACTGGAGGTGTCCCTGCCAACTACATGTGCCGGAAGTGTATCCAACTGCAGCTCCAGACAAAACGCATTGCGACACTGGAGGCTCAGATGGATTCACAGTGGAGCATCCGTGATGCTGAGGATGTCGGGAATGTCACGTTTAGTGAGTTGGTCACACCGCAGGTAATGTTTACACAGCTGGATAGGGAATGTGTTACCATCAGGCAGAGCAGTGGAAGAAAGATAGTATATGGTTGCCCTGCGGCATCTCCCTCCAAGACAGATACACCAACTTAGGTACTGTTGGGGGAGATGGCTCATCATGGAAGGCAGTAGAAACCAAGTCGATGACACCAGGGGTGGCTTTGCTGCACAGGGGCAGCAACAAGAGTGGGAGAACTATGCTGATAGGGGAATCGATTGTAAGGGAAATAGATGTGCTTTTCAGCGGCCGCAAACGAGACTCCAGGATGGTATTTTGCCTCCATGGTGCAAGGGTCAAGGCTCAGAGCGGCTGCAGCACTGTCTGGAGGGGGAGGGTGAACAGCCAGTGTCGTGGTGCACATAGCTCCCAACGATATAGGTAAACAACGGGATGAGGTGCTACAAGCTGACTTTAGGGAGCTAGGAGTTAAATTAAAAATTCGGACCCAAAGGTAGAAATCTCAGTATGTGACCTGTGCCACGTGCTATTCAGAGTATGAATTGCTGGATAACTCAGATGAATAGGTTATTGAGGAATGTTGCAAGGGGAGGGATTGAAATTCCTGGGACATTGGAACCGGATCTGGGGTTGGTGGGATAAGTACAAACCGCACAGTCTGCGCCTGGGGAGAACCAGAACCGATGTCCTCGCCAGAGACTTTGCTAGGGCTGTTGGGGAAGGTTAAAATATAATGGCAGGGGGATGAGAATCTATGCAGGGAGGCAGAGGGAACTAAATAGTTGAGAGAAGCAAAAGGTCGGAAGGAGAAAATCAAGAGTGGAGCCCAGAGAAATCAAGGGCAGAAATCAAAAAGGGCCAAAATACAACATGATTCTAAACGGACAAAGTTTTGAAAAAACAAGCCTGAAGGCTCTGAGAATGCGGGGAGCCTTCCTAATAAGATTGATGAATTGACTGCGCATAAAGCTTTTAACCAATATGAGGTAATTGTGATTACGGAGACATGGCCCCAGAATAACCAATGCTGGGAACTCAACATCCAGGGGTATTCAATATTCAGGAATGACAGACAGGAAGCAAAAAGGAAGTTGGGGAGCGTTTCTGGTTAAAGAGGTGATTAACACAATAGAAAGCAAGGATATTAGTGTGGAAAATGTAGAATCTATATGGGTAGAGATGCGAAGCACCAAAGGGCAGAAAACCTTAGTGGGAGTTGTGTACTGGCCACCAAACAGTAGTACGGAGGTTGGGGATGTCATCAAACACGAAATTAGGGACGCGTGCTAAAAGGTTACAGCAGTTAGCATGGGTGATGTTAATGTACATATTGATTGGGTTAACCAAACCGGTAGCAATAATGTGGAGGAGGATTCAGGAGTGTATGACGGATGATTTTCTGGAACAATATGTCGAGATTAAAACTAGAGAGACTGGGCCTTTTGTAAAGAGAGAATGAATTGCAGTCGTGTCCTTCGGGGCCCTGTGTGGAAGAGTGACCATAATATGGTAGAAATCTTCATTAAGATGGAGAGTGACACCAGTAATTTAGAAACTAGGGTCTGAACTTAAAGAAAGGAAAAATCGAGCTTGTGAGACGTGAATTGACTAAAATAGACTGGAGAATGATACTGACTGTTTTGATGGTAGAATGGCAATGGCAGACATTTAAATATCACATGGATGATGTACAACGATTGTACATCGCTGTGTTGCGTAAGAATAAAAAAGTGTACGTGGCTCAACCGTGGCTAACAAGGGAAATAAGCAAAATTTTAAATTCAAGGAAGAGGCATAACAATTCGTCAGAAAAAACAGCAAACCTGAGGACTGGGTGAAATTGATAATTAGGCAGAGGAGGTCTAAAGGTTTAATTAGGAGGGGTAAAATAGAGTATGAGGGTAAGCTTGCAGGGAACATAAAAACTGACTACAACCGCTTCTATAGATATGTGAAGATAAAAGGTTTAGGGATGACGAATGTAGGTCCCTTGCAGTCAGAATCAGGTGAATTCATAATGGGCAACAAGGAAATGGGCGTTCAATTGAAATTTGGTCCTGTTTTCAATGTGGAACAAAATAATAACCTCCCGAAAATAATAGGGGACCGAGGGACTAGCGAGAAGGGGGAACTGAGGAAAATCCATATTAATCAGGAAATGTGTTAGAGAAATTGAAGGGACTGATGGCCGATAAATCCGCAGGGCGTGAAAGTCTGCATCCCAGAGTCTTTCACGAATGGAACTTGAAATAGTAGATGCAGTGGTGGTCAGTTTCCCACATTGCATGGACTCTGGTTCAGTTCCTATTGCTTCGAGGGTAGCCAAAGAAACCGCACTTTTTAAAAATGGATGGATGGATAAAATACACCGGTAAGCCTAAAATCGGTAGTGGGGAAAATGCTTGAATCAATTATAAAATATGTAATCGCAGCGCATGTGGAAAGCAGTGACAGTTTCGGTCCAAGTCAGTATGGATTTATGAAAGGGAAATCAAGCACGAAAAATCTTATAGAGTTTTTTGAGGATGTAACTAGTGGAGTGGATAAATGGTAACCAGTGGATGTGGTGTATTTGGAATGACAAAAGTGTTTCGACATGTTCCCACACAAGGGTTAGTTTGCAAAAGTAAGGCACAAGCTATTAGGGTTCATGTATTGACGTGCATAGAGAACAGGTTGGAAAACAGGAAGCAAAGAGTGGGAATAAACGGGTCCTTTTCAGAATTGCAGGCAGTGACTAGTGGTGTGCCGTCGCATTCAGTGCTGGGAGCCGAGCTATTTACAATATACTTCAATGATTTAGACGAAAGAATTGAATGTAATATCACGAAGATTGCAGATGACACTAAGCTGGCTGTCAGTGCGAGCAGCGAGGAGGACACTCAGAGACTGCAGTGGAATTTGGACAGGTTAGGTGAATGGACAAATTCATGGCAGATGCAATATAATCTAGCTAAATGTGAGGATATCCACTTTGGTTGCAAATACAGGAAGGCAGATTATTATCTGAATGCTGACAGATTAGTAAAAGGAGAGGTGCAACAAGACCTGAGTTTCATGGCACATCAGTCATTGATGGTATGCATGCAGGTACTGCATGAAGTAATAAAGCAAATGGCATGTTGTCCTTCGTAGCGAGGGATTTCAGTAAAGAAGGAGGGAGATCTTACTGCAGTTGTGCAGGGCCTTGGTTATACCACACCTTCAGTATTGTGTGCAGTTTTGGTCTCCTAATCTGAGGAAGTACATTTTTGCTATAGGGAGAGTGCAGCGAAGGCTCACCAGACTGAAGCCTGGGATGGCAGGACTTACATATGAGAATAGACTGGATCGGCAAGTATTATACTCACTGGAATTTAGAAGAATGAGAGTGGAGCACTTAGAAACTTATACAATTCTGACGGCACTTGACAGGTTAGATGCAGGAAGAATGTTCCTGATGTTGGGGAAGTGCATAACAAGGAATAACAAATAAGGATACGGGGGAAGCCATAAAAGACCAAGATGAGGAGAAACATTTTCACCCAGAGAGTTGTAAACCAGTGTAATTCTCGCCCACAGAAAGCTGTTCAGTCCAGTTCGTTGGACATTTGCAAAAGCGAGTTAGATTTTGCCCTTCCGTCTAAAAGGAATCAGGCGATATGGAGAGAAGGCAGGGTTGGGGTACAGTTGATGCATGATGAACCATTATCATATTGAATGGCGTTGCAGACTCAAAGGGTCAAATGGCCTGCTCCTGCTTCTATTTTCTATGCTTCTTTGTTTCTATGTCTTTGGCCAGGAATACTCAGGTGTTGCTGGGGATGTTGCATTTTATCAAAGTGGCTCTGAGGGCGTCCTTGCAACGTTTCGTCTGCACACATGGAGCTCGCTTGCCGTGTAGGAGTTCCGAGTACAGCGCTTGAGTTGGGACTCATGTGTCAGGCATGTAGACAATGTGGTACGCCAAACAGAACTGGTCGAGTGTGGTCAGTTCTTCGATGATGGGGATGTTGGCATGATCGAGAACACTGACCGGGTGCGTGTATCCTCCCAGGGTTTTTGCAGCATCTTCCGAATACATTGCTGTTTGCATTTCTCAAGCGATTTTATATGTTTGCTGTATGTGGTCCACGACTCTTTGTCATACAGGAAGGCGGGTGTCACGACAGCTCCGTAGACAATATGCTTGGTGATCTTCCATCTTACGCTGTCCAACCTATGCTATTCCGGCTCCATTGATCCTGAAATTTACCATAATCATAGGGGTTATTTGCCCTCCTAATCAGAATTTCCTCAATCTAATGGATTTTAAACCGCATCGGACTTTCATCACAGCTGAGCACCTGTCGAGAGAGAATAAATCTTCCCTTAACCTTGTCGTAATGTTACAGTTACTGCCAGGATCTGCTAGATTCAGAATATATTCTTGTATATTAATCAATTTGAGCACAGGGACAGATGGGATGTGCTGTTCTATCAGCAAGTTGACATCCACATCGCAGAGGATTCCCGAAGAAAATTTCGTGTAATTTCGTGGTTGGTTCCTTCCGATTGCGAGCCCTGCTTTCCGCCTGCTTGCCTCTCGAACTATCACGCACAATTGGGAACTAATGAATCAAGGGGTGTGCGGATAAGGCGGGAAAGAGGTGCAGATGATCAGCGATGCTAGTCTGTGGATGTGCAAGATCGATGGGCCGCATGATCTACTCCAGCTGCTATTTTGTTATGTACTGGTGATCATATGATGGATCAATGTAGAACAATATGGATACCATCTTCAATAAAGTAGCGAAGGAAGTCACTTTAATGACGCATGTTCAGGTACCATGCCCCAATATCATCGAGATTATTTTCTATGCAGCAATAATTTCAAGGTTGTCATACTGAAAATGACATTTGACTATACTCATGGCAGAGGCGAAATATTAATAACTTAACTGGAATATTGCCGGAACGGAAAACATATATTCTACTGTTCTTGGTTTCGCGGCACACTGAGCAGAAATCGGTACAATCTTTAAATGAATGAGCAGGCGTGAACATGGTCAATACAATTGCAAGAAAAATGTAACTGAAGCTGCTCATTATTTCTGAATTTGTCAAGTATGAATACAGATTAAAGTCTCATTCCCGAGAGATGTCAGATTAGGGTAATATTGTGGATTTGAGATGTTTGTGTTTCATCCGCCACGTTATTTACATCAGAGTCAAAGCTGCTGATGTAATGTGTTTGTTCTCGTAACTCGAACTAATTGCAATGATCCAGCGAGTATAACCCTGTCTGTGGAGGCATATCCTTGTATAAATCAGGGCCCATTGCAATGTATAAGCTTAGAATGCTGCCGGAGCTGTGGGTCCCACTCTGAAAGAAGTCACTGCTTCTCACATACATGGGATATCCTGTCATCCAACAGATATAAAATATTTACTGTTTTGTTCTTGCAGCCGTTGTAGTTCCTGGTAAGTCGTTACCACAGCTTTAAGCGTGTAAATCGATGTTAACTGCGACTTGAACCTGACACAAATTTCTTCTCCTACCAGATATGAAAAGCCGCCTGTTTTGTTCTATTGTTTGTTGGAAGGATTGCTTTAAGTGTCTGCTCTTTACTTCTTGGATGAATAGTTATAACTGTAATAAGCTTCCTTTATCCAAACCAGATATTTTTGCTGGAATATTTTCTGTATGGGATGCATTGGAATCAAGTGTATGGGTTAAGAGCAGGTGTATTTTCATCAGGTCCTGTTATCCTTACAGTTTGCAGAACTAAGATTCCTGGAATATTATTTCATTAATGTGCTTCAATGATTAATATTAAGAGAGCTCACGTTCTCAGTGTTAAGAGGAGGCAGAGAAATGTACTCTCTCCGAAACAACGTTTTAGTATACTGAGATTTCAATGTAGTTATTACTTATCACTTTTTCGAAATATTATTTCACTGTGTCTGTATCTGGCGCCGCTTCAGTGTTCTGGCGAATGAACTAAATTTGCTGCTGATCTTTCTCATCTCCTTCTCTGCTTCGGTGTGAGTTAATTATCTGACTGTCACTGGACTTCATTGTAAAATGTAATGTTTATGGTTATGGTGTATCAGTTTGCACTGTATCTGTTGGAAACAGGAGTCATTGTATTAAATTGGAGATTATACATAGCAGCGTTGATATTGGTGCTACGTTAATTGCAAAATCGCACCATCTCATGCTTTATGTATAATTAAGTGTAAGGAACTTCAGTCATCGTGAGGTTTTACTGGAAGAGACATTAGATGCTCTTTACTCCATACATTGTAGAAGAAGTGAACAGGGTAGTGGAGCAGTTTGGAGATTTAGATGATGTCTGGAAAGAAGACAAGCCTTCCACACAGATTAACAATTAGAATAGGATAGATTGAACACGGGTTGGTGAACTCTAGCAGCTCAGGATATTGAAATGAAATCGGATGTGAAAAGGGATATTTCGAGTAAAGAGAGTAAAAAAATGATATAGAGAAGAGTGGCAACGTCTGAGGGAGGCAAAATATTTCAATGTTAATAAATTAGCATGAACAGCTTCTTCAACCATTACAGTATGAATGGAAAATACAACATAAAGATGTTTTTGGTGAGTTGCTAGATTGCTTGAGCCTTTTATTGTTGAACAACCTTCTCATGTTTATTTACCTATCAGTTCCTCTGTCCTTTTTGTTCAATCTTAGATTTTATTACTCTCTATGTTACAACTAAGCACAATTAATTAATTTAAAATTAAGTCATGAGTATCTTAGGATCATAGGAACAGTAATAGGCAAATTAGCCCCTGGAGCCTGTTCCGTCATTCAAGTCATATTGGGAAATCTGCTATTTTAAGGCGTATACCCGGCTTTGGCCCATAACCATTAATGCCTTTGGTTCACCGATATTTTTCTAAATTAGAATTAAAATTAGCAATTGACCGAGTACCAATTGCTGTTGGCAGAAGATAATTGCAAAGGTCGTCAATCCTTCCTGTGTAGAAGTGTTTCCTAATCTCACTCATTAAATTTTTGGCTCTAAGTTTTAGACGATGACCTTTGGCTAGACGCCCCAACAGGTGGAAATATGTTTTCTCTCTCTACCCTATCTATTTACCTTCATATCTGGAAAACGTTGATAAAATTATCCCTTTAACATCTAAATATCACGGGATACAATCACAATTTGTGTAAGCTCTATTCGGAAAGTAATAACAAGGGTCCGATTATCAATCTGGTAACGCTATGCTGCACTCCCTCCAGGATTATAAGATCCTTCCTCCGGTGTGCTGACCAGAACTGCTTAAATACGGCAGCTGTGCTCTAGCCAATAGCTGCAGAGTATCTTCTAATCCTTGAATTCCAGTCCTCGAGATCTAAAGACCATTAGGCTTGTTGATTATTTCCTGTAACTGTGCGTGGCATTTTAATGAATTATGAGAGGCTGTGAAATTGCGTGGGAGCAGCAGCGGGACCTGATGCAGGGTGGAGCATATAAAAGTAGCGCAGCAAGTGCAGGCTCGAAAGAGATAGTGGACCTGCATAGGAGCAGCAGTGGAAGCTCACGCCGGGTGGAGCATATAAAAGTAGCGTGGCAAGCGCAGGCTCCACAGAGGCAGTGGACCTTGTGTGCGAGTAGCACGGCGAGCTAAAGCAAGGCAGAGCACCTAAAAGCAAGGTTGAACAGGACACATTCGAAAGGAACGTCAGAGATTCAAAGTGACGTTGGCACAAGGGCACGAGCTGATTGAAGACTAGTGGGAGAGTGCTTTATTTTTCCTTTAAGTTATTTTTCGTCTTTAAATAAAAGTTTGTTTATAGTATTTTACTAAAGGGTGAGGCTTAGTCTTTTAAATAAAGGTTCGCTCTTAGTCTGTAAAATCAATGGATAGCAGGAATGGCATGGCCGGGCAATCTAGCGGAGTGCACATTCTGTGATTTGTGGAAAGTCATGGACGCTTCGTGCAGCATGTATGACGACAGTTGTAGTAAGTGTACCCAGCTGCAACAAATCGAGTGATGGATTACCGAGCATGAGTGGCAGCAGGAATCACGTTGTGGATCCACGAGGGTGAGACCGAAGTTCATAGAATTGTTAAAGAGGTTGTCACGCCGAAGACTAAGAGAGAGTGGACAGAGAGCAAGTGGTCGCCACCACACAATAGAAGACGAGGCAGATAGTGCAGGAGGCCCTGGAGGGCATCATGCTCACCAAACGGTATTCTCTCCTGAATACTGGTGGATGCGATTGTTCGCCTGATCAGAGCCACGTCCACGGCAGCAAGGCCAGCTCAACTACACAGGAGGAGTGGAAATAGTGTAAGGGTTGTAGGGGATGCAATAGTGAAGGGAGCAGACAGTCGATTCAGTGGACGCAGAATTGACTCCAGGATGTATGTTGCCTCCAAATGCCAAGATCAAGGCGATCAACGAACGGTGGCTTGGCATTCTTGGGGAAGAGGGTGAACAGCCAGAGGTCTTGGTGCATATTTTTACTAGAGACATAGGTAGAAATAGGGATGAGATCCTGGAGGCAGATTTTAGGGAACTTGCAGAGAGATTAAAAGCAGCACCTCGAGGGTAGTAATCTCCAGATTACTCCCGATGCCATGTGCTAATGTGTAAAGTAATAGAAGGGTGGATGCGTGTCTGGACCGTTGGTGCTGGAGGGAGGGCTTTGGTTTCCTGAGGCATTGGGACTGTTTCTGCGGAGGCAGGACCTGCAAAAATCGGACGGATTGCCCCTCAACAGAGCTGGGACCAATATCCACGCCGGGAGCTTGCTAATGCTACTGGACAGGGTTTATACTAGCTTGGCAGTGGGATGAGACACCGAGAATGGAGTCAGTGGAGAGGGAGGAAAAACTTGATTTGGAAAACAAAAACGTAGAAGGTCAATTAGAGGACAGAGAAAACAAAAGTGAGATTGCAGTCAACAAGGATGTCTGCCTGTATCAAATGGTATATACTTCAAAGGAAGGAGTATAGCGAATAATGCAGATGAGCTGAGAGCACAGGAAGACACTTGATGTACGATATTATAGCTAGTACAGAGACATGGCTAAAATAGTGGCCGGCATGACAGGTCAACATTCCTGGTTACAGGAATTTGAGAGGGGATAGAGAGGGAAGAAAAACAGAAGGCGGTTCGTGGTACAGATTAATTAAACTACTCCGTCTATGAGGAGGGATGATATGTTGGAGGGAACATCCAAAGAGGGATGTGGGTCGAAATGAAAAACAAAACAGGGGCAATCACACTGCTGTGAGCATAATCTACACGCTGCAAACAGTGAGTGGGAGATCGAAGAGCAAATATGTAGGCAGATTTCTGAGAAGTGTAAAATCTATAGGGCTGTAATAGTAGCGGATTACAACTATCATAATATTAACTGGCATAAAATTTGTGTGAAGTGCATAGAGCGTGCTGAATTCCTAAAATGCTTTCAAGAGTTAATTTTCAGCCTGCACGTAGTGAAATCAACTCGGGAGGCGGATGTTCTCGATTGAGTTATAGGGAATGAAGCTCAGCATCAGGAATGGGTATCAATGGGAGGGCATTCAGGCGCCACTGACCATAATTCTTTTAGATTTAATGTAGTTATGAAAAAGGACAATGATAGACCAGGAAAGAAAGTTCAAATTCGGGAACAGCCAAATTTGCTAAGCTGAGAGTTGATTTGGCAACAATGGACTGGAAACAGCGACATGAAGGAAAATGCGTGTCTGAGCAGTGGGAGTACTTCATGGAGGAGATCTGGAGGGTTCAAACACCTTTGTGCCGTTAAAGATAATGGTTGGGACGAGCACATCCGATGTCGCCTGGATACCCAGGGCATATAAGGACGAATCAAGGAAAAAATGGAGTCTTATGCCTATAAACCCCCCTATAAACCCCCCTAGACCCTATAAACCCCACTATCAAACTGATTCCCGGGATGGCAGGACTGACATATGAAGAAAGACTGGATCAACTGGGCTTATATTCACTGGAACTTCGAAGAATGAGAGGGGATTTTCATAGAAACATATAAAATTCTGAGGGGATTGGACAGGTTAGAGGCAGGAAGAATGGTCCCGATGTTGGGGAAGTCCAGAACCAGGGTCACACAGTCTAAGGATAAGGGGTAAGCCATTTAGGACTGAGATGAGGAGAAACTTCTTCACTCAGAGAATTGTGAACCTGTGGAATTCCCTACCGCAGAGAGTTGTTGAGGCCAGTTCGTTGAATATATTCAAAAGGGAGTTAGTTGTGGCCCTTACGGCTGAAGGGATCAAGGGGTATGCAGAGAAAGCAGGAATGGGGTACTGAAGTTGCAGGATCAGCCATGATCATATTGAATGGCGGTGCAGGCTCGAAGGGCAGAATGGCCTGCTCCTGCACCTATTTTCTATGTTTCTCTGTTTCGATGATTCCAGGGTCTAAATGTGCAAATTTCTGGAGGAGTACAGAAATATAGAAACATAGAAAATATGTGCAGGAGTAGGCCATTCGGCCCTTCCAGCCTGCACAACCATCCAATATAATCATGGCTGATCATTTTTGCCACTTTAGTACTCCATTCCTGCTTTTTCTCCAATATCCTTCATCCGTTTAGCCGTAAAGGCCACATCTCACACCATTTTGTATATATCTAGCGAATTGGCCTCAACAACTTTCAGTGGTACAGAATTCCACAGGTTCACAATTCTCTGAGTGAAGAAATTTCGACACATCTCGGTTCTAAGTGGCTTAACCCTTACCCTTAGATTGTGACCCGTGGTTCTGCATTTGCCCAAAATCGGGAAAATTCTTCCTGCAACTAAACTGCCCAATCAGATCAGAATTTTATATATTACAATGAGATCCCAACTCATTCTTCAAATTACAGTGATTTTAAGCCTAGTCGATCCAGTCTTTCCTCTTATAGCAGTCCTGCCATCCGGGGAAACAGTCTGGTGAACTTTCGCTGCACTCCCGCAATAGCAAGAATGTCCTTCTTCAGATTAGGATATCTAAACTGTACACCACATTCAAGGTGCGGCCTCACCAAGGCCCTGTACAACGGTAGTGAGAACTCCCAGCTCCGATACTCAAATCCACGGGCTATGAAGATTAACATGACATTCGCCTTCTTCACCGCCTACTGTACCCGCATGCCAACTTTCAATGACTGATGTACCATGACACCCAGGTCTCGTTGCACTTCCCCTTTACCTAATCCTTTACCATTCAAACAAAATTCTCTCTTCCTGTTTTTGCCACCAAAGTGGGAAACGTCACATTTATTTTCGTTATACCGCATCTGCCATGTATTTGCCCACTCACGTAATTTGTCGAATCACTCTGCAGCCTCTTATCATCCGTCTCACAGCTCACACTGCCACCCAGCTTAATGTCATCTGGAAACTTAGAGATATTACATGCAATTCCTTCGTCTAAATCATTCATGTATATTTTTAAAAACTGTGGTCGCAACATTGAACCTTGCGGTACCCGACTAGCCACAGCCTGCCATTCTGAAAAGGAGCCATTTATTCCTAATCTTTGCGTCCTATCTGCCAACCAATTATGTTCCACGTCAAGACATTACTCCCAATACCATGTGCTTTAATTTCGCACACTAATCTCTTGTGTAGGATCTTATTCACAATCCAAATACACAGCATCCACTGGTTCTCCTTTGGCCACTGTAACTTTTAAATCGGCAAAAAATTCTCGAAGATTTGTAATGCTTCATATCCCTTTCATAAATGCATGCTGACTTGGACCGATCCTGTCACTGCCTTTTAAACGCGCTGCCATTACATCTTGAATAATTCATTCCAGAATTTTTCCCACTACCAATGTCAGGCTTACTGGTCTATAAATCGCTGTTTTCTCTCTCCCTTCTTTTTAAAAATGTGGGCTTACATTAGCTGCCATCCAATGCATGGGAACTGATCCAGAGACTAGAGAAGCAAAGCATTTGTTCAATTGGTCTGCCATTTCGTTTGTCGCCATTATTAATTCACCTGATTCTGAAAAACAGTGACCTACACTGATCATTTTCTCTTCACAGAGGTTTTTGTAGTCAGTTTTCTGTTCTCTGCTAATTTTATCCTTTTTCCTCTTCTGCTGAATTCTAAGGGTCTACCAGTCCTCAGGTTTGCTGTTTTTCTGGCCAATTTATATGCCTCTTCCTTGGATTTAATACTATCTCTAATGTCTCTAGTTTGCCACGATTGAACCACCTTCCACATTTTATCTGTATGCCAGACAGGGCTGTACAATTTTTGAAGTTCATTCTAGTGTTGTTTAAATGTCTGCCATTGCTATTCCTACATCAACACTTTAAGTAACATTCGCCAGTCTATCCTACCAATTCACGTCTCATACCATTCGAAGTTACCTTTCTTTAAGTTCAGCACTCTAGTCTCTGAATTAACTGTGTCACTCTCTATCTTAATGAAGAAATCTACCATATTATGATCACTCTTCCCCAAATGGCAGCGCACAATAAAATTGCGAATTAATCATCTCTCATAACACAACACACAGTCTAGGATGGCCAGCTCTCGAGTTGTTTCCTCGATGTATTGTTCTAGAAAACCATCTCTTATACACCCCAGCCTATCCTCCTCCAACGTATTGCTACCAGTTCGGTTAGCCCAATCTATATGCAGATTAAAGTCACCCATGATAACTACTGTACCGTTATTGCACGCATCTCTAATTTCCTCTTGATTCCATCCCCAATCTCACTACTACTGGTTGGTTATGTTTTCCGTAGCTGTAACCATACAGATTCAACATTATCAATGCTAATTTACTTCCTTACAATTGCATCAGTCACCTTTTTAACCAGCAACGCAACCCCACCTCCTTTTACTTTCTGTCTATCCTTGCTGAATATTGAATACCCCTTGATTTTGAGTTCCCCGCCTTGGTCACGCTGGAGCCATATCTTCATAATCCAAAATACATCATGTCCATTAACAGCTATCTGTGCAGTTAGTTCATCCATCGTATTACGAATGCTCCTCGCATTGAGACACAGAGCCTTCAGGCTTGTATATTTAACAATCTTTGTCCTTTTAAAATTGTGTTGTCATGTGGCACTTTTTGATTTTGCCAGTGATTTCTCTGCCCTGCACTTTTCCTTATCTCCTTTCTACCTTTACTTCTGCCACTATTTTACTTCCCTCTGTCTCCCTGCATAGATTTTCACCCTCCTACATATTAGTTTAAACCCTACCGAGCTGCACTAACAAACACACCACCTTGGACATTGGTTCTGTTGCTGCCCAGATGCAGAACGTCCGGTTTGTACTGGTCCCACTTTCCCCCAAAACGGTTGCAATGGCCCAGGAATTGGAATCCTCCCTCTTTCACCATTCCTCAAGCCACGTATTCGTTGTAACTATCCTGCTATTTCGAGTCTGATTAAACCGTGGCATTGTAGTAATCCTGAGAACAATCTTTGAGGACCTATATTTTAATTGAAACACCTGGACTCCCTAAATTCAGCTTGTCGGACCTCATTCAGGTTTTTACCTATATCGTTGGTACCTGTATGTCCCACGACAACTGGCTGTTCACCCTACCCCTGCAGAATGCTGTGCAGCTGCTCCGAGACATCCTTAACACTTGCACAAGGGAGGCAACATACCATCCTGCTGTCTCGATTGCCTTCGTAGAAGCGCCTATCGCTTCCTCCTACAATAGAATTCCCAACCGCTAAAGCTCTCTCACTCTTTTTCCTGCTCTCTTCTGCAGCACAGCCATCCATGGTGTCATGAATTTATCTGCTGCTGCCTTCCCCAAATGGGTCATCTCCTCCAACATTACCCAACACGGTATATCTATTTTGGAGGGGATGACCGCAGGGGACCCCTGGACTACCTTCCTTCCACTGCTCTGCCTGATGGTCACCCAATCCCTATCTGCCTATGTAACCTTTACCTGCGGTGTGACCAACGCACTAAACGTGCTATTCACGACACTTTGGAAGCTCCAAAGTGAGTCAATGCGGAACTCCAGTGCCATAATCCAGTCTTTCAGGAGCTGCCGAATGGACACACTTCCTGCACACATAGTAGGCAGGGACATTGGAAGCGTCCCTGCTTTCCTGCATTACACATGAGAAGCACGACACGCGTCTGGACTCTCTTGCCATGATGTAATCCTTAAATTAACTTAATTTGGCAAAATTGCCAAAATGTTACCTCCAAATATGAAAAGAAAACGAAAATGTTTAAATAATCACCAATCCACTAGCCAATCACTTACCCTCTAAGTTGTGACGTCAAACTTCGATTTCTTATTACTTCTTTGTTTACTTCTGTCCCTGCACCAGCTCCTGTTCCCGAACTGCCGCTCCCGAACTGCTGATGGCCTTTTAAAATCCTCGTCCTCGAACTCCCGCTGCACCCGACTGCTGCTCCGACTGCCCAAACTTCAGGCCTTTTATAGGCCACGATCCTCGACCTCACGCTGCTCCCGATTACTGCGTGCAGGGGTGAAATTAAAAAGGATATTAGCTCAGTAAAGGAAGAGCATGGAATCTTCTTGGCAAGTAAAATCAAGGAAAACTCAAAGATTATTTATAAATATATTAAGAGCAGAATTACAACGAAGAAAAGTGGGGCCAATTAGAGAACATGAAGGTGATCTGTGTTTGGAGACGGAAGATGTGGGCATGGTTTTTCTTGAATGCTTTGCGTCTCTATTCACAAAGAAGCGGGGCGATGCAGACACTGCTATCGGCGGGGGCGGGGTGGGCGGGGGGAGACGTTTGAAAAAATAGATTAATAAAAATTGTGAGAGAAAAGGTATTAACTTGTTGAGCACAATTTCACGTGGATAATTCCCTTGGCCCGGATGTAATGTATCCCAGGCAATTAAGTGAAGCAAGAGAGGAAAGAGCAGAGGCTTTGACCATGATTTTCCTGTTCTCTCGGCTTTGCTTTCAGAGGACTGGAGGACTGCTAATGTGGTACCAATATTTAAGAAGCGAATATGGGAAACGCTGAAAATTGGAGGCCAGTCAGCCTAAACTCGGCGGTGACAACCGTATTGGAAACAATTCTGAAAGACAGGTTAAATCATAATTGATAGAGGCATGGATTAATCAAGGACAATCAGCACGGATTTGTTAAGTGAAGGTCGTGTCTGACTAAACTGATTGAATTTTGTGAGGATTTAACAAGCAGGGTCGATGATGGCAGTGACTTTGGTATATTGTATTTGGATTTCCCCAAGGCTTTTGATAAGGCTCCACATAGCAGAGTGGTCTCGAATGTATAAACCTATGGGAACCAGTGCGAAGTGGCAAGTTGGATACAAAATGTCTCAAAGGCAGGAATCAGTAATGGTTGATGTGTGTTTTTGTGACTGGAAAGCTGATTCCAGTGGGATTCCACAGGGCTCAGTACTAGGTCACTTGATTTTTGTGCAATACGTCAATGATCTCGACCTGAATATAGGGGGTATGATTAACAAGTGTGCAGATGGCACGAACTTCGGCTGTGTGTTCGACAACGAACAAGAAAGCTATAGACTGCAGGAAGATATCTGTCAACTAATGAGGGGGAAAAATTAACAGATGGAGTATAATGTTGGAACATGTGAGGTCATGCACAATGGCAAAAAAAAATCAGAGTGCAAGTAAATGTTTTAATATAGAAAAAATCGAAATTGGCGCAGTAGAGCGGAACCAGGGGGTACTTGTACATGAAACACAAAACGATAATATGCAGGTACAGCAATTGATCAGGAAGATCAATGGTATCTTGGCCTTTAATGCAAATGGGCTGGAGTATAAAAGCAGGGGATTTTAATAAAGCTAGATAAAATATTCGTGAGGCCACACCTGGAATGCTGTGTGCAGTTTTAATTTCCATATTTACGAAAGGACATACTTGCTTTGGAGGCAGTTCAGTGAAGGTTCACTAGGTTGAGTCCGTGGACGACGGGGTTGAATTATGAGGAAAGTTTGACTAGGTTGGGTCTCTACTCATTGGAATTCATACGAATGTGAGGTGATCTTATCGAAACGTAAAGGATTATGATGGGGCTGGACAAGGTGGATGCAGAGAGGATGTTTCAACTGATGGGGGAGACTAGCACTTGATGGCACTATCTTTGCATAAGGGGCCGCACATTTAAATCAGAGATGAGGAGAAATTTCATCTCTCAGAAGGTTGGAAATCTGTGGAATTCGCTGCGTCGGAGAGCTGTGGAAGCGGTGACATTGAATATATTTAAAAGAGAAATAGACAGCTTCTGAAAAAACAAGAGGAGAAGTGGTCATGGGGAGTGGGCTGGCTACTGGTGCTGAGTTCATGATGAGGCAAGCCATGAACGTATTGATTGGAGGAGCAGGCTCGAAGGGCCGTATGGCCGAATTCTGTTCCTATTTCTTCTTTTCTTAAGTTCTTATAACAGTGGCAAATGGAATGTAGTCTGGAGATGTGTGTATTAATGCATTTGTGGAGAGCTAACAAGTAACACAATACACCTTAAAATGTAGGAAACTGAGAAGTGTTGAGGAACAAAGGGATCTTGGAGTGCAGGTACACAGATCCCTGAATGAATCAGGCAATGTAGTAAGGTGGTTAGGAAGGTAAACGGAATGCTTGACTTTATTAGCCGAGGCCGAGAATAAAATAACAGGGGGTTATGCTTGAACTGTCTAAAGCAATGGTTGGTCACAGATGGAGTACTGCCCATAGTTCTGGTCACCGCAATACAGGCAATATGTGATTGCTCTGGAAAGGGTTACAGACGAAATTTACGAGGATGTTGCCGGGAGTAGAGAATCTTAGGTATCTGGAGAGACTGGATAGACTGGATTTGTTTTCCTTGGAACAGATGAGGCTGTGGATGCCTCATGGAGGTATACAAAATTATGAGGGGGCTGGACATATTGGATAAAAAGTACCTATTTCCCTGAGCAGTTTGGTCAACAAGCAGGGATGATACATTTTAAGTAATTGTTAGAAGATTTAGAGATGATGTCAGGGGAAATTTCTTCACCCAGAGGGCTGTGTTGGTTTATGCCTCAGTTCCTGAAACGGCGTTAGAGGCAGAAACATTCAACACGTTAAAAAATGCATTTGAAGCGCTGCAAACTGCAGGGCTATGGACTCAGAGACGGAAACTGGGATTAGGCTGGATCGCCTCTTGTTGGCTGGCACGGACACGATGGGCCAGAGTGGCCTCCTTCCCTGCTGTAAATATTGAAGATGCTTCCATTCTACGTACGTGGAGCCTGGACACTATTATTATTTCATTGTTTTAAGCGTTTCAGCATTTAGAAAGTAGGCTATGCACAATTTTCTATTCCAAAATAGATGACCTTACAGTTGCCAACATTGAAAGCTTTTTGCAACAGTTTTGCTGACTCACTTAATCAATCAATGCATTTTTGTAATTGTATGCACTGACCACAATTCCATCAATCTTTGTGTCAGCGGCAACTTTTGATGTTTTTCTTTCTATCACATAATTTACTTCGCTAATCAATAGGGAATAGTTCAGGACCCAACTAAGATCCTGTAGGTCACCATTAGTCACATCCTGCCATTTGGAAAATCTTCCCATTGTCCCCGTCTCCGTCTGCTCGGCCAATTTCCTAACAAACTCAATAATTTGCCTTCATTTCCATGGGATTCAATCTTAGTTAACAGTCAATTATAACGGACATAATCAAGTGACTTCCAGAAGTTCACATAAATAACATCCATTGACATTCCCCTATCCACTACCGAACACAACTCTTTAAAAAAATCTTCAGCTTTGTCAGGCTTGATCTACATTTTTCAAATGCACGCTGGATCTCTCTGATCAGCTAACATTGTTCAAGGTGTTCAGTCACCCCATCCTTATTTCTGGGCAATTTCCCGATACGAGGTGTTCCAAACATTTCCTGGTTTCACTTGCTCAACATTGCAAAATAACCGAGAGACCTGCGCATTTTTTACATCAAAATAAACATTTATTCATTGAGAGAATTGACAAAGTTTACAGTTAGAGCATTTTCAATGTGCTCGCTTAATTTATTTAAATCACTTGGAAAGAAACCATCTGGTCCTGCGGATCTGTTGCTCCATAGTGCCACGAGTTTCTACATTACAGCTATTTTGCTCTGTCAATTAGATTGAGTCCCTAGTTCATTACAGGATTGCTTGTAACTTCCGACATGCTATCCTCTTACTCTACTGCAAACGCTGAAGCAAAGTCGTTGTTCAACATGTCGGCCATCTTAAATGATCATTGACATAACACCGTTATCAATTTTCGAAATGCCAACATTGCTCACGAGCAGCCTCTTTTTCCCATTATCATTGTTGTAATAACGTATTTGTTAAAATTGGTAAATAGTGAGTAAACAATATAGGTAGTGTTATTTTATCAGGCTGAATGTGAACATACTTTTCTTATTTAATAATTTAAACTTTTAAGTTAAAACTGAAAGTCAGTGGCAGTTAACATTTAACAGACAATCACCTGTAATTAGGCTGAGGTTCGGGAGTTAGTTATTGTGCAAGCTGATGACAGACTAGTTGTAACTCGCATCGTTTTTGCAGGTAAATATAGAAGGGATATCTGGCAGACACTGAGCTACGTGCGCAGAGCATTGAACATTTTCGAAACGGTGTGGCATGCTCCACAATAAGGTAACATAAACTTGGTTAGACAGGAAAGTCGGTGCAACAAAACCAACTATTATATATATATCATCATCATCATCGGCAGTCCCTCGGAATCGTGGAATACTTGCTTACGCTCCTGAGGTGAGTTATTTGGTGCAGAACCGTCCAATATGAGACACAGACTCTGTCGCAGGTGGGAGCTTCACACTTCGAGGGAAGCGTTGGGTGGCATTGGTTTGCCTCACGCTCCTTCCACTGCCTGCGGTTGACGTCTGCAGGCTCTCGGCATTGAGCTTCGAAGAGCTCAACGTCCTCGTGGATGCATTTTCTCCACCTAGGGCGGTCTTCCGCCAGGCACTCCCATATGTCAGTGGTGAAGTCGTACTTTAGCAGGGAGGAATCGAGCGTGTGCCTCTACCGGTTGTGCTGCCCACCTTTAGTTCATTTACCACGAAGAAACTCCATATAGAGTATTTGCTTGGGGCGTCTCGTGGCTGGCATGCGAACTATGTGGCCTGGAGCGAAGCTGATCGAGTGTGGCCAGTGCTTCAATCCTGGGGATGTTAGCCTGGATGAGGATACTGATGTTGTTAGCCTGGACAGTTATCAAGACGATATATATATATATAGCACCTTTAACGTCGCAAAACTTTCCAAGGCGCTTCGCACCAGTGCTGTAAAAAACATTTCAAAGCTGAACCATCTAAGGAGAAATTAGTTCACCTGAACAAGACTTGGCAGTGGAGGTACGTTTGGATGAGTGGTTTAAAGGAGGAAAGAGAGATTAAGAGGCAGTGAGGTTTGGGAAGCACTCCAGTATTCAGGGCCATGCCTGCTGAAGGCTAGGCCATCAATAGTTGAGCAATTAAAATCAGGATGCGCAAGAGGCCAGAATTAGAGGAGCTCAAATAGCTCGGGATGGGCAGCGGTGATGTGGGACTGCAGCAGATTACAGAAATAGTGAGGGGCAATGCGATGGAAGGATTAGAAAAAAATGAGAATATTAAAATTGAGGCGTTGCTTGATCGTGGGGCAATTTATGTCAGGGAGAACACTGGTGATGAATGAACCGAACGTGGTGCGGGTGAGAACACGGGCAGCAGACTTCTGGATGACCTCAAGCTTATGTAGGGTAGGACGTGGGAGGTCAACAAGAGTGCTTTGTAGCAGTCAAGTCCAGAAGTAAATAAAGCATGGATGAGGGTTTCATTAGCAGATGAATTGAGGCAGGGATGAATTTGGCGATGGAAATTTCAAAGTTGGTGTCCAATAGGGCACCAAAGTTGCAAACAATCTGGTTGAGCCTCAGCTGGATGTAAAGGAGAGGAATGCAGTCGGTAGAATATATGGATAGCAGTCTTTTGGCACTGATCCTTCCCTAATGATGTTATATATGTGTAATAGTGCTTGTGGTATCCCGTCGATAACTTGATTCAGTACGCACCTTTTATAAAGTGATTCGTTTATAAATTATTTGCACCTTTTTGTCTTCACTGTCTTTGGGTTGCAGTGGATCTGACAATCAGGTACTGCGCATAACTGACGTCCGATTTAATACCGCCAAATTTGCGCCACAGCCCGTGATTTATTTTCATCCTACATTATACCAGTTTTCATGTTTACATGTTTAGAAATGAAGGACGCTTAGCAGGTGAAATATTTAATGTTTGAAACTACAACGCGCCTGACACCGTGTTAAATTAGTTAACGTTAGTGAATGAGCACCAGGAGCCAAATACAGCCAGTTTGGTATGTGCAAAAAATGTTTGTAAGAAGAACGTGCGATTTCCACAGTTGCAAGTAGGTGCAAGACTTGAGATACAGCTAGGGGCTTAGGACTAATGGGCTACGAGAATGAACAGGACTGCGTCCAAAAGCCTGGCGCAGGTGAAAATGCTTGAATATCCCTCTATGTAAATCTATGCGACTACAGTCTGAATGTGCATAAGCATGTATCAATTTTTTCTTTTACAATGCAAAGGTGACGGTGTTGAACATCTATGAATCCATATCCACCTAATTAGGTGCAAATGTAAGTTGTGAGCAGGATGCAACGAGGTATCAAGTGGACTTAGAAAGACTAGCCGAATTGGCAACAACTTGGTAAATGGAAGGTAACATGAAGACATCTATGTTTCCTCTTTGGTAGGAAAAATAAAAAAGCAGAGTATATTTGAAATGGTGAGAGAAATGCGAAAATGGTGGTGTCCAGAGGAACCTGGGTGTTCTTGTACACGAAGCGCTGTTCGTTAACATACAAGTACAGAAAGCTATTAAGAAAGCAAATGGTGTGTTGGCCTTAAATTCAAGTGGATTTGAGAAGGATAACATTGCTATAGAGGAGGTGCAAGGAAGCTTCGCCAGCCTAGTCCTGGGATGGGGTCAGTTGTCCAATGATGAGTAATTGAGTAGACTAGTGCTATATTCTCTAGATTTTAGAAGAAAGGGTGCAGATATCATTGAATATACAAAATTCGTAAAGGGAAAATGTCAGGAGGCCGTACCCTCTGGCTGGGGTGTCCAGAACCAAGGGACATAGTCTCAAAATGAAGGCATGGCCAGTTAGGACAGAAATGAGAACGAACTTGTTCATTCAGAAAGTGATGAATCTTTGGAATTCTGTCCCCCAGATGAGAATGGACGCTCCTTCTTTGAGTATATTCGCGGTGGATGTTGGTCGATTATTGAATCTTAGGCGAATCATGGGATATGATGACAGTGCTGCAAACAAGAGTTGAGGTAGAAGATCACCCATTACTTTCTTTTATTGCAGAGCAGGCTCGAGGGGGCCGAATGGCCTATTCTGTTCCTAATTATTATCATGTTCTTATTCACTTCTCACGTTTAAAAATGGGGATGCCAGCAAGAGACACGGCGAATATCATAAGCTTGTGAATTCTTTTTTTGAAAACAAAAATATTTGGAAAAGCCGAGTTCTTCTTTGATACTTTGTATGACAAGATATGAATTGACATATCTATTTGCATTGCAAACTTCCACGGTACTGACTTTGCATGTCTCGAGTCTATGCACAATGTTTTGAGTGCAAATTCTGGAAGAGTTAATACAGAATTGACATAACAGCCCATTTGGCAATTTAAAAGCATCATATAAATAAGAATTCTCCTGTAACACAACACTGGTGTTTCGGGAAAACAGTTGTATTTTTATTTATTGTGAATAAATAGGAAACAATATGTTATCGTATGTGTCTGAATACTCAAAAAGCTATTGGTATTGCTCAATAAAAGTAGAACATTAAGTGGTTAATGAATCTAGTTGTTCGAGCCAATGTAACTAACATAACGTGTGGCACATTCCCGCGAATTAGCTGCATGGAAGTTCTCTCGTATATCAGTCAATTTCCTTTGAACTAATCTTAATATTTGATCATTTGCAGCCTTCTGATTAGCAGCACAGATATCGCTGTTTCTCGCGGAAAATGGGATATCCACTGATATATCGAATCGAACGAATCTACTACCCTATGCTTGCAGTCTTTGGTGTCACCGGTAAGATATTACATCCAGTTAGTCATATTGTAACGCCCTATGTGAGGATTACTGTTCCTGTAGGGTGGCCAGCCCAGCGACACCTTTGTTCCAAATTCTTTTCCGTACAGCTTACATTGAAATGGATCATCGAAATGTACAGGCCAATAAATACATCTCGGGCAGTGGTTCAAAACAGGTGGTCGAGGATCGGGTGCCCGCTGGTGGCAGCATCAGCTATTCGGTCCCACGTGCAGTGAAAGTTACTGAATGACCGGCGCTGTCTATAACGGGTGCACGATCCGTTACCACCCATTTTGCGAATCGCCCCAGAGCCATTTCTAGAATCAAATGCACTTCTTTGTCGAAAGGTTAACGTTTGTTGAGAATTTGGCAGAAGCAATATTGCCGAATTAGCCTAATCTCATGTGCATTGTGGAATTTTCCATCTCAAATAGACATGGACATCTGATCAGAAATAGTACAGAAACGCTTTGGGACATGTTGGTTTACTGTAATGATTCTAATTATGTTGTACATGCGAGGACGATTGGGGACAAGGGGGTAGCAATTAACATTGCAGCAGAAAGTAGGTTCCAGGTTCCTAACTCATAAGGTTCACTTTGTTCATCAGTTAATTTGTCTCTGCATAAAAGTGCGATGTTACATATATTCGCTATAGTCGCATCCTGCTCTTCACTTGCTCAGTTAAAGTCTTTGAAGGTGAAATTGTCACCAATATTCAAGTTGCACTGAATCGTATCACAATGATACAAATCTGATTCTAGAACTTGATGGAAGATTAACCTCATAGACCCCATTCCAGTTGTGTTCACATATTTCTTCATTAACATGACAGCTTGTTATATAATTAATTGTGTTGCCCCCGGGCTGTAAAATCCACTCCCTTGTTCCTGCCCTGAGGTACCATGGAACGACTGAGTCGCCCTGCTGCGAGTACTGCGTGGAATATGTGGTATTAGCCTGGAATTTGTGGTGACTAAGATGGCGAACTAAAATCATGCACAGTTATTAGCCCTTTCAACCTGACCACTTGATCATGATTAAGGGCCTATGCATCAAACAAGAAAATCCTGAATTTGTAGTCACATATTCACTATTTGACACAGGCATTGCTGAGCCCCGCCCCTTCTCCACCTCCATTAGCCTGGTTTCACTGTAAGCAGGGAAAGTCCAACTCACCAAAACTTGTCTTTTCTGTCTAATCTCGCTGTTAAACGAAAGATTACCATATAGCCTTGTTGCAATAAGGTAACTGGGGTGTAATCGCCTATTGCCAGCTAAAGAAAAGTTATGCTCTTGGAAAATTAATTTGGATTTGAAGCGTGATCAAAGTTTTGCATAACAATGAAAATAACAATTATTATTCAACTTAAAAATATATATTTTTTAAATTATTGCTAGTATTTATATCAGTTTTACCTTGTCCCATGCGAGAACCTCAATATTTAATCTGCTGCCAACAACATTTTTAAACAGTCTGAATAAAAGCAAAATCGCCACATCCTGTTTGCTGGTCGGTGAGAATTATGGATTTTGATTGTCTGCGCAGACAGATTGTTGATGTCACGACAGTTCTCATTTGGGTGTTCCCAGCATTCTGCACTGCTCTGAATTGCACGTCATCAGAGAGATCGCAAGATGGTTTTGTGCAGCTGTCTTCGGGACCAACAATGATTGGCTTTGCTTCGGTGTTGACTGTATATTCCAGACCAATTCTTTACCTGAAGAAGAAATAGTGCAGTTCAACCATATAGATGCACGTAAAGTTAGCAAACAACACAAAACTCCACGAAAATAATGTTATTTAAGTTAATTGAGCTGGAAAAGCGATAGGTTAGCGCCTCCTGTCAGGAAGCTAATTGTTTAGTGATTGGTTGCGGTGAATGCAGCAACACCCGCAAACCTCGGTGCCGAATTAGCACTTGCGCTAACTCATCGTACCTGTGCCTCTGGTAATTCGAAGATTGTGATGTCATAAAGTGCGCAGTGCTCCATTAGTGCCCTGGATAGAACATTGACTCGCGCACCCTGCAGTATCAATGCACTCCGAAGTTGACAGCGAGAGGATGCGTTACAAATCCGGCTGGCCAATTGGCGAGCAGTAATTAAAGGATCTGCTGTTCAGCTCAACTACACTTTATTATTTGCACTCGTCTGGTGCCTGTGCAAAGTTTTTACTGTCTCAGTCGTGCAAGGTGTCCAAGCCCTTCACTTTGTAGAAGTGTTCACGACGATAATGTGAGTCATGCCGGTCGCCTTCAAAACAGAGCTGGCGGACAACTAGCTGATGCAACATCATTGGGCTTTCCATTATGCGTTGGACACAGCTTCACATGCCGTTAGCACTGTGCTCGTCATGGTTTAGTGTTCTTTGCTGCCTCCCCTCTCTCGCACGTTATAACCCTAAGAGAAGATTGGTGCTTGAATTTGCACTCTACTTTCCACTTGGTCTGCCAAAACTAAATACCGCTTAGAGCGATTGATTTGCGTCGAGTACAAATTTTTCCACTTTTTAATATTTAACGCCCAACTGCGGCATTACCGAATTTCTAGAGGATTAATAACTCCGCAGATTTGTATATTGGGCCTTGCACATGATTATTGCTACGGGGCTGAAATGCAAAGTCGACTGCCGTGGAAATCAGATGATGCGGATCAGAAACCCGATATTCGCACGGCTGATCTTCCTTTTTATTTGTACTGCTATTATTTCACTTTTAACGTGACATCTCAACTCATAATTTCATGATAATATTTTATTTCCTTTTTGATATAATGTCTTAAATCAATAGTTGATATTTCCATAATTTCATCATTTTATGTTCTAATTATTTTAAGTACCTGTTGCTTTTATATTTCTATTTCATTGCAATCTCTCAAGTCAATATGCTACTTCTGTTTTACTGTGTGTTTTACTTTAATGAATGAATCCCTGAATTTACTGCATATATTTGTGATATTTATTGTACTTTCCAAAACCATTACAGGTATTCGTGTTTCAGTTGTCTCCTTACTGTGAGCTGCTAAATCTTTCTTGGATTTATTTATTTTAGTGTTCTTCACTGTCCTCTCAATTCAATGACGTTTGAATACACCTCATATAAACCCTCTTATCGTCAACGATCTGAGTTGGGTCTGCAGTCCAGACTTTATCTCCTCTCCTGTACATGAACGTGCACGCCCGACTGATATTTTGCGGCACTTTATCCTGGATTCTTCCTAATTTGCACTTTTTAAACTTCCCGGTATATAATCTCACAATTCCACGTTATCTCTCTTGCTTTTAACATAACTCCTTATCTCAAATTAGCATTTGTTACAGCTGTTTTATTTCACACTGTACATGCAACTTCCAAAATCATTATCATTATATTCCGAGCATAAATATTCAATTTGTCATTGATTGTCTACAGTTGACTCTTACGTTATGTTCATCACTGAATCCCCTCTTGCATTGTGATACTTTATATCTTCCATTTAGAGTAATCTCATAAACCTTAATGATTGTCCGACTGTTAAAGGAGTTGCCTTTCTTGAAACCTGGCGATTCGTTATTCAATTATATTGTGTCATTTCATCCGCCAACAAGATTATTTTAGAGGTCATTACTGATTTGTGGTTTTACTTTAATTCACAAAGCTAGTCATGGAAAAAATATTGTATAAGCCACTCAAATTATTATGGCTCTCTAAATTTTATTGCATAGCTCATCACTGTGAACTTTCCATTCTTTACATGTTTTATTTATTTTTAATATTTCAATCCATTTGAATCCAACCTTTCTTAGTCTCCAATGAATTTCACCATGCTCTTCTATGCGGCTCATTGAAAAATGCATTATATAAGTTTCTCTATTTTGTGGTTGTCCAAATTTGCTATTATTTTCATAATATGAAACATGCGTGGGCTACGAGCGAAATAGTCATTTACCAACGGCACAGACCAAAAACCTAGCAGCAATTGACACGTGATTGTGGTAAACAGAACATATTGGCAGAGTCTAAACTAAATTTTGTATTCCTATTTCTTCAAGTTAACATGGTGGCGATTGTGATACTCTCCCGCGGAAAGTGTGGTCTCTCCAAATGCATCACTCGCTATCTGGTGGGAATGGCAGCGGCCGATCTATTTGTTGTTGTCACTGATGTAATTCTGAATCGCATTAATATTATGTATTTTCCTGTTAATTTCTTGTCCATCACTCCTGTATGCTCTGTGTTGGTTGTGTTGTGCATTGCATCCATTGATTGTTCGGTATGGTTTACGGTTGCTTTCACCTTTGATCGCTTTATAGCCATTTGCTGTCAGAAGCTCAGAACGAAATATTGCACGCAGAGAACTGCGACTGTGGTTTTAGGAGCCGTGTGCGTGGTTAGCCCTATTAGATGTATCCCCTTTTACTTTATATTCCAGCCTAAAATTATAATTGACCAAGTTCCCTGGTTTTGTTTTTCGAATGAAAGCTTCTATAATTCGCCTTTTTGGAGCGCATATGAGTGGATTGATAGTATTATAACCCCTTTAGTACCGATCTGTTTAATTGTTTCGTTCAATGCACTAACGGTCAGACACATTATAGCGGCAAATAGAATCCGCAGGGGTCTCCGGAACAATGGTCAGGATCAGAATGACCAAAAGATGGAGAACCGGAAAAAATCCATGATATTGCTGTTTACTCTATCTGGTAATTTCATACTTTTGTGGATGATATATGTAGTTTATTCGCTAAATTGGTTAGTGGAAAACTATAATTATATCGACAAATACCTCAATACTCCGCTGTATCGGGTTCAGCAGGTTGGATTCATGCTGCAGCTTCTTTCTGCTTGTACAAACACGTGTATCTATGGATTAACCCAGACTAAATTCAGAGAGGAGTTGAAGAGTGGGATGAAATATCTGTTTACTCTAAATGGAAAATTACTTAAATAAAAGCTTCAAAAGCAATATTTTTTCAATCAAGGTCACTTTTATTTTATTTGGAATGGCTGCTTGGGTAAGTAATAGGCCCGAGGATGAATGATGAATATGAGCTCTTTTTAAATTCAAGCACACTGGTGGATTTCAATCGATAGACTTTTCCTCCCACCAACATTACTGCTACCCATTGGTGTTGTCAGAAACCAGCTAATCTGAATATTTATTGATCTACTGCAACATGTGGACAGGAGTTGCGGGTTTACTGAATGTAAACTGGGAGAATTTGACAAGGAAAAAGAGAGAAATAAGTATGTCGACGAAGGAATTGCTGACACAGGAAGCAGATTAATAATATTTTAGTATGCAGGATGTGGCGTGCGTTAGGGCCATCTCCTTCAAATCGACATGGCACTAGAGTCTCAAAACTCATTTAATCAGCTGATTAAATTGCCAAGGCAGATCGTGATGTAGCACTCTGTCAGGAGCGCTCTAGGGCCCCACTTTACTAACTGAAGTTCCGCCTTATGACAGAGGACCTGAAATGTGTATGTAATCGTGCCTGGTCCCGATACATGAATTGGCGTCTTCACTTCGAACACTGAGCTGCGTAGCTTCAGTCTCAGTGGAATGCCCACATCAAGCAGGACTCCAGAAAAGGCAACGTTGGTTTGGGCGGATTCTCATCAACAGATTATCCACAGGCGAATCTCCCTCACACTGGCTGCATTGACACTGCAACATTATCACCATGAAAAAATGCACTAACTCCGTAGGAGCATAGTCCTTACAATACGAAAGTCTATGCATATGGGCTTTCAATATACTCTTCTGCACCCTTTCCCATCAAGAGGATATAATTCAAATCATGTTGATACATTTCATAGACGTCGCTGTTGATGGGTAAGTGGAAGCACCACGGGAGCAGCAGGTTAGATATTCTATTTTGAAAAAATACATGTTGCATACAATGTTTACATCATGGGTAGATTATGAACATTTATCCCCTTAGAATGGAATTTGCTTAATTTATATAACGACTGACAGAACACCCAACATAAGAACAGGGTTAATTTCTTGAGCCTTTCGAGACTGTTCCACCATCCATCATCATAGGCAGTCCCTCGGAATCGAGGAAGACTTGCTTCCACTCTAAACATGAGTTCTTAGGCAACTGAAGGCCCCGCCTGCACGCTGAAGTGGATGGAAAAGATTGAATAAGTGCAGGGGACATATCCCCGGAGACCTGACCAATATTAATCACGCAACCAGCTTCATTAAAAAAAACTGATGATCTGGTCATTATCATATAGCTGTTTCTGGGAGCTTGCTGTTTGCAAATTAGTTGCCGCGTTTCCTACATTGCATCAGTGAATGCACCTCAAATAACACATCATTGCCTTTAAAGCGCGTTGGGACTTCCTAAGGGCTTGAACGGTGCGCTGTAAATACAAATCTTACTATTTTTCCCCTGAAGTGACATTTTGCTCTACATTTTGTTTTGGAAATAAATCCCCAGCTGATTTAGGGTGGTACCGATGCAAACATGAAACCTCCGTTCAAAGTAACTGTTTAGATTCCCAGCTCAGCGAGCACGACATGGTCACAATCGCGGGTTAATGGAGGAGAGCAGCGACTGTTAATCTATATATTCATCGCTCTTGGTATATGCAGAAAATCCCCGTTATATCAACAAAACTTTATTTAATCCTGGACACGCAAACTGATCCTTTACTGCCAACTTCACCACTGATCGTATAATCGTAGAGCGATACAACACAGAGGATGACTGTTCGGGCCCATTTTACTTGTGCTGGCTCTTAGAAAAGCTTTCATATTCATCTCATTAAGCTGCCTTTCAACCGTATCCTTTCACATATTTCCCTTGAGTATTTATACAATTACATTTTCAAGGTTACACTACACTTTCATTGCAGTACATTACAGACGATAAGAACTTACTATATAAAACCTCACCTTCTCCCCTCTGGTTCTGTTGCTAGTTACCTTAAATCTGTATTGTCCAGTTACCAACTATTTGGCACAGAAAGCAGTTTCTCTATTTTTGCTCAATCGCAGCTATTCGTGATTTTATTCGCTTCATTTAAATCTCCGACCATCCTTCTCTGATCTGAGAAGGAAAGATCAACTTCTCCCGTCTCGCCACAGAATTGAAATCTCAAATCCCTGGTACACTTCTTGTCAATCTCCGCGGTACCATCTCTTTGTCCATGACATGCTTCCTCAAGTATGACGACCTGCGCTGGACACAAAATTCCATCAGGGTTAAATAAAGTGATTTTTGAAAAGATTTAGCATATCTTACTTGCTTTTATATTCTATCCATTTATTTACAAATTTTACATAACAGCCTTTTGAACTTTT
Source organism: Pristiophorus japonicus (assembly GCF_044704955.1). Lineage (NCBI taxonomy): Eukaryota > Metazoa > Chordata > Chondrichthyes > Pristiophoridae > Pristiophorus > Pristiophorus japonicus. The sequence goes on along the minus strand of NW_027250831.1, from coordinate 1,414,293 downwards.
CCCGCCATCTTAGAAGACATGTGTATGTTACTCATCATCACTGGCTGTCCCTCGAGCGAGTTTGACATGATTCCACACCAAAGGGAAGGAGTTCGCAGATATTTAAATGAAGGTTCCGTTATTCCAGATGTGAAGTCCACGAGTGGAAGATGCCTGTGCGTGGATGCTTTTTATGTCTGCTGACCGTTGAACATCAGCGACGGCACGAGTTTGAGCCGGTGCTTTATTATTTTGCAAGGGTCAGGCAATTAGCTCTGCCGCACCGACCTCGTACAGCAGGAGTAGAAGAGCTGGAGCTCTGGCCCCTGCAAAATAATCGGCTACCCCGACCTGCGGGAGGACACCACTCCAGTCCCGGAGTGTCAGCCTTTCAGTATGTTACTAACCTCCAATTGTTCTTTGCTGTTATCTGCATATTTATGTCCTGTATACCGAAGCGTAGGTCATTCATATTACAGTTCGCAAAGTAAGTTTGTGTTGCATTTGAAGTCGACTGTCGCGACAATTTGTTTCCATTTACAGGCCGTCACAAAACAATTATTTCTGTGGATTACAGTGTAATATCCCCCGGGACATTCCTGCCCTCACATGTTGCTTTTACAGACAAGGAGAAGCAAATTACATGGATTGCCAGCTTGCAGCTGCAGGGAGCAAATCTGTCACCATCACCATCAGGAATTAGACCACACCAAAGGAGGAAATTATACCTGTCTGCATGAAGCGGAAGTGCGGGGAAAGCGGTAACATCAGATCGGAGTTATCTTGCAAATATAGCTGTAAGAGGTAACTGCGATTCAAAGTGTTATTTTTTTCATCCGATCCCAGTTAAATGTGTTTCTGTTTCATTTGTAGGCTGCATCAGCTATTTTATTTAAGGACAGAGAAGGAAGTATTTTAAACTGGAAGAAGGGGTCTACCCAGCCATTATATGACAGTCAGAATAATCTCGGTGTTGGCAATATTATTGTAAAAAATCAACTCAATTTAGAAATACATTGTTTGATGAATGGCATTTAATACGTAATATTAAGGCAAGGTCGCATCTGACTAACGTGATTGAATCTTTTGAGAAGATATCCAGTAGTTTCAATCAGCGTAGTGCATTTGATGTAGTACACATGTTTTCAGTAAGGCTTTTGACAAGGATATACATGATAAACAGGTCAGAAAATTAAAAGACCACCGGATGAAAGGAAACGTATGTTGGATCCAACATTCACTCAGTGGCAGGAAGCAAAGGTTAATGATCGGCGCGTGTTGTTGCGAATGCAAGGCTGTTTCCAATGTGGTTCCGCCAGGATGAATACTACGTTCCTTCTGTCGCACATAGCAGTGATTTAGATTTCGAAGTAGTAGGCATAATCAAGTTTGCAAATGAATTTGGCTTTGCGGTTAATATTGAGGAAGAAAGCTGTGGACTGCAGGGGAAGATACAGTGGAATGATGAGCTGGGCAGAAACGTTGTCAATGAAATGAAATCCGGAGAAGTTTGCGATAATGCATTTGGGGAAGGCTGACAAGGAAATACACAAATACTGAGAAGTGCAGTGGAACGCAGAGACCTTGGAGTTCATGTCAATATACTCCTGAATGTAGCAGGACAGTGGAAAGTTGCATAAGAAGGCACATGTGATAAATATATGTGTTTTAATTAGCCGATTCATAGATGTAAAGAGCAGGGAGGTTATGCTTGAATGGTTTAACACAATACAGCTAGAGTATCTCGCGACGTTTTGGTTTCCACAATACAGGAAAGATGTGATTGTGTGAGAGAGGTTACAGAGATTATAAATGATTTGCCAGGACTGTAAATATTTTGCGATGATTCGATAGGCTGGGTTTCTTTTATTTGGAACAGAGCAGACCGGGGAAGGTTTGTTGATATGTAAAAAGTTATGAGTAGTCCAGACACAATGGATAGAGATGACATTTTTCCCGTAGCAGAGAGGTCAATAACCAGGTACATATATTTAGTGTCATTTGTAGAATGTTTGGAGCGGAGTGGAGGGGAATATTTTTCGCCTGTAGGGTGACGGGGTCTGGAACGCACTGCCAGAAAAGTGGTAGAGGCAGCACACCTAATCAGTTAAACGAGTGCTTGTATATGCATTTAAACTGCTGTAACGCACAGGGCTATAGAAAAAGTGCTTCGAAGTAAGTTTAGCCTGAATAGGGTTTACTGCGGCCTGCGCAGTAAACATAGGCCGAATGGCCTCGTTCTGTGCCATAAATTGCTATGTTTCTATGATTAGAACAGGTGCAAAAATGACATTCAGATGTATCAATTCGCCATGGATGGAACGCGTCAGCCGTCCGGTTTACACCCCGCCCAATATTCAGGTGCATTGGCTTTGAAATTCGTCTCGGCTTGTGGCCCAAATCGGACGATATCGGATCGGTCCCCCGGTATATGAAGCACATAAGATCCATCGCCATTGTCTGAAATATAGCTGACTATCAGGCAGGGCATAAAAGAGGCAGCTGATGTTGCCACGGACAAATATCGCTACCAGTCAAAGAGTTTCTAATCAATTGTTTGCTATTTATTCATGTACTGAAGGAAGAACTAATGCAGTAAACATCGAATGACTTAACTTCTACAATACCGATTAAAGGTTCGATTCACTAGTTTTGTCCTATACTTCTTCACGGATCTCCTCAACATCTAGGATAAAGGAGAGACTGTGAAGCAATAGCATTTCAGCTGACTATATTTTGTAAAAGGTAATTTTAACCCTGCAAGCGAAAAGCACAGAAGGGTCAGATGTTGGAAACAAACAGGAAGTCTGTCGACGTCTGGGTAGCGAGCCGAATGTCCTGACTAAGACCCGCACCTAAAACTTTAGCTCATTTGTTTCTCTCCACATTTGACTCAGTGATCATTCAGAATGAAACTAACATAATCGAACTGATTAATTTCCACACTGTCTCTAATGTTTTTGCTGCCAACGAGAATAATTAAACACTCGAGAGGTTCCAGAACCATAGTTAAAATCCAATGACGGTATCAATTAATGAGGCAATTAATACATCGACCAAACTCGATTAAGACATTGAGTTTGCACAACACCATATTTATCAAGGTGCACTGTGACATCACCTGCATGACAATCCCCTGCCAACTTACTGATAGCTTTCTTCTGTGGCACTGCATTACTGTTTTTAATTAAGAATACACTGTGAGACAATGTGTCAGTAACTGAGCAATGTTTTCGTAAATGCGCAAAACTAAATAATTGCTGAACAATGATCGTGAGTTTTAGAAACGCTCAATGATGTTATATGGAATGGTACGCCTTCGAGCAGAGAAGGATATGGAGGAATTAATAGAACAGTTCAAAATTATGAAAGGTCTTCAACGGCTAGATAAGGAGAAACTGTTTCCATAGGCAGGATTGTGAGTAACCAATGGATACAGATTAAAGTCGTTTGGCAACAGAACCACGGCGAAGATGAGATGTTCTTTGATATAGCGAGTTGAATCGAGTTGTTACGATCTGGAAAGTGCTGCCTGAAAGGATTGCGAAGGCAGATTCAAGAGGAACTTTCAAACGTTAACTGACAGGCAACAACAAAATCGAAATTGCAGAGCAAATAGGAAGGGACAGGAGAATGGGAAAAATTGGATAGCTCTTTCAAAGAGCCGGCTCGGGCACCATGGGCCGCTTCAGCTACGTCTGTGCTGCAACATTCTGTGATGCCACCTGAATCATTGAAATTACAACGTTTATTCTGGAGCTCACTTTAGATAGGCTAGTTGTCCAGAGACATTTGTTGTCCTCCCTCAAGCGGCAGATTCTTGATTCTTTGTAGAAGCTGTTTGATAGCTTTGTTCCAACGTGAACATTCATGACATTTAGAAAAATCCATGGTGCTGGAAACTGGTTTTGGCTCTGCTGTGGGTCTGATTTTGATTCATGCTCTGTAGGGTGTGTGCTTCTGGAAACATAGAAAATAGGAGCAGTAGTAGGCCATTCGGCCCGTCTTCCTGCACCGCCATTTAAAATATTATAGCTCATCCTCTGCCACAAAACCGCTTTTTCCAGAAACACCTTGATGCCTTTTGTTTCTAGAAATCTATTCAGCTCCCTGCTCAATATATTCAGTGACTTGACATCCACAGCCTTCTTTGGTAGAAAATTCCACAGGTTCACCATTTTTGAGTGATTTCTTTTCATCATCTCGGTGCAAAATTTCCTACCCCAGAACCTGAGACTGTGAACCCTTGTCTTGACTACCCAGCCAGCGGAAACATACTCTCCGCATCCAGTTCATCCAAACCAGTCAGAATGATATACGTTTCAATGAGATCCCCTCTCATTCTTCTAAACTCTAGTGAATATTGGCTCAGTCAACCCAATCTCTCCTCATATGACAGTCCTGCCATCCCTGGAATCAGTCTGGTGAACCTTCGTTGCACTCCCTCTCTGGCAAGAATATCCTTTCTTAGGTAAGGAGACGAAAACTTCATACAATAATCTAGGAGCGGTCACACGAAGGCCCTGTATAACTGCAGTAAAACATCAATGCTCCTGCGCTCAAATCCTCTTGCAATGAAGTTCAACATACCATTTGCCTTCTTAAGTGCTGGCTGCACCTGCATGTTTGCTTTCGATTACTCGTGTACAAGGACACCGAGGTCTCTCTGTACATCGACACTTCCCAAGCCATCAGCATTTAAATAATATTGGTCCTGATGTTTTTCATAACAAAGTGGACAACTTCTATTTTATCCACGTTATATTGCATCTGTCATGTGTTTTCCCACGCACTAAACCTATCTAAATCGACTTGCAACGTATTTGCATGTTCCTCACAACTCAAAATCCCACGTAGTTTTATGTCGTCAGCAAACTTTAAAATAATGCATTTGGTTCCCTCATCGAAGTCATTGATATATATTGTGAATAGCTGGGACACAAGCACTGATCTCTGTGTTACCCAACTAGTCACTGCACGCCCCCCTGAAAAAGACCCGTTTGCTCCTACTCTCTGTTTCCTGTCAGTTGACCAATTTACAATCCATGCCAAAACATTGTCATCAATCCTAAGTGATTTAATGTTGCACACTAATCACTTACGTGGGAGTTTTTCAAAGACCATCTGAAATACCAAATACACTATATCCTTTCGTTTTCCCTTATCTATTCTATCTGGTACATTCCCAAATAATCCAGTAGGTTTATGAAACATGATTTTCATTTCATAAATCCATGTTGACTTTGTTAATCCCGTTGATATTATCTAAGTATGCAATTATCACATCCTTTATTATAGACTCCAGCATTTTCCCTACTACTGATGTCATGCTAACCGGTCTGTAGTTGCCCGTTTTCTTCTCCCACATCTTTAAAATAGAGGGGTTACTTTTGCCACCCTCCAATCTGCAGGAACTGTTCCACAAACTGAAGAATGTTGGAAGATGACAAACAATGCATCGATGATTTCCATAACTACCTCTTTTATTACTCTGGGATGCTGATCATCAGGCCCTGGATATTTATCAGCCTTTAATCCCATTAGTTTCCCCAGCAATATTTTCTTAGCAATAAGCTTTTCTTTTATTCCTCTTGTTCACTAGTCTCTTGGTTCCCCAGCATTTCTGGGCCGTTATTTATGTCCTTTTCCATGAAGACAGTGTCGAAGTATTCATTTAATAGTTCTGCCATTTCTTTATTCAGTTTCTGGCTGTAATGTATCAATATTTGACTTCTGAAAGAAAGGTGGGTTCAACAATATGTCGCAGCTGTTCCATACAGACACACTGTCTAGGGTAAATTTCACCTGTTCTTCACTAGTAGTAACCATCTCCCCCAACCATTTGTTCCCTTTAACCTCTGGCAGTCGGTGTATAGCGATTTCAGCCTCAAAGATGAAATAGCAAATGTCGAAGCAGAGAGAGACTGCAGTAAAAATTCGATCTGGGTGTCAGCAGAACATTGGCCATATCGTACAAGCGGCTTGTTAACTCTCCTCTTCCTCCTGAACCTCTTCTCTCGTTTTAAACGTTGGTAATTGCAAAGTTATTTCTGGTTCTTCATAGACAGCGTCCCTGCATCCATTCTCTGCCATTTGCACAGCAAGCTGCAGCAGCCTAGTCATAACATTGCATCCGATGAAATCTTCAGCCTTTGCTGGGGAGTCACAATTGCTGTGTCCATAATTCTGCACTTTGAACCACCCATTTACATCACCTATATCCTGCACATTAATTATTTGGCTGATATGTCTGTGGCAGTCTTTACTCGCTACCTTCACTGCATTCAGTTATAATTCTTAACCTCCACAATAGGAAAGATGCGTCATATGGCCCAGAAAATCCTTTCTGACGGTGGCGCAAAATCGCCTCTCTTTATATGCAGCGCGTGATATTCAGTTACTTTGCAGTAAATTATCTGATACCGCACTTTCCACGCCCCAGGCCAAGACGAAATTATAGGCCGGGGTCTGACATAAGAAAGCAAGCACTTAAGATTTTGGTGCAGTGGCAGGCCATTCGGCCCGACGAACCTGTCCGTCATTGAATAAGATCATGGCTGCTTTGACCATGGACTCAGCTCCAATTCCTTGCCCTGTGCTAATAATCCTTCAATCCATTATGGAACAGCAATTGTCTATCTCTACCTTAACTATGTTCAATAAACCATTCTCCACAGCTGTCTGCGGCACATAATTCCACATATTTCCAACTCTTTCAGAAAATAACTTCCTCCTCATCTCAGTTTTAAATGGGCGACGTTATTCTTAAACAATACCGCCTCGTTCTCGATTCCACATCGAGTGGAAACATCCTCTCTGCATCCATCATGTCGAGCCTCACCAGGACGTTATATGATTCAATAAGATCTGCTCTCATTCTTCGAAACTCTAATGACCATATGCCCAAACAATTTATCCGTTTTTCATATCTGCTGATTTCCTGAATCATTCTAGTGAACCTTCCCTGAACTGCAAGCATATCCTCCCATAAATAAGGAGAGAAAATTTGCACCCAGTGCTCTAGGTGTGGCCGCACCAATACCCTGTACAGTTGTTCCAGGACTTCCCTGCATTTATACTCTCCCCCTTGCAATAAAAAAATAACAATCTATTTGCCTTCTTGATTATTTGCTGGAACTGCCAACGAACATTTTCTTTATCATGCACAAGGACTCCAAGGTTCCTCTGAATTGCAACTTTTTTTAGGTTTTCTGATTTAAATAATAATTAACTTTTTGTGTCATGCAAAAATGCATAACTCAGTCATTCCCACATTATACTCCATCTGCAAATTTTTGCCCACTTGCTTATCCTGTTTATCTCGCTTTGCTAATTTTTGTTTCCTCCTCACAATTTGCTTTCCCACCCTCTTTGTGTCATCGCCAAAATTGGCTACATTCCACTCAATCCTCAAAGAACTCCAGCAAATTTGTCAAACGTGATTTAATGTTCACAATGCAATGCTGAATCTGGTTGACACTATTATACACTTTTCCAATTACCATGGCTTCAGGGTGGCCAAGACTAGGAATTAAACATACAGGGTAGATGACGATTCGGAAAGATAAACAAGAAGTGCAAGGAAGTGGGGTAGCTCTGTTAATAAAGGATGATATCAGGGCTGTTGTGAGAGACGATATTGGCTCTAATGAACAAAATGTTGAATCATTGTGGGTGGAGATTAGAGATAGTAAGGGGAAAAAGTCACTGTTGGGTGTACATTATAGGACCCCATATAACAACTTCACTGTGGGGCGGTCAATAATCAAGGGAATAAAGGAGGTATGTGAAAAATGAACGGCAGTAGTCATGGGTGATTTTAATCTAAATATCGATTGGTCAAATCAAATCGCACGGAGTAGCCTGGAGGAGGAATTCATAGAATGCATACGGGATTGTTTCTTAGAACAGCATGTTAAAGAACCTACAGGAGAGCAAGCTATCTTAGATCTGGTCCTGTGTAATGACACCGGAAAAATTACGATCTCTGTGTAAAAGATCCTCTCGGAATGAGTGATCACAGTATGGTTGAATTTGTAATACAAATTGAGGGGGAGGAAGTTGTGTCAAATACGAGCGTACTATGCTTAAATAAAGGGGACTGCAGTGGGATGAGGGCAGAGTTGACGAAAGTAGACTGGAAACATCGACTAAACGATGGCACAATTGAGGAACAGTGGATGACTTTTAAAGAGCTCTTTCATAATGCGCAAAAAAAATATATTCCAGTGAAAAAGAAGGGCGGTAAGAGAAGGGATAACCAGCCGTGGATAACCAAGGAAATAAAGGAGAGTATCAAATTAAAGACCAATGCGTATAAGGTGGCCAAGGTTAGTGGGAACCTAGAAGATTGGGAAAATTTAAAACAACAGCAAAGAATGACTAAACAAGCTATAAAGAAAGGAAAGATAGATTACGAAGGTAAACTTGCACAAGACATAAAAGCAGACAGTTAAAGCTTTTATAGATATATAAAACGGAAACGAATAACTAAATTAATGTTGGATCCTGAGAAGAGGAGAAGGGGGATGTAATAATGGTAAATGTGGAAACGTCTGAGACATTAAACAATTATTTTTCTTCGGTCTTCACAGTGGAAACCATGCCAAAAATGTCTGGTCACGGGAAAGTGGGAAGGGAGGACCTTGAGACAATCACTATAACTAGGGGGGTAGTGCTGGACAGGATAATGGGACTCAAGGTGGACAAGTCCCCTGGTCATGATGAAATGCATCCCAGGGTATTAAAATAGATAGCGGAAGTTATAGCAGATGCATTCGGTATAATCTACCAAAATCCTCTGGGCTCTGGGGAGGTACCAGCGGATTGGAAAGCAGCTAATGTAAGGCCTCTGTTTAAAAAAGGGGGCAGACAAAAGGCAGGGAATAATAGGCCGGTTAGTTTATCATCTATAGTGGGGAAAATGCTTGAAACTATCATTAAGGAAGAAATAGCGGAACATCTAGATAGCAATAGTGCAATCAAGCAGACGCAGCATGGGTTCATGAAGGGGAAATCATGTGTAACTAATTTACTGGAATTCTTTGAGGATATAACGAGCATGGTGGATGGAGGTGTTCCGACGTATGTGGTGTATTTAGATTTTCAAAAGGCATTCGATAAGGTGCCATACAAAACGTTACTGCAGAAGGTAAATATACTTGGAGTCAGAGGAAATGTATTAGCATGGATAGAGAATTGCCAGGCGAACAGAAAGCAGAGAGTCGGGATAAATGGATACTTTTAAGGTTGGAAATCGGTGCTTCGTGGTTATGCCACAGGGATCAGTGCTGGGACCACAAATGTTTACAATATATATCGATGACCTGGAAGAGGGGACAGAGTGTATTGTAACAACATTTGCAGATGACACAATGATTAGTGGGAAAGCGGATTGTGCAGAGGACAAATAAATGCTACAAAGAGATTTAGATCGGTTAAGCTAATGGGCTAAGGTTTGGCAGATGGAATACATTGTCGGAAAGTGTGAGGTCATCCACCTTGAGAAAAAAAATATATTAAAAGGGAATATTATTTGAATGGGGAGAATTTACAACATGCTGCCGTGCAGAGGGACCTGGGGGTCCTTGTGCATGAATCCCAAAAAGTTAGTTTTCAGGTGCAGCAGGTAATCAGGAAGGCGAATGGATTGTTGGCCTTCATAGTGAGAGGGATAGAGTACAAAAGCAGGGAGGTCCTGCTGCATCTGTATAGGGTATTGGTAAGGCCGCACCTGGAGTACTGCGTGCAGTTTTGGTCACCTTACTTAAGGAAGGATATACTGGCTTTGGAGGGGGTGCAGAGACGATTCACTGGGATGATTCCGTTGATGAGGGGGTTACCTTATGATGCTAGATTGAGTAGACTGGATCTTTACTCGTTGGAGTTCAGAATGATGAGAGGTGATCTTATAGAAAAATTTAAAATAATGAAAGAGATAGACAAGATAGAGGCAGGGAGGTTGTTTCCACTGGTAGTGGAGACTCGAACTAGTGCTCACAGCCTCAAAATGCGGGGGAGCCAATTTAAAACCGAGTTGAGAAGGAATTTCTTCTTTAAGAGGGTTGTGAATCTGTGGATTTATCTGCCCAACGAATCAGTTGAGGCTAGCTCATTGAATGTATTCAAGTCACAGATAGATACATTTATAACCAATAAGGGAATTAAGGGTTACGGTGAGCGGGCGGGTAAGTGAAGCTGAGTCCACGGGCTGATCAGCCATGATCTTATTGAATGGCGGAGCAGGCTCAAGAGGTCAGATGACCTACTCCTGTTCCTAATTATTATGTTATGTTCTTATCTTCTTATGACTTTAGGTCGGTAGGTCATTACGATATTTTAAGAAAATTTAATGATTACAGATTTTATCAACAAGAAGAGTAACTGGAAACAAATAGGCAGCGTGCAGTGTAGAGAGAGAGATAGAGGGGCGTGGGATCAGGAGATAGAGGGTGAGAGAGAAAGAGAGAGAGAGAAAGAGAGAGAGAGGGAGGGAGAGAAAGAGGAAGAGAGAGATGGAGCAGGAGAGAGAGAGAAAGAGAGAGTGTGAGAGAGAGAGAGAGAGAGAGAGGGAGAGAGAGAGAGAGAGAGAGAGATTGAGCGAAAGCGAGCTAATTTACCTGTTTTCGAGCAAACACTCCTCTTTCTAAATGTAATTCCTTTGTTTCTGGAGCTACTTCCTCTGCATTGAACACATTTCCTTGTTTTTGGAGTACCTAATTCCCCAGTTTCTGCAGCGTCCAATTCGACAGTTTCTGTACCTTCTATTTCTCAACTTTCTAGATATAATTCCCCTGTTCCTGCAGTTAATACCCCTGTTTCTGGAACTCATGTTTTTTCTCGAGTTCCTAATATCGAGATTGTGGATATCATAATGCATCTGTTTCTGGAGGTAACTCCTCTGTTTCTGGTCTTAAATCAACGGTTTCCGGATCGAATATGTTTTTTCTGAGGAAGATTCCTGTGGAGCTACTAATTTCCTTTTTTTGGTGCTCCAAATTGTGCAGTACTTGACGCGCATAATTGTTTTTTTTACGGATCTAGTAGTTTGTTGATATATATGGCTCCGAATTGTCCTGTTTATCGTGCGCACTCCTAAAGACCCGTTAACATGGACAGAAAATTCCCCTTTTCTGGAGGTAACTCTCCTCTTTCGAAACGCAATTGGCCTGTTTCTGGAGATCATTGCTCTGTACTTTGATCATTCCTGTGTTCCTGGAGCTCGCTTCCTCTGTTTCTGCAGCTCCTCATTGCCATGTTTCTGGAGCTAATTCACTGTTTCTGGCGATTTAATTTACCAGTTTCTGAAACTCGAACTTTTCATCTTTCAAGACCTAATTCCACAGTTTCTCGACTTCATTCTCTTGTTTCTGGCGCTAATGACCTTATATCTTCGCTAATTCCCGTGTTCCTGGAGCTCCTACTTCCTCACGTTCTGTGGCTCCTAATTCCGCTGTTCTTGGGGGGAATTCTCCTGTTTCTGTAGCTAATTCAGCTGTATCTGGAGCTAATATCTTTGTTGCCGGAGAATATCCCATAGTTTCCGGAGATACTCGTCCCCCTCTTTCTGGAGATTTTTAATTGTTTGCGGAGCTAATTTTTTTCTGAAGCATCTAATTATCGTATTTAAGTGTCTCCTGGTTTTATATACATATATCTATATATCTCCGAAATGTCTTGTTGATGGTGCGCTCTCCTAACTCCCCTGCTGCAAGGACCTCCTTCTAGAGCTAACTCTGCTCTTTGTAAACACAATTCCCTTGTTCCAGGGGCTGGCTAATGACCTCGCAACTGTCGCTGAAATGTTCTCTGTTTCTGGAGCACCAGATTCTCTCACTTTCTATAGCAAATCGCGACATAATTGCCCGCTTTCTGGAACTCCTCATTATTCTGTTTCAGGTGCACTTAATTACCCAGTGTGTGTTTACTCCAATATTTCCGGAGGTAGTTCCCTGGTTTACGGAATTAAATCCTGTAATTAAGGATATCCCACTCCCACTGTTTCTGGAAATATTTGCATTATTCCGGGGTTAGTTTCAATGTTGTTGGAGCTGCTAAATGCCACCGTACGGGAGCTCCCAGCGTGGCTGTTGCTGAAGTTCCTACTACCCCAGGTTATGCTCGTCTTATTTCCCCTGTTTCTGGAGCTATTCCAGATGTTTGTGGCGTTCCTAATTCCCCTGTTTCTGGAGCTTCAAATTGTGCTGTTTATGAAACACCTAATTGTGCTTTTTATGTTGCTAGCATTTCCCGATATATTTGGCCCCGAATTATTCTGCTTATGGTGCGCTCTCCTAATTCCACTGCGACAGGAATAGCTAGTTTACCTGTTTCATAAGCCAACATTTCTCTTTCTAAATGTTATTCCTTTGTTTCTAGAGCTACTTCCGCTGTGTTAGAAAAATTCCTGTGTTTCTGGAGCTCATAATTCCTCAGTTTCTGCAGCGCTCAATCCGGCAGTTTCTGTAACTCCTAATGCTCATGTTTCGAGTTCTATTTCGCCTGTTTCTGGAGCTAATACTCTTGTTTCTGAACTAATTCCAGTATTCCTGGAACTCCTAATTCTGCTGTTCCAGGAGCTACTTCCCCTGTTTCTGGAGCTCATCTTCTTCTGCAGCTCCGAATATCGCACATTGTGTATCTCCTAATGCATTTGTTTCTGGAGCTCAATCCACTGTTTCTGTTGCTAATTCACTGTTTCTGGACCTACTGATTTTTCTGGGGAAAATTCCTCTGGATCTCCTAATTTCCCTTTTATCTGGAGCTCCAACGTGTGCTGTTTATGAAGCACATCATTGTCCGTTTTACGTCTAGTAATTTGACGACATATATGGCTCCGAATTGATCTGTTTATGGTGCGCTCTACTAATTACCCTATAACATGAACAGAAAATTCATCTTTTCTGGAGGTAACTCTCCTCTTTCTAAACGTAATTCCCCTGTTTCTGGAGCTAATTGCGCTGTACTGTGATTATTCCTGAGTTCCTGGAGCTCGCTTCTCTTGGTTCTGCAGTTTCCCATTGCCCTGACTCTCCAACGAATTCCACTGTTTCTGGAGCTGCAAATTTACCAGATCTATAACTCCTACGTTCATTTTCAAGACTTATTCCACAGTTTCTAGATCTAATTCCCCTGTTTAGAAACATAGAAACATAGAAAATAGATGCAGGAGCAGGCCATTCAGCCCTTCTAGCCTGTACCGCCACTCAATGAGTTCATGGCTGAACATGAAACTTCAGTACCCCCTTCCTGCTTTCTCGTCATAACCCTTGATCCCCCGAGTAGTAAGGACTTCATCTAACTCCCTTTTGAATATATTTAGTGAATTGGCCTCAACTACTTTCTGTGGTAGAGAATTCCACAGGTTCACCACTCTGTGGGTGAAGAAGTTTCTCCTCATCTCGGTCCTAAATGGCTTACCCCTTATCCTCAGACTGTGACCCCTGGTTCTGGACTTCCCCAACATTGGGAACATTCTTTCTGCATCTAACCTGTCTAAACCCGTCAGAATTTTAAACGTTTCTATGAGGTCCCCTCTCATTCTTCTGAACTCCAATGAATACAAGCCCAGTTGATCCAATCTTTCTTGATAGGTCAGTCCCGCCATCCCGGGAATCAGTCTGGTGAACCTTCGCTGCACTCCCTCAATAGCAAGAATGTCCTTCCTCAAGTTAGGAGACCAAAACTGTACACAATACTCCAGGTGTGGCCTCACCAAGGCCCTGTACAACTGTAGCAACACCTCCCTGCCCCTGTATTCAAATCCCCTCGCTATGAAGGCCAACATGCCATTTGCTTTCTTAACCGCCTGCTGTACCTGCATGCTAACCTTCAATGACTGATGTACCATGACACCCAGGTCTCGTTGCACCTTCCCTTTCCTAATCTGTCACCATTCAGATAATAGTCTGTCTCTCTGTTTTTACCACCAAAGTGGATAACCTCACATTTATCCACATTATACTTCATCTGCCATGCATTTGCCCAATCACCTAACCTATCCAAGTCACTCTGCAGCCTAATAGCATCCTCCTCGCAGCTCACACTGCCATCCAACTTAGTATCATCCGCAAATTTGGAGATACTGCATTTAATCCCCTCGTCTAAATCATTAATGTACAAGGTAAACAGCTGGGGCCCCAGCACAGAACCTTGCGGCACTCCACTAGTCACTGCCTGCCATTCTGAAAAGTAACCGTTTACTCCTACTCTTTGCTTCCTGTCTGACAACCAGTTCTCAATCCACGTCAGCACACTACCCCCAATCCCATGTGCTTTAACTTTGCACATTAATCTCTTGTGTGGGACCTTGTCGAAAGCCTTCTGAAAGTCCAAATATACCACATCAACTGGTTCTCCTTTGTCCACTTTACTGGAAACATCCTCAAAAAATTCCAGAAGATTTGTCAAGCATGATTTCCCTTTCACAAATCCATGCTGACTTGGACCTATCATGTCACCATTTTCCAGATGCACTGCTATGACATCCTTAATAATTGATTCCATCATTTTACCCACTACTGAGGTCAGGCTGACCGGTCTATAATTCCCTGTTTTCTCTCTCCCTCCTTTTTTAAAAAGTGGGGTTACATTGGCTACCCTCCACTCCATAGGAACTGATCCAGAGTCAATGGAATGTTGGAAAATGACTGTCAATGCATCCGCTATTTCCAAGGCCAACTCCTTAAGTACTCTAGGATGCAGTCCATCAGGCCCTGGGGATTTATCGGCCTTCAATCCCATCAATTTCCCCAACACAATTTCCCGACTAATAAAGATTTCCCTCAGTTCCCCCTCCTTACTAGACCCTCTGACCCCTTTTATATCCGGAAGGTTGTTTGTATCCTCCTTAGTGAATACCGAACCAAAGTTCTTGTTCAATTGGTCTGCCATTTCTTTGTTCCCCGTTATGACTTCCCCTGATTCTGACTGCAGGGGACCTACGTTTGTCTTCACCAATCTTTTTTTCTTTACATACCTATGGAAACTTTTGCAATCCGCCTTAATGTTCCCTGCAAGCTTCTTCTCGTACTCCATTTTCCCTGCCCTAATCAAACCCTTTGTCCTCCTCTGCTGAGTTCTAAATTTCTCCCAGTCCCCAGGTTCGCTGCTATTTCTGGCCAATTTGAATGCCACTTCCTTGGCTTTAATACTATCCCTGATTTCCCTAGATAGCCACGGTTGAGCCACCTTCCCTTTTCTATTTTTACGCCAGACAGGAATGTACAATTGTTGTAATTCATCCATGCGGTCTCTAAATGTCTGCCATTGCCCATCCACAGTCAACCCCCTAAGTATCATTCGCCAATCTAACCTAGCCAATTCACGCCTCATACCTTCAAAGTTACCCTTCTTTAAGTTCTGGACCATGGTCTCTGAATTAACTGTTTCATTCTCCATCCTAATGCAGAATTCCACCATATTATGGTCACTCTTCCCCAAGGGGCCTCGCACAATGAGATTGCTAATTCATCCTCTCTCATTACACAACACCCAGTCTAAGATGGCCTCCCCCCTAGTTGGTTCCTCAACATATTGGTCTAGAAAACCATCCCTTATGCACTCCAGGAAATCCTCCTCCACCGTATTGCTTCCAGTTTGGCTAGCCCAATCTATGTGCATATTAAAGTCACCCATTATAACTGCTACACCTTTATTGCATGCACCCCTAATTTCCTGTTTGATGCCCTCCCCAACATCCCTATTAATGTTTGGAGGTCTGTACACAACTCCTACTAACGTTTTTTGCCCTTTGGTGTTATGCAGCTCTACCCATATAGATTCCACATCTGGCGATAATTCCCGTATTCCTGGATCACCTACTTCCCCTCTTTCTGCGACTCCTAATTTCGTTCTTCTGCAGGGAATTCTCCTGTTTCTTTGGTAATTCACCTGTTTCTTGTGCTAAAAAAAAAGGAGGGAACGAGAAAACAAGTAATTATAGACCGCTTAGCCTGACATCAGTAATGGGGAAAAAGTTGGAATCAATTACTAAAAAGGAAGTAGCAGCACACTTGGAAAGCAGTGACAGGATCGGTCCAGGTCAGCATGGATTTATGAAGGGGAAATCATGCTTGACAAATCAAATAATTTTTTGAGGTTGTAACTAGTAGAGTGGACAAGGGAGAACCAGTGGATGGTGTATTTTTACTGAGAAAAGGCTTTTGACAATGTCGCACACAAGAGATTGGTGTGCAAATTTAAAGCACATGCTCTTGACGTGGATAGAGAACTGGTTGGCAGACAGAAAGCAGAGACTCGGGATAAACGGGCACTTTTCAAAATGGCAGACAGTGAATGGTGGACTGTCGCAAGGCTCACTGCTACGACCCCAGCTATTTACAATATACATCAATGATCTGGATGAAGGCATTGAGTGTAACATCTCAAAGTTTGCAGATGACACTAAGCAGGGTGGCGGTGTGTGCTGTGTGGAGGATGCTAAGAGGCTGAAGAGTGATTTGGACAGGTAACGTGAGTGGCCAAATGCATGGCATAGGCAGTATAAAGTGGATAAATGTGAGGTTATCCACTTTGGTGAAAAAAACACGAAGTCACAATATTAGCTGAATTGCGACAGATTAGGAAAACAGGAGTTGCGACGAGACCTGTGTGTCATGGTAGTTCAGTTATTGAAAGTTGGCACGCAGATGCAGCCTGCGGTGAAGAAGGCAAATGGAGTGTTGGCCTTCATATCAAGGGGATTTGAGTATAGGAGCAGGGAGGTCTTTCTGCAGATTTACAGGGCTTTGGTGAAGCTTCACCTGAGGTATTGTGTTCAGTTTTGGTCTCGTAACGTGAGGAAAGACGTTCTTGCTATTGAGGGAGTGCAGGGAAGGTTCACCAGACTGATTGCTGGGATGGCAGGACTGACATAAGAGGAGAGATATGGGTCATCTGGGCATGTATTCACTGAAGTTTAGAAGGATGAGTGCGGATCTCATATAAACATAAAACATTGTGACGGGATTGGACAGGTTAGATGCAAGAAGAGTGTTCCCGATGTTATCGAAGTCCAGACCCATGGGACAGAGTCTGAGGATAAGGGGTAAGCCCGTTAGGACTGAGATGAGGAGAACCGTCTTAACTCAGAGAGTTGTTAATCTGTGGAATTCTCTACCGCAGAGAGTTGTTGATGCGAGTTCATTCATGTGGGAGTTAGATATGAGACTTATGGTTAAAGGGATCAAGTGGTATTAAGAGAAAAAAGGACAGCGGTACTGCATTGAATGATCAGCCGACCGGCCTACTCCTTCGCATATTTTCTATGTTTCTATGTTTCTACTCCCTTTTTTTCTGGAAAGATATCCATGGTTTGTGGAAGTGCTAGTTCCCCTCTTTCTCGAGATTCTGAGTTGTTTGTGGAGCCCCTAATTGTCCTTTTTCTGGAGCTCCAAATTGCACTGTTGAAGAAGCACCTAATTGTCCTATTTAAGTGTCTAATAGTTTTATATATATATATGTACATGTACAAAATGTCCAGTTTATGGTGCACTCTCCTAATTCCCCTGCTGCTAATTCGCCTCTTGCTAGAGCTAACTCTTCTCTTTCTAAACATAATTCCCCTGTTTCTGGAGCCAAAACTCTAGTCTCCGATCTAATTCCAGTATTCCTGGAATTCCTAATTCCCCTCTCTGCAGCTCCTAATTCCCATGTTCCCGGAGCTAATTTCCCTGTTTCTGGAGCTCATATTTTTTCTGGAGTTCATAATATCCAAGATTGTGGATCTCCTAATGCATCCTTTTCTGGAGGTAGCTCCCATGTTTCTGTTGTAAATGCAACGGTTTCTGAAGCTAATATATTTTTTGTCTGGGGAAAATTCCTGTGGAGCTCTTAATTCTTTCTGGAGCTCCAAATTCCGCAGTTTATCAAGCACATAATTGTCCTTTCTACATTTCTTGTAGTTTGCCGATATATATGGCTCCAAATTGTCCTGTTTATGGTGCGCTCTCCTAATGACCCTGGAGGTAACTATGCTCTTTCTAAACTTAATTCCCCTGTTTCTGGAGCTAATTGCGCTGTATTGTGATTATTACTGTGTTCTTCGAGGTCTCTTCCCATGCTTCTGCAGCTGCCAATTGCCCTGTTTCTGGAGCAAATTAATCTGTACATTGATTAAGAGAAGGGGGATGAGAAGATGAGAAGGGAAGTTGAGAAGAGTGATTTAATATTGGGAAATGTGGAAATGGCTGAAACCTTAAGCAATTATGTTGCTTCGGTCTTCACAGTGAAAGACACAAGAAGCATGCCAAACATTGCTGGTCACAGGAATGTGGGAAAGGAGGACCTTTGAGACAATCTCTATCACTAGGGGGGTAGTGCTGGACAGGCTAATGGGATTCAAGGTAGACAAGTCCCCTAGTCCTGATGAAATGCATCCCAGGGTATTAAAAAAATGGCTGAAGTTATAGCAGATGCATTCGTTATAATCTACCAAAATTCTCTGGACTCTGGGGAAGTACCAGCGGATTGGAAAGCAGCTAATGCAACGCCTCTATTTATAAAAGGGGGCAGACAAAAGGCAGGTAACTATAGGCCGGTTAACGTCTATAGTGTGGAAAATGCTTGAAACTATCATTAAGGAAGATATAGCGGGACATCTAGACAGGAATAGTGCAATCAAGCAGGCGCAGCATGGAATCATGAAGGGGAAATCATGTGTAACTAATTTACTGGAATTCTTTGAGGATGTAACGAGCATGGTGGATAGAGGTGTACCGATGGATGTGGTGTATTTAGAATTCCAAAAGCTATTCGATAACGTGCCACACAAAAGTTTACTGCAGAAGATAAAGGTACGCGGAGTCAGTGCAATTGTATTAGCATGAATCGGGAATTGGCTGGCTAACAGAAAGCAGAGAGTCGGAATAAATGGGTCCTTTTCGGATTGGAGATCGGTGGTTAGTGGTGTGCCACAGGGATCGGTGCTGGGACCACAACTGTTTTCAACATACGTAGAAGACCTGGAAGAGGGGACAGAGTGTAGTGTAAAAAATTTGCAGATGACACAAAGATTAGTGGGAAAGCGGGTTGTGTAGGGGACACAGAAAGGCTGCAAAGAGATTTAGATCGGTTAAGCGAATGGGCTAAGGTTTGGCAGATGGAATACAATATCGGAAAATGTGAGGTCATCCACCTTGGGAAAAAAAACAGTAAATGGAATATTATTTGAATGGGGAGAAATTACAACATGCTGAGGTGCAGAGGGACCTGGGTGTCCTTGTGCATGTATCCCAAAAAAGTTAGTTTGCAAGTGCAGCAGGTAATCAGGAAGGCGAATGGAATGTTGTGAGAGGGATGGAGTACAAAAGCAGGGAGGTCCTTCTGCAACTGTATATGCTTTTGGTGAGGCCGCACCTGGAGTACTGCGTGCAGTTTTGGTCACCTTACTTCAGGAAGGATATACTCGCTTTGGAGGGGGTACAGAAACGATTCACTTGCCTGATTCCGGAGATGAGGGGGCTACCTTTTGATGATATATTGAGTAGACTGGGTCTTTACTCGTTGGAGTTCAGAAGGATGAGAGGTGATCTTGCAGAATCATTTAAAATAATGAAAGGGATCGACAAGATGGAAGCAGAGAAGTTTTCTGTTCTGGTCGGGGAGACTAGAACTCGGTGGCACAGTCTCAAAATATGGGGGAGCCAATTTAAAACCGAGTTGAGAAGGAATTTCTTCTCCCAGAGGGTTGTAAATCTGTGGAATTCTCGGTCCAGGGAAGCAATTGAGGCTAGCTCATTGAATGTATTCAAGTCACAGTTAAGGGACTCAAGTCACAGATTCCCAAGAAGGGAATTAAGGTTTACGGGGAGCGGGCAGGTAAGTGGAGCTGAGTACATGGCCAGATCAGCCATGATCTTGTTGAATGGCACAGCAGGCTCGAGGGGCTAGATGGCCTAGTCCTGTTCCTAATTTCTATTTTCTTATGTTATTATTAATTTTTCCTGTGCTCCTGAGCTCACATCCCATGTTTTTGCAACTCCTCAGTGCCCTTTTTCTGGAGCGAATTCCTACTGTTTCTGTAGCTTCTAATTTACTAGTTTCGATAACTCCTACTTTTCTTCTTTCAAGACCTAATTGCACATTTTCTAGACCTAATTCCCTTGTTTCTGGCGCTAATTCCCTTGTTTCTGCGCGACTTGCCCTGTTACTGCAGCTCCTTGTTGCTCACTTTCTGTGACTCCTAATGTCCGTGTTCCTGGAGGGAATTTCTCCGTTCTGTAGCTAATTCCGCTGTTACTGAACCTAATACCTATGTTTGCAGAGCAAATGCGATAGTTTTTGGAAGTCCTTGTTCCCCACTTTCTGCAGATTCTGAGTTGCTTGCGCAGCGCCAACTTGTCCTTTTTCTGGAGCTCCAAATTGCACTGATGATGAAGCACCTTATTGTCCTATTTAAGTGACTATTAATTATATATATATATATATATCTTGGAAATGTCCTGCTTATGGTGCGCTTTCATAAATCCCCTCCTGCAGGGACAGCTAATTCGCCTCTTTCTAGAGCTAATTCTGCTCTTTCTAAACATAATTACCCTGTTTCTAAAGATAATTACAGTATTCCTGGAACTCCTAATGCCCCTCTCTGCAGCTCCTACTTCCACTGTTCCTGGAGCTCATTCCACTGTCTCTGGAGCTCATGTGTTTTTCTGGAGTTCCTCATATCCCAGATTGTGGATTTCCTAATTCATCCGTTTACGAGGTAGCTCCCCTGTTTCTGAATTCGACTGTTTCTCGAGCTAATTCTTACATTTCTGGTGAAAATTCCTTTGGAGATACTAATTTCCTTTTTCTGGAGCTCCAATAATTGTCCTTTTTATGTTTCTTTTGGTTTGCCGATATATATGACTTAGAATGGTCCTGTTTGTGGTACACTCTCCTAATGATCCTGCAACATGAACAGAAAATTCACCTTTTCTGGAATAACTCTGCTCTTTCTAAAATTCCCCAGCTTCTGGAGCTATTTGCGGTGTACTATGATTATCCTGTGTTCCTGGAGCTCGCTTCCCCTGTTTCTATCGTTCCCCATTGCCCTGTTTCTGAAGCTAATTAAGCTGCACTGTGATTATTCCTGTCTTCATGAAGCTCGCTTCCCCTCTTTCTGCAGATCCCCATTGCCCTATTCCTGGAGCGAATTCCACTGTTTCTGGAGGTATTAATTTACTAGTTTCTGTAATTTCTACTTTTCATCATTCAACACTTAACTGCACAGTTTCTAAACCTAATTCCCCTTTTTTTGGCGCCATTTCCCTTGTTTTTACGCTAATTCCCCTGTTCCCGCAGCTCCTAATTGCTCTATTTCTGTGACTCCTAATTTCACTGTTCCTGAAAGGAATTGCTCTGTTTCTGTAGCTGATACAGCTGTTTCTGGACCTAATACCTTTGTATGTGGAGAACATTCGATAGTTTTTGGAATTCCTAGTTCCCTACTTTCTGGAGATTCTGAGGTGTTGTGGTACTCCTAATTGTCCATTTTCTGGAACTCCAAATTGCGCAGTTGATGAAGCACCGAATTGTCCTATTTAAGTTATATATATATATATATATATCTTAGAAGTGTCCTTCTTATGGCGCGTTCTCAAAAAAAGCCTGATGCAGGGACAGCTAAGTTACCTCTTTCTAGAGCTAACTCTGCTCTTTCTAAACACAATTCCCCTCTTTCTGGAGCTAATTGCACTGCCTCTGGAGCAAATTCTACTGTTCTCGAGCTGCTAATTTAACAGTCTGTGGAGTTCCAAATTCATCCTTTTATGGAGCACATTCCACTGTTCCTGGATCTAATCACCTTGTATCTGCAGCTGAAATGTCCTCTGTTTCTGGAGCACTTGATTCTCACTCTTTCTGAAGCTAATCACGATATTTCTGGACATAATTCCCAGCTTTCTGGAGCTTCTAAATCCGGTGTTTCATGAGCACTTTATTACCCAATTTGTGAGGTTTACTCCAATATTTCTGGAGCTAATTCCCCGGTTTATGGAATTAATTCCTCTAATTAAGGATATCCCATTCCCCCTGTTTTTTGAGCTATTTCCCTTGTTCTGTGGTTAGTTTTAATGTACTTGGAGCTGCTAAATCCCATCTTAATGGTGCTCCGAATGCCACTATTGCTGAAGCTGCTATTTCCGCGGGTTATGCAGCTCCTAATTCCCCTGTGTCTGGAGCTATTTCAGTTGTTCGTGAAGATCCTAATTCCCCTGTTTCTGGACCTTCAAATTGTGCTGCTTATATTGCACCATATTTTGCTTTTTATGTGGCTGCCATATCCCCGATAAATTTTGCTACGAATTATTCTGATTATGGTGCGCTCTCCTAATTTCCCTGCTACAGGAATAGCTAGTTTACCTGTTTTTTGAGCCAACTCTTCTCTTTATCAATGTAATTCGTTTGTTTCTGGAGCTATTTCCGCTGTACTGAACAAATTCCTGTCTTTCTGGAACTCCTAATTCCCCCTTTGTAACATTGCTGTGAACATATAAGCAGTGAAATATATTGAAGAGCAAGGGTCTGGTTATTGTGAAAGAGCAAACAAAATAGACATTGTGGAAGAATAACATCGAAAATAAATGTGACCCCAACATCCAGAAAGAAGATTAAATGCTGAGTCCTTTCAGCAAAAAACTCCTTTCCCAAAGATTTCTCTGACCGATACTTCACAAAACAAAAATTATGCATTTAAAGTCATTACACCCGAATCTTCGCGCACCCGAATCTTCTCAATCAGATGCCGCTAGTTGTGCCGAATCAATGCATGTCCCTTTGCAATATTCAGCTTCGATGCACGCTATTAAATGTGCCACTAAGTTATTGAATCACAGAATAATGGAATGATTACAGCACGGAAGAAGGCCATTCAGCCCATGGAGCCCATGCCTACTCTCAAGAAGTCCCACATCCGCGTAATTTTACTGCAGCTGTGCATTTTTTTCCTTCAGATACTGAGCCAACTCCCTTTGGAAAGATAAGTTTGAGTCTGCCTCCGCCACCTTTAAAGCAGTGTATTCCAGATTCTAACCAGTGGTGCGAGATGGCCACCTCCTGGTCCTATGTATAAAGTCCGAGAAACATGGGATCAATTCCTACCACACTCACAACCTTGCTAAATATAGCAACACATTCTATTCGCGCAATGCAAGCTCCTGATGTGCAGGGCAGCTGTTGAGGTTAAAGCTCTGTTTATGTTCCCGACATTTATTCTGTCGCAGCGTTTCCGTACTGTAGTGGTTATCAAGTTTGCCTTGCACGCAAAAGGTCCCCGGTTCGAAACCGGGCGGAAACATTTCGCAAACCTGTTCAATTAATGATTAGAAAAAATTGAATAATTCATATTAATGGTTCAATATTAACAGAGTGCAGTGCCTCACGACGCTGTTGCATTTGCTGATTTTGTGTACCGTTCTGTACAAACTCAAACTCTACACAGTGTCTCTCAGTCCCTCTCGTTTCCAGTCCTGAAGGGGGATAAACCTATCTAAAAGCTGCACACTCCATTCACTCAGTTGAGCTGTGAGAGACTTTTAAAGGATCCTGCCGCGCTGCCTCGCTTCACAACAGAAAATCAAAGCCACAAAGAAACCAATAGACTAAACGCTCTTCCACAGCTCCAGAGTTACTGAGTGCGGTACAAGCCTCAACATTCCAGTCACGCACTCTCCAATCAGCCGCTGCCGGTAGAAAGCGGAGAATGCAGCCTCAAACAGCGATTTACCGCCATTCACTGGGCTTCAAAATGTCACGTCTCGAGCCAAAGCTCCGCATACACCGAACAGTATCCTCATAAGATTCTTTATCTCAGGTTCCTGAGTTCGTGCCGCAGCTTACACGAACATTTTTGTTCACTTGTAACGTCATTTATTAGCCGATCGCCTCGTTTTGCATCATGAAAGTAATGCTAACCGATAATTATATAATCATAGAAGTTTACAGCTTGGAAGGAGTCCTTTTCGGCCCATTGTACCTGCACCGGCCAACAAATGTCCTGGTTTAGGTGTGTAATCCTGCACCTTACGACATTTCAAGTGCACATCCAAGTACTTTTTAAACGTGTTGAAAGGTTCTGCCTTCATCCCCTTTCAGGCAGTGAGTTCCAGAAACCCACAAACATCTCGATGAAGATTGTTAACTTCAAATCCCCTTTAACCCTGAGACTAATACTTTTAATTTATGCCCCCTGGTTGTTGACCACTCCCCTACGAGAAATAGGCCATTTTAATCAACAATATCTCGGCCCCTCCTAATTTTAAACACCTCAATACTGTCGCCCATCAGCCTCCTCTTTTCCAAGAAAAACAATCCAAACCTTTCCAATCTGTCCTCATCGCAAAGTTGCTCCATTCCCGGCAACATCTACGTAAATCTCCTCTCTACCCTCTCCAGCGCAATCACGTGCTTCCTTAAATGCGGTGACCAGAACTGCACGCAGCACTCCAGCTGTGGACTAACTGGAAGATTATTTAGTTCCAGCATAACCCACTTGCTCTTCTATTCCATGTATCTGCCAATAAACACAACCATCCTGTATGCATTCTTAACTAACTTATCCAACTGGCCAGCTACGTTCAAGGATGTATGGGCATGCAATCCCATTTCTATTTGTTCCTCTACACTTCTCAATATCCAACCAGTTGATGTTTTTTCTGTTTCCTTGTTCGCGCTCGACAAATGCACGAACTCACATGTCTCTGGATTAAATTCCATTTGCCACAGTTCTGCCCAACTTCCTGCTGTCTCCAGCTTCCTTCTTCATTATTAACCGCACTGCCTATTTTATTATGACTTGAAAACTTCTCAATCATAACCCCGATATTCAAGCTGGATCATTAATAAATACCATAAAAAAACAATGGACCTTGCACTGAAAACTGCGGAACACCACTGGAAACATATTTTCAGTCACAAAAACGCCCTTCAAACGTTATCTTATTTGGATCCAATTTGCCACTTCGCCCTCGATCCCATGGGCTTTTACCTTCTTAACCAGACTGCCATGTGGGATTTTAGTGAAATCATTAATAGAATCCATATACACTACATCATACGCAATACTTCATCAACTCACCTGGTGACCACCACCAAAAATGCAATCAAGTTAGTCAAACGCGACCCTTCCTTAACAAATCGAACTGCCTGTTCTGACTAACCAGTGTCTTTCAAAATGTAGAACATGTATAATTTTTAAATGTTATCCTGCTTTCACGGGAAACATCATTAATTAACTGATGATCTTAATTTACACAACTAAAGAAATGTTAACTGAAGGAGAGTCCATAATTTAATACTTTGTCTGTGCTCTGCAATTTTCCTCTTAAAACACAAACCACTTTGGGCACGATGCGTTAGTGGTCTGTTTCAAAATCCTCATTGCTGCTTACATGTACATGCGACTGGGGAAACAATGAAATAGATTGTTGAGCAAGGGACGGGTTATTGTGAAACAGCAAAGAAAATATACATTCTGGAAGAATAACATCGAAAAGAAATGTGACATCAACAGCCAGAAAGAAGATTAAATGCTTTGTCCCTTTCAGCAAACAATTCCTTTCCCAAACATGTCTCTGACCGAAACTTCACAAAAACAAAATGATGCATTTAAAGTCATTAAACCCGATGTTTCGCACACCCGCATTTTCTGCATCAGATGCCTCTCATTGTGGCGATTGAATCCACGTCGCTTTGCAATATTCTGCTTCCATCCACACTAGTAAATGCGCCACGAACTTAGATAATCATAGTATAATGGAATGGTTACAACACGGAAGAAGATCTTTCGGCCGGTCGAGCCCATGCCAACTATCTGCTCGTCCCACTCCCCTGTCATTTACCCGCAGACGTGCATTGCTTTTTCTTTCAGATACATATCCAAATCGCTAAAGAATGATAAGATTGACCACATTTTAAGAAAGGAGAGAACGAGAAAACGGTAATTATAGACCGGTTAGCCTGACGTCAGTCATGGGGAAAATGTAGGTATCAATTATTAAAGATGAAATAGCAGCACATTTGGAAAGCAGTGATGGGATCGATCCAAGTTAGCATTGATTTATGAAATGGAAATCCTGCTGGACAAATCTTCGAGAATGTTTTGAGGATCTTACTAGTAGAGTGAACAAGGGAGAATCAGTGGATGTGCTGTATTTGGTCTTCCAAATGCTTTTGACAGGGTCCCACACAAGAGATTGATGTGCGAAATTAAAGAATATAGTGTTGGGTGTAATGTACTGACGTGGATAGAGAACTGGTTGGCAGGTAGGAAGCAGAGGGTCGGGATAAACGGGTCCTTTTCAGAATGGCAGGCAATGACCAGTGTGATAATGCAGGGCTCAGTGCTGGGACGCCAAATATTTACAAGTAAAATTAATCATTTGGATGAGGGAATTGAATGTAATTTCTCCAAGTATGCAGATGACACTAAGCTGGGTGACAGTGTGAACTGTAAAGAGGACGCTCAAAGTCTGCAGGTTGCCTTGGACAGGTTCGGTGAATGGGCAAACGCGTGGCAGATGCAGTATAATGTGAATAAGTGTGAAGTTATCCACTTTGATGGCAAAAACACGAAGTCCGAATGTTATCTGAATGGGGGCAGATTTGGAAAAGGGGAGGTGCAGCGAGACGTGGGTGTCATGATTCATCAGTCATTGCAAGTTGGCATGCAGGGTCAGCAGGCGGTGAATGAGGCAAATGGTATGTTGGCCTTCATAGCTAGGGGATTTGAATATAGGAGCAGGGAGGTCTTACTGCAGTTGTATAGAGCCTTAGTGAGGCCTCACTTGGAACATTGTGTGCTGTTTTGGTCTCATAATCTGAGAAAGGAAATTATTGCTGTTGAGGGAATGCAGCGAAGGTTCACCAGACTGATTAACTTACTGGCAGGACTGGCTTATGAATAGAGATTGGATCGAATGGGCTTATCTTCGCTGGAGTTTAGAAGGATGAGAGGGGATATCATAGAAACATATAAAATTCTGACGGGACGGGACAGTTTAGATGCAATAAGAATGTTCCCGATGTTGGTGAAATCCAGAACCAGGGGACATCATCGAAGGAAAAGGATTAGAACAGAGATTATGGAGAAACTTCTTCACTAAGAGAGTTGTTAACGTGTGGAATTCCCTACCGCAAAAAGTTGTTGCAGCCACTTCATTGGATATATTCAACGGGGAGTTAGATATTGCCCTTACGGATAAAGGGATAAAGTTGTATGGAGAGAAAGCAGGAAAGGGGTTCTGAGGTGAATGATCAGCCATGATCTTATTGAATGGTGGTGCAGGCTGAAAGGGCCGAATGGCCTATTTCTGCACCTATTTTCTTTGTTTCTATGTTCCTATCCAGATGATAAATAGCATTCATGTATAAGCTGACAGAAATCAATAAGCTGCTGTCTGTCGCTCTTTGAGGAAAAAGGGAGACAGCTGATATATCACTACGGCCATGCCAGTCTGAAAAATGTCTATTCTCGGAGACGAGAGGGACTAACACCTGGTAAGTATTTGGAAGTGAGATGGACTGTGAATACGACGTGCTGTCGACTGTTGCTGCCACCATCGGCTGCTCACAACATTCACACTGGCTTTAACCAATCAGCAAACAGTTAGCATCTCCCCCCTTCATTCAATTTCTCTTTCACTCTCTACTTATTTTTCCAAATCTTTGCTGTTCATTCTCCTGCTGCCTCGATAAAACGGAGATATTGTGCTATAAATATCACATCGTAGCTTATTTCTGTAACAAAGTAGGGACAGGTCTGATATGTACTTGGATAGGAGTCTTAACAACAGGTGTACTAGGCTTTTCCAATTAATGGAGGTTGTCGCTGCCTTCTTTCAGCACTCCATTTGCAGTTCATTCCTGCGCTTTCAACAACTCTCTCTCTAGCTCTCCCTCTCGCCCCCTCTCTTTCTCTCTCCCTCTAGCTCTCCCGCTCGCTCTCTCTCTCTCTCTCTCTCTCTCTCTCTCTCTCTCTCTCTCTCTCTCTCTCTCTCTATCTATCTCTCTCTCTCTTTCCAATGGACTCAGACCTGATTTGTAATTGCAATGGAGACTCGGGCTTATATTTTTTCTGTATTAGCCAGTGATGGCGCGAAGATAGACAGAAAAGAAGGAGGGAAGGCAGATAAAAGGAAACATAAGAAGTACAAATGCTTCCGAGCTGTTCGCTAGCATTCAAGTATGACCTGACAGAAAGCAATAAGCTGCTGTCTGTCGCTCTATCTGTAAAGAGAGAGCCAGCTGTTAGATATCTACGGCTATACCAGTCTGCAAAAGTCTGCTTTCACATGCGAAGCAGAGTAAGGCCTGGTTAATACTTGGAATGGAGACCGACAGGGAATACTAGGTGCTGTAGACTTTTGGTGCCACCACAGGCTACTCGCAGCATTCACACTGCCGTCAAACTATCAACAAGTTGTTCGCCGCTCCCTTCTGCATTCAATTTCTCTTTCACCCTCTGACCTTATTTTTCCAAATCTTTGCTGCTCATTCTCCTGCTGCCATAGAAAGTCAAGGGGGTCCACACACAACTGAACAAAAAATACAGCAACAAAATAACCGAGCAAAACAACACACCCACACCTGTATGACCAACTCAGACAATGTGCTATAACTACTACACCGTAGCTCATTTCTGCACCAAAGTAGGGACAGGTCTATTTAGTATTTGGATAGGATTCACAATGCCAGGCGTACTAGGCTTTTCTTACTAGTCGAGGTTGCTGCTGCATTCATTCAGCACTCAATTTGCTGTTCTTTCCACCGCTTTTTATGCAACTCTCGTTCACTCTCTCTCTCTCTAATAGCCACTGGCCTGATTGTACTGAGCATTGCAGGCCGGGTTTAACTTTGTGTGTGTGTTAGACATAGACATAGACATAGAAAATAGGTGCAGCAGTAGGCCATTCGGCCCTTCTAGCCTGCACCGCCATTCAATGAGTTCATGGCTGAACATGCAACTTCAGTACCCGCTTCCTGCTTTCTCACCATACCCCTTGATCCCCCTAGTAGTAAGGACTACATCTAACACATTTTTGAATATATTTAGTGAATTGGCCTCAACAACTTTCTGTGGCAGAGAATTCCACAGGTTAGCGAGAGATGGCGCGAAGAGAGATTGAAAGCAAGGTGGGAAGGCAGGTAAAAGGAAATGTAAGAAGTGGAAATGCTTCCGAGTTGTTAAGCAACATTCATGGATGAGCTGACTGAAAGAAATAAGCAGCTGTCAGTCGCTCTTTGAGTAAAGAGAGAGCCAGATGTTATATCGCTACGGCCATGCCAATCTGAAAATGTCTGATCTCGGATACGAAGTAGCGTAAGCTCTAGTTAGTAATTGGACGGGAGACCGACTGCAAATATCAGGTGCTGTAGACTTTTACTGTTACCACAGGCTGCTGGCAACATTCACACTGCCATCAAACAATCAATAAGTTGTTCACTTCTCCCTCCAATATTCAATTTCTCTCCTACCATCGCCCTTTATTTTTCCAAATCTTTGCTGCTCATTCTCCTGCTGCCATCGAAAGTCAAGGGGGTCCACACAGAACTAAACCAGAAACACAGCAACACAATAAACGTGCAAAACAACACACCCAAATCTATAAGTCCTTCGCACGCGAAGCATCCGAGATCAAACTGGCCGCTACTGTCCCTGACCGAAGGGACCCCGTATCGGGCTCTTCAATCACTGTCCGAAGCGGCCCCGTACCGGTCCCTACTATCCCGGGCTAAAGCAGTCTGAAACGGATTCGGGGAACGCATAGCCGGCCGAAGGGCCTCCGCGACGACATGCCAACAGGATCCGAGGAAGTGGAACCGGCTGAAGGGACTCCGAGGCCGGCGCTCAATCCACCGAAGTGAATCCGAGGCCGGCGCTGACTCGACGGAAGGGACCGAAGAGGTGGCGTCGTCTTACACGCCCAACCAATCTTTATTAATGTTTAAACGTTTACCCAACTTTTAAACTTAATAAACAATCTGGGAGACCTTTTAAAGCTTAGAGTTCAGACTCTCAATCGAAATAATATTAAATAGCTATTATTAATCCACATCTTTGACATTTAACAACTTTTAGAAACTTTATAAATTGGGGAAAATTTTATAATCGATTATTGATTTACATCTTAGACTTTTAACAACACTTAGAAACGTTTTAAAACGTTTCCACAACCGTTAGAATCTCTTGAAATAAATTGGGAATCATTATCACATTTTAATTTTTATAATAACTTTGGAAGTCAACTTCCTAATGCCGGCCCCCTAACCTAGCCTCGGAGAATCTATCTTCAATGGCGCTATCCGGCGCTGAGCTTGCGGCCAACACTTAGCTCGAGGCAATTAGCTTTATAGAGCTGTGCCTCGGCTCCAGTAGCCTTGGACCCTCTTGCCACTGGACTAAGACCTTAATCTAAGCCCGTGTGGTTGCCGGTGTGCAGCGGCCACCCCACCTTAAAAAAAAAACACGCACAGGCATCTCCCACTTCGTCAGTATGAAGTTCGGGACATCGAACTTCAGGTCCCTCAAAGACAATCCTCACAGCATCAGGTCGGTATGCCGCGCAGCCATAGTTGCCCGGGAACTCAGACGTTTTCACTTGGACATCGCCGCCCTAAGCGAGACGTAGTGGGCAGGGGAATGGCAGATGAAGGAAAATGGTCGAGGCCACACCTTCCTCTGGAAAGGATAACCAGAGGCAGAACGCCGCCTTCAATGAGTCGGCTTTCTCTTCAATAATGTGCTGGTCGACCGCCTCAAAGATTGCACCTGTGGGGTTAACGAATGCCTCATGTCTCTCCGTAGCACCCTATATCGGAGCCAATGTGCCACAGTTATCAGTGCATAGGCCTCTACCCTCGATGCAATGGATGAGGCTAAAGAGGGATTTTATTCCCAACTCAAGACATCCTTGTCCCACGTCCATACGGGCAACAAATTGATCTTCCTGGGTGATTTTAATGCCAGGCTTGGGAAATTCACAGTCCTCAGGGGAGGCGTGAGTGGCAGAGAGGGGAAGCCAACTTCAGCGATACCCTACTCTTGATAAAATGTCTAGAACATGGACTCCTCATCACCAGCATCCTATTCCACCTGAGGGATAAATACAAATCATCGTGGCAACACACTCGCTCCAAACAGTTGCACCTGCTTGACTGTATCATCGTCCAAGCCAGGGATTGCAAGGATGTGCACATCACCCGCGCCATGACAGGAGCTGACGACTACTGGACGGCCCATCGCCTAATCAGATCAATCATCAACATTAACATTGCCCGAAAACAGAGGAGACAATAGAAGCAGTTCCACAAAAAGTTAATGCACTGGCACTAAGAGAGCAATCTAAGAGTGCCATATACAGTCAGCCCCTCACAGCCTTGATTATCCTGAGATGCCGAATCCCCATAGCGCTTGGTCTGCACTCGAGACCTCTATAACAAGTGCCTGTGAAGAGACATTTCGTCACAAAACTAGAAAACACCAGAACTGATTTGCTTAAAATGATCAGGAGTTCGAAGAACTAATAAATCCCCCGACGGTGTGTAGCTCCCGTATGGGACTTTTCAGCAATTAAATAAGTCACTTTGGTAGTGGAAGCAAGTCCTTCTCGATTCCGGGGTACTGCCTATCAGGATGATGATCCTTACCAACGGATCCGTTACAGATCCAATCCATGTCTGGACCGGGGTTAAACAGGGCTGCGTTATTGCTCCAGCCTTCTTCTCAATCTTCTTCGCCGCCATGCTCCACCTCACAATCAACAAGCTACCCGCTGAACTGGAACTAAACTACAGAACCAGTGGGAAGCTGTTAAATCTAAGCCACCTCCAGGCCAGATCCATGATCACCGCAACCTCTGTTATTGAGCTGCAGTATGCGTAAGACGCCTGCGTCTGTGCACATTCAGAGGCTGAACTCCAGGATATAGTCACTTTATTCACTGAGCATATGAAAACATGGGCCTTACGCTTAACATCCGTAAGACAAAGGTCTGCACCAGCACTGTCTTCCAGTCATGAAGAACCACGGCGCGGCCCTGGACAACGTGGAACAGTTCCCATATCTCGGGAGCCTCTTATCAACAAAGGTAAACATTGATGGGAGATTCAGCATCGCTTCCAGTGCAGCAGCGCAGCATTCGACCGTCTGAGGGAAGGTTTGTTTGAAGGCCAGTCCCTCAAATCTACCAAGACACTCATGGTCTACAGGGCTGTAGTAATATCAACCCTCCAGTATGGATCTGAGGCATGGACGATGTATAGGTTGCACCTCAAGTCGCTGGAGATATATCACCAACGATGTCTCCACAAGATCCTGCAAATCCCCTGGAAGGGCAGGCGCTCCAAGATCATTGACCTCGACCAGGCCAACATCCCCTTGTATTGAAGCACAGACTACACTCGATCAGCCTCGCTGGGCAGGCCAGATAGTACGCATGTCAGATACTAGACTCCCGAAGCAAATGCTTTATGCGGAGCTCCTTCATGGTAAACGTGCCAAAGGAGGACAGAGGAAACGTTATAAGGAAACCCTCAAAGCTTCGCTAGTAAAGTGTGACTTCACTGCTGACATTTGGGAGATACTGGACGCTGATTGCCCGAGATGGAGTAAGTTCATCCGGGAGGGGATTGAGCTCTTCGAGTCTCAATGCAAGGTTCAGGAAGAGCCCAAGCGCAGGCAGCGGAAGGAGCGTGCGGCAAACCAACCCCACCGAACACTTCCCTCGATGAATATCTGTCCCACCTGTAACAGGGTCTGTGGCTCTCTTATCGGACTGTTCAGCCAAAAAAGAGCTCCCTCTTGCAGTGGAAGCAAGTCCTCCTCGATTCTGAAAGACTGCCTATGTTTGATTGATTGAGATCAATCTGAGGCATTGCGCTATAATTACAATATCCTAGCTCAGTTCTGCAATAAAGTCTGCTCACGTCTGATTAGTACTTAGATTGGAGCCTTAATATCGGGTGTACTAGGCTTTTCCTATTAGTCGAGATTGTCATTGCCTTCATTCAGCACTCCATTTGCTGTTCATTCTTGCCCTTTCCACAACTCTCTCTCTCTCTCTCTCGCTCTCTAATAGGTACAGGTCTGATGTGTACTTAGCAATGAAGGCTCGGGCTTGTATTCTGTGTGTGTGTGTTAGCGAGAGATGGCTCGAAGGGAGGTAGAAAAGAAGATGGTAAGGCAGGTAAAAAGCAATGTATGAGGTACAAATGCTTCCGAGCTGTTTGATCGCATTCGCCTGTTTGACAGCATTCATGTATCTGCTGACAGAAAGCTATAAGCAGCTATCTGTGGCTCTCTAAGTAAAGAGAGAGCCAGCGGTTAAATAGGTACGGCCCATTCTATTATTAAAACGCCTAATCTCGTCGGATCTCGGATACGATACAGAGTAAGGCCTGGTTAGACTTGGATGGGAGACGGCCTGGGAATAGCAAGTGCAGTAGGATTTTACTGCCGCCACAGGCCGCTCATGGTTCTGCACACACACTGACGTTAATCCATCAACAACCTTTTTTCTGCACTCTTTCTCACTTTCCTTTCACCACTTCTTTCCTGCACATTCTCTTGCTGCTACACAAATGCAAGGAGGTCGACGCAGGAGCCGAAAGAACGCAGAAGAACAAAATAAGATTGCAAAAAACCACATGTTGGCGGAGGGGCACCAGGACGCAGCAGCAGAGAGGAGCGACAAAATGCATCGAAACCTGGGAGGGACAAAAAGCAACAGAACAAAGAATAGTGTTGGAAGAGCAGCAATTCAATGCAGGAAAAAAAGCAAAGCCAACTAGCATGCTGCCGGAATGCATGTGTGTTAATGTGATGAATGTTACAATGGGATTGACGAGAAGCAGGCGCCACTTGCCAGGTGGGGTTATGAAATGTGGCTATAATGGAGATCTGGATCAAAAATGGGTAGGATTGGAATTAAACAATCTTGGCGATTTGGGGGCAGTGGAAGCTTTTTATTGGGAAGAGTGATTTGGGGATGGGAAATATGGGGGGAGAGCGATTTGAGGGATGAGAGATTTTGAGTTTGGGGAGCGTGAGATTTGGGGGTGAGTGAGTGAATGATGTGGCCGCGAGTGAGGGAATGGTGAAGGTCATACAGATTTGAAGCTTGAGGCAAGGCAATGAAAGTGGTAGGGCTTGTAGTCTGTTTGTGTGGAGGTGGTGGAAGGCAAATGGTGAAATCAAAATTGAGTGTGGATTACTTGCATGAATGCACAGACTGAGAAAAAGAAACGAAGAACAGCCGTATGCCTGTTTAAGTAAAGAGAAAGAACATCGCCAATATTTATGGCTGCACTAGTCTAAAAACGCCCAAGCTCGTTTGTTTTTAGAAGTTAACCAGAGTCAGGCCTGTTTATTATATGGAAGGGAGACTGCCTGGGAATGCCCGTTGCCAGATTATTTTGCTGCCGCCACAGGCCGCTCATGGTTCTGCACACACACTGCCACTAATCCATCAACAAACTCTTTGCTGCTCTCTCTCTCCCTTTTCTGACAATATTTCTTTCCTGCACATTCTCCTGCTGCTACACAAATGCAAGGGTGTCGAGACAGATGGCGAATGAACGCAGAACAACAAAATAAAATAGCAAAAATAGCAAATAGCAATGTCTCGAAGTGAGATAGAAAATAAGATAGCAAAGCAGGTAAATTAAAAGGAAAGTAGTACTAAAAGGAAAGGAAACAGCTTCAGAGCTGTTTGATAGCATTCATGTATGAGCTGACAGAAAGCAATTAGCTGCTGTCTGATGCTCATCGAGTAAAGATAAAACCAGCTGTTATATAACTACGGCCATACCAGTCTGAAAAATTCTGATATCGGATATGAAGCAGAGTAAGGCCTAGTTACTACTTGGAAGGGAGAACGTCTGAGAATACCAAGTGCTGTAGATTTGTGCTGCCACCTCGGCCTGCTTGCAATATTCACACAGTCGTCAACCAATCAACAAGCTTTTCGATTCTCCCTCGTGCATTCAGTTTCTCTCTCACATTCTCCCTTCATATTTCCAAATATTTGCTGCTCATTCTCCTGCTGCCATAGAAAGGCAAGTTTGTCCACACACAACCAAAGAAAAATACAGCAAAAAAGTAACCGAGCAAAATGTTGTGTGTGGAGAAAGAGTCAGACTGAACACTGTGAGCTCGAAGTAAAGTGTGACCTGATTATTTTATTGCAGGTCTCCAGAGTGCCTCTCCAATCAGTGAAACCGTCCGAAATACCAGTGCTCCCAAGAGATTATGCGATCGCTTCGGACTCTGGGGAAGGAATCCTCTGGTGGTTGTACAGAGTAAATACAAGTCCACCTCTATAACAACATTCCCCACCAAAGCTAATAGTGTAACTATTTACAATGTGAGTTGATCTGGGCCCTTTCTTGCCCTGGTTGATTGAGTCGATGTGAAATCTAGTGTTGTTGAATCATTTGTTGGGCCCTCGCTGGGCTGCTGTGCAGCTGGCCTTGCTTGGATTCCTGGTGGGTTGCGAATTGTAGCCGTGCTGTTCATGATGGTTTCTGCTTCGTGGTCTGGCGTGGTGTCGGTTGGCACTGCTGTGGGCGCTGGGGAATCAGAAAAGGTAAGGTCTATCTTGGGTTGCTCAGGGTAGTCCGTTAATCTGAGTTTGATTTGGTCCAAGTGTATCCAGTGAATGAGTCCATTTGAAGGTTTGACCCGACACACCCAGGTCCCCTCTGTGGGCACCACAGTGCCGGGAAGCCTCTTTGGACATTGTCCATGATTTAATATAAATACAGTATCATTGACTTCAATCTCGCGTGACACATTTACGCTATCATTGAATGCACTTTGTTGAAGCCGCCTGCTCTCTGCCTGTTCATGTAGATCAGGGTGAACTAACGAGAGCCTTGAATTAAGTGCTCTTTTCATGAGCAGTTCAGCAGGTGGAATCCCAGTCAGTGGTCTTGTGCGCTAGCTAAGCAGAACTCGGGATAGGCGAGTTTCCAATGAGCCTTCAGTTACGTTCTTCAAGCCTTGCTTGATGGTTTGCACTGCTCTCTCTGCCTGACAATTGGACAATGGTTTGAACGGGGCAGATGTGACATGTTTGATCTCCTTACGGTTCATGAATTCGTTGAACTCAGCACTAGTAATACACGGCCCGTTTTCGCTCACCAGGACATCGGGTAAGTCGTGTGTGGCTAACATGGCGAGCAGGATTTCAGTTGCAGCAGTGGACGTGCTAGCCGACATTATCTCACATTCAATCCACTTGGGGTACGCGTCTACAAGCACAAGCAATATTTTACCCAAGAACAGGCCTGCATAGTCGATGTATACCCTAGACCACGGTTTGGAGGGCCACAGCCGTAAACTTAGCGGCTCTCCCTGGGTACATTGCTAAACTGCGAGCATGTATTACATCTGGGAATGCAGAACTCTAAGTCTGAATCGATGCTGGGCCACCATAGATGGGATCTGGCTATCGCTTTCATCATTATGATGCCTGGGTGTGCACTGTGGAACTCGTTGATTAAGGTGTCTCTGCCCTTCTTGTGGACCACTACTCGATTCCCCCACAGAAGGCAGTCTGCATGTATAGATATTTCATCTTTGCGCCGCTGGAACGGCTTTATCTCTTCCTGCATTTCCACTGCGACACTGGACTAGCTCCCGTGAAGCACACAGCTTTACACTGGAAATAATAAGATATCCTGGCTTGACAAGGTTTTGAAATGCCGGGCAATGACGGGTTATTGCTCACTCTCAATTGCTTCCATCACCTTGATTGGATCTGCGGGCTGCTCCATTTCCACCCCCGTGGCGTGCAATGGCAGCCTACTGAGAGCATCGGCGTCTTTTCTTTGCCTGGCCTGTGGTGAATGGCGTTTTTATATGCGGACAAGGTGAGCACCCATCTCTGGATGCGGGCCAATGCGTTGGAATTTATCCCTTTACTATCAGAAAACTGTGAGATAAGTGTCTTATGATCCGTTTCCAATTCGAATTTTAGCCCTAACAGGTATAGATGAATTTTATTGACCCCATAGACACACGCTAACGCTTCTTTTTCAATCAAGCTGCACGCTGTCTCGGCCTTAGACAGATCCTGGATGCATAAGCAACCAGTTTCAGGTTCCCGAAGTCATTAGTTAATACAATACACACCCGACGCCATATGACGACGTATCACATGCTAGTACCAAACGCTTACATGGATCATGCAACACAAGCAATTTGTTTCAGCATAACAATTTTCTCGCTTTTACAACGGCATTTTCTTGGCTTTTGCCGCAAACCTATTCGCCGCCTTTTCATACAAAGACATGAAGTGGTTCTCGAAGGGTGCTCAGTCCCGGTATGAAGTTACCAAAGTAGTTCAAGCGTCCCAGAAACGACCGCAGCTCCGTCACGTTCTGTGGCATGCGTGCCTTATCGAGTGCTTCAGTTTTCACGTTGGTGGGCCTGATGCCATCTACCGCAATCCTCCTTCCCATGAACTCCACTTCAGGCGCCATGAAAACGCACTTCGAGCATTTTAACGTGAGCCCCACGCGTTTGAGTCGTCTACGAACCTCCTCCAGGTTCTGCAGCTGGTTGGCTGTGTTGCGACCAATGAACAAGGTGTCGTCCTGGAAGACCACGGTGTGTGGGACCGACTTCAGTAAACATTAAATTTTTCTCTAGAATATCGCCACCGCTGATCGAATTACAAACGGGCATCTGGTATAAAGACAAATACCTTTGTCCTTGTCGATGCTGGTGAGGGCATTCGATGATTCCTCCAGTTCCTGCGACGTGTTGGCTGAACTCCGATCCAGCTTCGTGAACGTCTTTCATCCTACCAGCATTTCAAAAATGTTGTCGGACTTTTAGAGTGGGTATTGGTCCTGCAGGGAAAAACGTTTGATTGCTAATTTGGAATCGCCGACAATTGTGACAGTGCCATCTCCCTTGAGAACTTGGACAGTAGGACTGGCCCACTTGCTTAACTCGATCGGTGAAATGCAGCTGCTCTAGCTCGATCTCTGCCCTTTCTCTCATCATGTATGGTACGGTTCTCGCCTTTTGATGGATGGGTCGCGCTCCCAGAATTAGGTGGATCTGCACTTTTGCTCCTTGGAATTTGCCGATGTCTGGTTCGAACACCGAAGGAAATGTGTTTAACACTTGGGCA
This sequence comes from Pristiophorus japonicus, assembly GCF_044704955.1. NCBI lineage: Eukaryota > Metazoa > Chordata > Chondrichthyes > Pristiophoridae > Pristiophorus > Pristiophorus japonicus. Next base: position 1,376,194 of record NW_027250831.1, on the reverse strand, counting down.
GGACCGGATCCAATATCCTCGGGGGAGTGTTTGCTAGTGCGGTTGGGGAGGAGTTACACTAATATGGCAGGAGGATGGGAACCTATGCAGGGAGACAGAGGGAAGTAGAATGGGGGAAGAAGCAAAAGAGAGAAAGAGGAAAAGTAAAAGTGGAGGGCAGAGAAACCGAAGGCAAAAAGCAAAAAGGGCCACATTACAGCAAAATTCTAAAGGGGAAAAGTGTGTTAGAAAGACAAGCCTGAAGGCTCTGTGCCTCAATGCAAGGAGTATTCGGAATAAGGTGGACTAATTAACTGCACAGATAACAGTTAACGGGTATGATGTAATTGGCATCACGGAGACTTGGCTCCAGGGTGACCAAGGCTGGGAACTCAACATCCAGGGGTATTCAACATTTAGGAAGGATAGACAGAAAGGAAAAGGTGGCATGGTGGCATTGCTGTCTAAAGAGGACATTAATGCAATAGAAAGAAAGGACATTAGCTTTGATGCTGTGGAATCATTATGGGTGGAGCTGCAGAATACCAAGGGGCAGAAAACGCTAGTGGGAGCTGTGTACAGACCACCAAACAGTAGTAGTAAGGTTGGGGACAGCTAAAAACAAAAAATAAGGGATGCATGCAATAAAGGTACAGCAGTTATCATGGGTGACTTTAATCTACATATTGATTGGGCTAATCAAACTGGTAGCAATGCGGTGGAGGAGGATTACCCGGAGTGTATTAAGGATGGTTTTCTAGACCAATATATCGAGGAACCAACCAGTGAGCTGGCCATCCAAGACTGGGTGATGTGTAATGAAAAAGGACTTATTAGCAATCTTGTTGTGCAAGACCCCTTGGGGAAGAATGACCATAACATGGTAGAGTTCTTTATTAGGATGAAGAGTGACACAGTTAATTCAGAAACTAGGGTCCTGAACTTAAGGAAAGGTAACTTCGGTGGTTGGAGGCGTGAATTGGCTCGAGTAGACTGGCAAATGATACTTAAAGGGTCGACGGTGGATAGGCAATGTCAAACATTTAAAGATCACATGGATGAACTTCAGCAATTGTACATCCCTGTCTGGAGTAAAAATAAAAGGGGGAAGCTGGATCAATCGTGGCTAACAAGGGAAATTAAGGATGGTATTAAATACAAGGAAGAGGCAGATAAATTGGTCAGAAAAAGCAGCAAACCTGAGGACTGGTAGAAATTTAGAATTCATCAGAGGGGGCCAAAGGGTTTAATTAAGAGGGGGAAAATAGAGTACGAAAAGAAGCTTGCCGGGCACATAAAAACTGACTGCAAAAGCTTCCACAGATATGTGAAGAGAAAAAGATTCGTGAAGACAAATGTAGTAGCCTTGTAGTCGGATTCAGGTGAATTTATAAAGGGGAACAAAGAAATGGCAGACCAATTGAACAAATACTTTGGTTCTGTCTTCACGAAGGAAGACACAAATAACCTTCCGAAAGTATTAGGGGAACGAGGGTCTAATGAGAAGGAGGAACTGAAGGATATCCTTATTTGGCGGTAAATTGTGATGGCGAAATTGATGGGATTGTAGGCCGATAAATCCCCGAGGCCTGATAGTCTACATCCTAGAGTCCTTAAGGAAGTGGCCCTTGAAATTGTAGATTCATTGGTGATCATTTTCCAACAGGCTATCGACTCGGGATCAGTTCCTATGGACTGGAGGGTAGCTAATGTAACACCACTATTCAAAAAGGGAGCGAGAGAGAAAGCGGGTAATTATAGACCGGTTAGATCGACATCAAGTGTGGGAAAAATGTTGGAATCAATTATTAAGGATGAAATAGCAGCGCATTTGGTAAGCAGTGACAGCATCGGTCCAAGTCAGCATCGATTCATGAAGGGGAAATCATGCTTGAGAAAGCTTCTGGAATTTTTTGAGGATGTAAACAGTAGAGTGGACAAGGACGAACCAGTGGATGTTTTGTATTTGGACTTTCAAAAGGCTTTCGACAAGGTCCCACACAAGAGATTGGTGTGCAAAATCCAAGCACATGGCATTGGGGCTAATATACTAACCTGGAAAGAGAAATGGTTAGCAGACAGGAAGCAGAGATTCAAGATAAACAGGTCCTTTTCAGAATGACAGGCAGTGACAAGTGGAGTACCGCAGGGCTCAGTGCTGGGACACCAGCTCTTTACAATATACATCAATGATTTGGATGAAGGAATTGAGTGTAATATTTCCAAGTTTACAGATGACACTAAACAAGGTGGTGGTGTGAGCTGTGAAGGGGACGCTAAGAGGTTGCAGGGTGACTTAGACAGGTTAGGTGTGTGGGCAAATGCATGGCAGATGCAGTATAATGTGGATAAATGTGAGGTTATCTACTTTGCAGTCAAAAACGCGAAGACAGAATATTATCTGAATGATGGCAGATTAGGAAAAGGGGAGGTGCAGCGACATCTGAGTCTCATGGTTCATCAGTCATTGAAAGTTGGCATACAGGTGCAGCAGGCGGTAAGGAAGGCAAATGATATGTTGGCCTTCATAGCTAGGGGATTTGAGTATAGGAGCAGGGAGGTCTTACTGCAGTTGTACAGGGCCTTGGTGAGGCCTCACCTGGAACATTGTGTTCGATTTTGATCTGCTAATCTGAGGAAGGACGTTCTTGCTATTGAGGGAGTGCAGCGAAGGTTCACCAGATTGATTCCCGGGATGGCTGGACTGACATATGAGGAGAGACTGGATCAACTAGGCCTGTATACGTTGGAGTTTAGAAGGTTAAGATGGGGTCTCATAAAAATATACAAGATTCTGACGGGACGGGACAGGTTAGATGCGGGTAAATTGTTCCAGATGTTGCGGAAGTCCAGAACCAGGCGACACAGTCTTAGGGTAAGGGGTAGGCCATTTAGGACTGAGATGAGGAGAACCTTCTTCACTCAGAGAGTTGTTAACCTGTGGAATTCCCTGCCTCAGAGAGTTGTTGATGCCATTTCATTGGTTATATTCAAAAGGGAGTTAGATGTGGCTCTTACGGCTAAAGGGCTCAAAGGATATTGAGAGAAAGCAGGAAAGGGGTATTGACGGAATGTTCAGCCTTGATCTTATCGAATGGTGGTGCAGGCTCAAAGGGCCACATGGGCTACTCCTGCAACTATTTTCTATGTTTCTATATACCTGTGTCCCCATTTGCGCATGTCCCTGCTTCCTCCTGTCCCCATGTCCCCACATT